>NC_064920.1:496405005-496750005 GCF_023897955.1 Schistocerca gregaria | reverse complement strand
GTGGTGTCTAACTTCCGAAGATTATGTTCCATTGTATCCAACTGTTGCTGTGTTTGTCTCTGATTTTGTTTCATTGTGTCTAACTTTTGAAGATTATGTTCCATTGTGTCTAACTTTTGAAGATTATGTTCCATTGTGTCCAACTGTTGCTGTATTTGTCTCTGATTTTGTTCAAGCGTTGTGTCTAACTTTTGCAGCCTTTGTCCCATTTGTTGCATTAACTGTAATAACAGTGCACTGGTGTCTGAAACATGTTCCTTAGTGCTTTTCGGCAGTGCATTTGAACCGGCAATATTCGCATTTTGAAAAGCAGAAAATGTGTCTTGATTTATTTGAGAAAACGGTGAGGACGCAAAATCTGAATCTACAGTATTTGCAAGATTGTGTCCTGTCATTTCGGAATCCTGAGGCGAGCTGTTGCCGACCGATCGATCGATAACGCTTCCCTGTTCACTAATTGTTTCACTGCCTACACCATTATTTGCAACCCGCTCCATTTCCCTATGCGCTATTACCAAATTACTTCTTTGAACGTTAGTGAATTCATTACATGGTGACGCTAACACACTGCTTTCGTCTTCACTGCCATTTCTCAGTTTACTTTGGAGCCTAGTGCTACGTTTTTCACACGCCATTATTGTCACAATATTTCACACGATAACACATAAAAGCACAATTTGAAGAGCAAAAATAAGAGAACACATTAACATAGCAATGAAAATAATATCTAGTTAATTGCAAGCGCAGCTGCGAAATACTTCGTGCAAAACTACATGAATGCCACAACTATTTTACTGTACAACAATGAAAGACTGCATCTACAAAGGAAATTCTCTCTATGATTACGCACTAGCAATAAACACTAACTACACAAACTACAAGAAAAAATCAGAAGATTCCAGTGAGGTATCCTCGGCTAAGGGTCGACATATGAAACGTCCCCTTAGAAAAATTGTACAAGACTGTGCTTAAGCTGACACACAATATTTTTTTAGCGCAACGCAATCTGACTTTCAAAAATCCCTACAAAAGAATGGCCCTGACTAACATTAATCTATACCTTTCACAAATCACTTACCTCACAAAAATCTTCGTTACTCGAACTACTGCAATACAGCGAGCGCCACTACTGCCAGCTAAATAAAAGATTCAAACTACGTAAGGCACTAACTACTGAGAGGTATAGTTAGCAAATGAAAGATTTTAATAGAGAACAAACAGTGTATTAACTTAATAGTCAAAATATATATGGTAGTTCATGACATCCAGTCTTACAAATTACAAAACTCCGCCATCTCTCTCCCCACGTCCACCACTGCTGGCGGCTCACCTCCAACTGCGCAACGCTACGCGCTGTTAGCATCCAGCTGCCGCTGCCCAACACTACAATGGCGCGTATTACAACAATGCCAACCAGCCACCGACTGCACACGGTACAGCCAATGATTTTCATACAGAGCGCTACGTGGCGGCGGCGTTACCAATAAAAAAACTTAAACAGCCTACTTACAGTGTGTCAGCAGTACCAGCAGAGACGTCCAGTTGAACAGCGAGGAATCTGATTCTGATCCGTCGATCACCTCGAATGAGAGTGTCTGCACTTGCAGGAGTCACAGTTGTGTGTGGTCGGCTGGCACGAGGGACATCGGATCGATGATAATAGACGTCTCGTCCAACGACTCACCGTGGTGTTGTTCATTGTTACATTTTTGTAGACTTTCTGCAGGCGGCTACGAATATCTACGATGCTTGGTTTTCCGACAAAAGAAACTCTATGACAGCTCTCTGCTTGGATTGCACCTCCGTTACATACGCCTCCTCGAAGGATACGTAAAGTGGCTTCACCTATCGGAACTTCATGAAACTAATGAGGTGAAGCAGGAATGTTGCGTGATGTTCCACAACAAATTCTCCAATTATTTAGCTGAAACTCGCTGAGGAAAACATGCATTGTGTGACTTACTGATCGCTCCTTCTATGAGTATGTCGTGAATCAATAATTGGCTTCTCACTTTAAAGCATTTACAAAAACATGGGGTTGCTGCACACATTTTCACCCAAAATGACCGAGGATGTCACTGTCTGACTTTTACGACAGATGGGAGGGATGAGGATTAAGGGTTAACGTACCATATGGATGGTGCACAAACTCGGATTGAAGAAGAGTAGGGAAGAGGATCGATCATGTCCTTCTCAGACGAGCAGCTTCAGGTGACCCCGTACCTGATTCTGAGATAGCAGCAGAAGGCAAGTAGATAGGGGCAGGGGGGTATCTGCAGTGCTGTCTTCTCAAATGCGAGTCTAGTGTCTAACAACTGAGGCATCTGAATCCATGACTGTATAGGCAAGATGTATGAGTAAAGATGGGTTTTGAAATACTTCTGATTATATTTACAGCAATTACCAGATTTCATAGCTGGCTGTCGCTAAAAATTCAGTATTTATAAGTAAAACAATGACTTCAGCTCGCCGGTTTAACGCTCCTTTAATACTCCGTAGTGCGAAACTCTTCAAACATCACGCCTATTTCGAAGCACATTCGCTGGAGCAAATATGTATGTAGCGTGAGTGTCATAGTCAGTTAACGTCGTTTTAACTGGTATCAACAGGGACATCAGTCATAGGATAAAATATATAAAAAAAACTATGTGTTACCAGTGGGTGCGCGTGTGTACCAGTGGTTCTGTTATAATGGGTGATAGTGAGTAAATAAGCTAGTAACTTATAAATATGTGGGTGTAGGCCTATAGTAGTGTATGTGTGTCTATCAATGTATTTAATATCGGTATACGGATACGTAATAAACGTGTATCTATAATTGTAGCGTAAGTGGGATCTTAATTAAAAATATTAAAAATTGCAAATAAATTTCTTTCTTATCAATTATTTGTTTCTCGATCTTAACTCAAAGCAATTGTATAAAGAACATTTTTGATCTTGCTTTCTTTTGCAAGCATAGAAAGATTTTGTGGGTCGGATATATGTGAGCACGCCACTTATACACTCCTGGAAATGGAAAAAAGAACACATTGACACCGGTGTGTCAGACCCACCATACTTGCTCCGGACACTGCGAGAGGGCTGTACAAGCAATGATCACACGCACGGCACAGCGGACACACCAGGAACCGCGGTGTTGGTCGTCGAATGGCGCTAGCTGCGCAGCATTTGTGCACCGCCGCCGTCAGTGTCAGCCAGTTTGCCGTGGCATACGGAGCTCCATCGCAGTCTTTAACACTGGTAGCATGCCGCGACAGCGTGGACGTGATCCGTATGTGCAGTTGAAGGACTTTGAGCGAGGGCGTATAGTGGGCATGCGGGAGGCCGGGTGGACGTACCGCCGAATTGCTCAACACGTGGGGCGTGAGGTCTCCACAGTACATCGATGTAGTCGCCAGTGATCGGCGGAAGGTGCACGTGCCCGTCGACCTGGGACCGGACCGCAGCGACGCACGGATGCACGCCAAGACCGTAGGATCCTACGCAGTGCCATAGGGGACCGCACCGCCACTTCCCAGCAAATTAGGGACACTGTTGCTCCTGGGGTATCGGCGAGGACCATTCGCAACCGTCTCCATGAAGCTGGGCTACGGTCCCGAACACCGTTAGGCCGTCTTCCGCTCACGCCCCAACATCGTGCAGCCCGCCTCCAGTGGTGTCGCGACAGGCGTGAATGGAGGGACGAATGGAGACGTGTCGTCTTCAGCGATGAGAGTCGCTTCTGCCTTGGTGACAATGATGGTCGTATGTGTGTTTGGCGCCGTGCAGGTGAGCGCCACAATCAGGACTGCATACGACCGAGGCACACTGGGCCAACACCCGGCATCATGGTGTGGGGAGCGATCTCCTACACTGGGCGTACACCTCTGGTGATCGTCGAGGGGACACTGAATAGTGCACGGTACATCCAAACCGTCATCGAACCCATCGTTCTACCATTCCTAGACCGGCAAGGGAACTTGCTGTTCCAACAGGACAATGCACGTTCGCATGTATCCCGTGCCACCCAACGTGCTCTAGAAGGTGTAAGTCAACTATCCTGGCCAGCAAGATCTCCGGATCTGTCCCCCGTTGAGCATGTTTGGGACTGGATGAAGCGTCGTCTCACGCGGTCTGCACGTCCAGCACGAACGCTGGTCCAACTGAGGCGCCAGGTGGAAATGGCATGGCAAGCCGTTCCACAGGACTACATCCAGCATCTCTACGATCGTCTCCATGGGAGAATAGCAGCCTGCATTGCTGCGAAAGGTGGATATACACTGTACTAGTGCCGACATTGTGCATGCTCTGTTGTTTGTGTCTATGTGCCTGTGGTTCCGTCAGTGTGATCATGTGATGTATCTGACCCCAGGAATGTGTCAATAAAGTTTCCCCTTCCTGGGACAATGAATTCACGGTGTTCTTATTTCAATTTCCAGGAGTGTAGGTGTCAGTGAGGAGACGCAGTTTTCTAAATTCACACCGGTAACTGAGTGTGTGCTGTTGGGTTTTATTTATGGTCATTCCAAAAACAATTTTTAGTGGCAGTTACACTCTTTCTGACTGAAAAGGCAATTCTGTCTGTATGATTGGCATTCGTAGAAAATAATAGTAGCGGAAAGGAATACGAAAAAAATCCACCATAAATTGATAAACTTCTATTTAATTTGTGACTACATTATCAAAACCATTTTGAAAAAAAAATTGAAAATTACAAAATATCTATTATCTACTACAAAAAGGACGCCTGTTTCAAGGAATCACGTTTGGCGCTAAAATAAAATGTGAACATTCTCTAAAATTATTAAATAACATTAAAATACTGAGAAAATAAAATAAATACGAGTAATTTGTAGATGGGTGCAGTGCAAATGTTGTAATGTCAGCTGGCTTCATGTGTCTGCATGTTCGGGAAAGCAGAGCTTATGATTCGCATCCCTTCCTTTCCCCCTTCCCCCTCCCGTCCCCTCCCCCCTCTTCTGCCACAAAGCAGGACGAAGGACGAAGTGGCTTGTGCAGTGTCGCTTTCGAGACGAGCACTTGGACGGGCACGGGCAGGAACGCGCATCTATGCACCGTGCTTCCCTACTTTACCCGCTTCGATTTCGATTTTTTTCTTTCTTAAGTAGCCTATGTTCTTCCTCTGGGTTCAAACTATCTCCAAACCAAATTTTTGAAAGTCGGTTCAGCAGTTTGGTTGATAAAACATAGCAGACCAAGTGTCTTAGTATGGATACCTAGACATATCTTGATACAGCGTGTGCCAGTTATGGTATTAATCTGATGAATTATTAACGTTTAAGCTTTTACGTAAGAGTAACTGTTAGTTCAGCTTCACCACCTAATTCTAGCATTGCTATTATTTTAATAGACAGCTCACCTTGACACAGAACTGTTAGCGCCGGGTGTCATTCAGGAGACTCGTTGAAAAACATTTTGTCTGATCTTGTGCAAAATTTTTGCCTTTTTTTCTTTTTCTTCTTTATGTAAAAGGCGTAAGCCTATACAGACACTGTACATGTCTTCCTTCATCCGACGATCAGAGTTAGTGGAAAATTTGGGTTTGATTCCGATCACAAATAAAACGATTTTTGAAGTGGAATCATAAGTACGCATTCGACAGAGTAATTCAAAAGTAGTGTAGTGCGATATTCGGCTCAATGGTATTCATAACAGGGACAGAAAAACACGAAGGGGATACAGTAATCTAGCAGCGACTGAGTAGCTCTGCTTTGGTGCCAGACAATCGACAATGCCGTGTAGAATGGCACAACAAGGGATACGATGCCCCTATCCAGTCACTGCTATATAACAGAAGATTTTTCTTGGTTCGCTGCCTCTGTTACTGCGTATTATTGAACCTAATATCATAATAGACTAATTCTGAACCTCTACGTTGAATGGGCACATGAAATTCCTCTCTACGACTCTGTTTGCTTGTAATGAGTAACAAACCGATATTTTCTGTTGACAATGTAGCATGAAACACCTAATGGTTAATACTTTTTGTGCAGGCTTCGCCTACACACTGAAAAAAAAAGAAAAAAAAGCGAATATTTACTGAAACGCCAGATACCTGACGATTCGTAGAAGAAACACATGGGGTATACAATCCGGCTTCCAAGAGCAAATGCTACCACTAAATACGTGGTCAAGCCACTCCTGTTGCGGTGAATATGAGTGAGAAAACGTAGCATTTACAGGATGTTAAAGGGGCATTAAACGGCGAAAATGAATTCAATTTTTTTAAGTTTCTAGAAGTAGGGTTGTGGCACCATGAAATAGACCATAATGAGTCATTACCTGTTAAAAAGTTTGTAAGATATGTTTTTTTATTTGAATATGAACTTCACAAGTTTAATTTTTTGAATTACTTACGGTGATGTGTATAGCTTTCTATTCCGATTTCGAGAAATAAGCACTTATCATGCATTCTCTACAAATTGAAAACTTTGGTCACCGTTGGCTGTTAGTACTTTTTCTGCTGACAATTGCGTATCAGGAATTAGGTAGGAATTCCTCTAATTCACCCTTTGTAGAACGTGCACCACGAATTAATGGTAATATAGAAGGCATTGCCAAGTCATTTATGAGCTTTCTGTCAAAACACTGAGAGCACAAAATTATTTATTTGTAGCGCTTACTTGCGACTGCTCACGAAAAACTAGCGTGACACTATATCGTCGTCGATTTCTGTATAGTTTAACAAATGAGTGCTTCTTTTACGTGTAATGCACACAACTATTATATCTCTACTTCGAAAACATGCAGTCACAATTGTGTTTGCAATTTTACCTCAATTCTGCGTTTACAACATTAAAAACGAATTAAGTGAATAAAATGAATTAGTTTTTTAAAATCAAAATGGAATGTGTGTCTAAAACGCTCGGTGAATTAATTGAGTTGAAAATGGCATTATGCATCAATGCCAGCATGCATACGTGCATGAAAATACAAAGAAGCGCTACAAACATGATAAGCTGATTTGTGTGTTGTAATCAGTCGGGTGTAATGCGTTTGAAAAATCTGATCGTTTTGCCTAGAAGAAATGTGTGAAGTGACGATACATGTTGGAGATGGAGACATATGTCATATCGGCGAAAATACGCAGAACGGAAGATGTGGACAGATACTAGAATTAAATCTACTTTCTGTTATGTCCGACAGATATCAAGTATTACAACAGACACCCGTAATATCAGTAATAACATGGGAACTGTGGCACCCAAATGATTATTCAGGTAGGTCTATCGAATGTATGAGTCTGTAGACATACCATTAGACTTTAAGCAAAGTATCATCCACCCAACCAGAAGCTGGCAAGGACAGATAAGTACGAGGGTTATAATGAAAACTTAATAGCGTATACATTAAGGTTGCCAACAAGAATATAAGTAGATTCAAACTGAATGCGACAAAAGCAAAATGTCCCTGTAACTACACAAATGAGTTTATTTCAGAAATTCATATACAACTGAAAGGTTAACTCTCGCAGTTGCTATGGACATTCAGAGATGTTCGATGTGGGTTCCATTTATGACACGGCAGGTGTTTATTGGGTACTGCATTTCCTGCCAGACTCATTCCGCTGTAGCCCGATCAGTGGCTTAACTACGTTACTCCACGCCACACTTTACATGGTGTTAAGTACTACGAAGTGGCGGTATGTAAACCAAGTCCTTCACACACCCTCAAAAGAAAAAATCCGTTGGTGTAAGGTCAGGTGACCTGGGGGGCTACAACATGAATGGAACAGCACGACCCATCCAGAGATGTGGAAGATGTTTATTGAGGTGACAATTTATGAGGTTATGCCAATGTGGCGGGACTCCGTCCTCCTACAAAATGAAGGCGTGTCCCTCAATCGTCATCTGAGGTGACAACCATAGAGAAAGCACGACGTGATAGGTTACTCCTGTAACAGTAGAATCTGCGAGAAAGGAAGGAACAAAGACGATGCAGTTGATTATGTCACAGAAAACATTAAATTTCGGAGAGTCATGTTCATGTTCGTGAGAGGTATGCGGGTTTTATGTATCCCATATCTTCAAATTATGCTTGTTCACTTAATCACTTAAGTGAAATGTGGTTCCATATGAGAACACAAGCATGTCCGCGAAACTATTCACCTCCATCTGTGCTTAAACATCATTGCATAATTGACTTCGTTTCGCCTGGTTTTAGCGCCTGCAACATTTGAATTCTGTAATAAATGAACGGCAGACGCTTGCGTATCACATACCACACTGTTGACTACGACAGATTCACTTCTTTGCTAACACGGCGCGTCTATGTTTTAGGGCTTATTTTGTAGATCGTGCAAATGTTTTACAACTTTCATTTTCGACAGATGACCATTCTGTGGTTTTCTTCTTGCATTTATATCCCGTCTCCTACAATTTCTTTGCCCATCTAACACTGCTGTGTCAGTGTCGTGTCACTTTACCACACTTGGTGCGAAAATGAACCAGAATTATGAATGTTTTTGCGTATTCCACGACACTACGCGTTTTCTATCGCTGATGCCATCATCTTGAGTACTAACGCCAGCGATGAAC
This sequence comes from Schistocerca gregaria, assembly GCF_023897955.1. NCBI lineage: Eukaryota > Metazoa > Arthropoda > Insecta > Orthoptera > Acrididae > Schistocerca > Schistocerca gregaria. The sequence goes on along the minus strand of NC_064920.1, from coordinate 496,741,468 downwards.
GACAACGGCGACCTTCCTTTGCTTTAGTTTTGCCAATCTAAACTCTGAGAGTTAGCCTTTCAGTCTATAAGTGTACTTCTGAAGTAAAGTCATTACTATTGTCACAGGAATACTTTGTTTTCGTCTCATGCATCTTGAATTAAGCTATATAGCAAAGACGAAAGGGAAAGAAAACTGATGACCTGCCAGATGACGATCAGTTTGGCTGTAGGAAAGGCTAAGACACCGAAGAGGAAGTTCTGACATTGCACTCGATAAAGGAAGCAAGACTTAAGAAAAATAAAGACAAGTTGATTGGATTTGTTGATATGCAAAAAACTTTCGAAGATATAGACTCCTGCAAAATATTCGAAATTCTGATAAAAACAGCAGTAAGATATAGGCAGTGCCACCATTATGGATTGAGAGTAAATTGAAGAAATATGAGTGTAACGCTGAATGGTAGAAATTAGACTAGCGGTAAACCGAACATCAAAACGGGACCACAAAGTAGACTCAGTGAAGAGATTCCTCCGAAGTAAAATAATGTGTGACAGACGAAGCAATGATATTCCTAGTCGAAACTAGTATAAAGAAATCGGCCTTAATTTGAGGAAGAAAATTCTGAGAATGTGTATTTGAAGCACAGTGTTGAACAGAAGAGAATCATGGGCTGTAGGAAAGGGAAATAATGGAAGAGTTTGAAATTGGTACTATGGGAGAAAAATTACATGGATTACTAAGATAAGAAACTGAACTGGCACGGAAAAGAAAATACGGAACACAAGACAAGAAGAAAGGACGGGATGATAGGACATGTGTTAAAACAACAAGAAGTAACTTCCAGTCTACTAGAGGAAGACAGAGATTGGAACGTTTCTGTGAAAGATAGTTACCCGTTTCACAAGCCATCTTTCACACCTTGTTAATTACATAGCCCCCGCAGGGGCACTGCAGCCGTCTCAGCTACGTAGCAAACCATCAGTTCGAGTAATTATAGGTATGACAGGGAATTGCAGATATTGTTTGCCGCTAGAAATAATAGTTGTGGCACTAAATTTTTTTGTGTCTGTGAGGATGGCAAGGACACGTGGCTAGGGCTGCAGAAGTGAAAGAAACAGTAATACGCTCATCAAAGAAAGCATCCGGTCTTCGACAAAAGCGTGACCGCTTTGCATGTGAGCGCAGGCAGTGGCATCTCGTCATGAAGTCGGCCATGACGGCTGTCAGGCCTTCAGCAGGACAACGACCAGTGGGCTGCTTTCTGGAGTTTGTATGTTCGGCAAATTAGCGGAGAGCCGCCGCAGAGGACATTCTTTCTTCGCGCCAGCCGTGATTCCCTGCACACCTCGGCGCGAGGGTGCGCCGGTCGTGGCCTTTGCAGCTGCGCACTTATTACCAGTATTCACATCACCCGTTGGGCCGTTCAGTGGCGAGCATGTCAGCAGTCCTGGCCTATTAGCAAACTTTATCTGAGGACTGCACTGCAGCAAGTTCATTTGACCTGCATCCCCGTATTTCAACCAACGTATGTCGTATTGACGTTCAGCTACTGATTCACAATGTCTGTCAGTACCTCACATATGGCCAGAAAGCGTTGTTGCTGTTATCCTGAGGGAGGTATCGTTTTAGCTTGACCCCACCCCCCTTTTCCCTTTAATAACTTTGCCAGCCATTGACATCATCTGTCACCATGTACCATGTGGTTTATTTCGGGTTTCTTTTATTGTAATTTGATCTGTACGCTAATTCTGGGAATGAATATGTGGGATTTGTAATAAACCAAGTTTGGAAACAATAATATGTCATTTCAGTACCCTACTCATTCTGAGGGTTTGAATTATAATAAAATTTTATGAGCTGAGTGTACGTAACAAGGCTAGGAAACTCACAGCTGTTGCAGTCTTCGATCCAAGAGCTGATTCGATGCACCTCTCCAAGCTATTTTGAACTATGCGAGCCTCTTCATATCCGAATAACTGATGCAGCCTACACCAACATGAACCTGTTTACTATATTCGTCTCTTTGTCATTCTCTACAATTTTTGCCCTCCAGTAGTAAACTAATGATTTCTTGATGTCTCAGAATGTGTCCTATCAACCGATTCCTACTTTTAGTCGTCCGCCTCCTTATCTGTCGACCCGGGTTCTATTACCGGCTGGATTGGAGATTATCTCCGTTTATGGACTGGATGTTTTGTTGTCCTCATCATCATTCAGCCTTAACGGCACTGAAGTCGCCCAGTGTGGCGTCGACTGTAATAAGGCTTGCACTCGGCAACCGAACTTCCTCGGATGGGGCTTCCTGGCCAACAATGTCACATACTCATTTCATTTATTATAGTTCAGTAGGCCGCAAATTTCTCCCCCTCCCCCTCCCTCCAGCTCCCTTAAAACTTCCTTATTAGTTACACGATCTACCAATCTAATCTCCAGTATTGATCTCTTGCACCACATTTCAAAAGCTTCTATTTTCTTCTTGCCTACACTGAGTACAGTCCACATTGCACTTATGTAGATGTCTACGCTCTAGATACATACCTTCAGAAAAAGACTTACGAACACTAAAAATTGCTCTTAGATGTTAACAGGTTTCTCTTCTTCAAAAATGCTTTTATTGCCATTGCTAGTCTACATTTTGTATCCTCTCTACTTCGGCCCTTATCAGTTACTTTACTGCCGAACTAGTAAAACTCATCTTACTACTTTAGTCTCTCGTTTCCCAGTCTAATTTCCTCGCCATTTCTTGAGTGAATTCGACATCGTTTCATTACCCTTGTTTTGCTTTTGTTGACGTTCCTCTTACATACTCCTTTCAAGACACCATCCTTTCCGTTCAACAATTACAGTGTCATTTTTCAATCTCAAATTTTTATTTCTTTTTCCTGAAGTATAATTCTTTCTCTAAATTTTACTTCGGTCTCCTTTACTTCTTGCTCAGAGTACAAACTGAATAACATGGAGGAAAGGCTGTAGCACCATCTCACTCGCTTCTGAACCACTGACTCCATTCACGCCTTTCATTCATGTGTAAGGGGATTTCTTGTATGGTAGGAGTGGGAATCTTGTTTGCTGGAAGTTGGCGAAGGAGAGCGCGAAGAAGGCATCCTGCCATTGACAGAACACTATATTGATGAACATGAACAGACGTGGTTGAGCACATGTGAAACAGACAGACTGCAGATGGCGGAAGGTGGTCCTCGTATCATAGCACAGCAGTATAGGCATGCCAACGTAGGCATTTCCCATGGCATTACTGACAAACCGGCTACCACAGCGTACTGGCGGCTGGCGACTGACGGTTGTAGGGTAGCAGTGTGGCAGCAAGTGACGTCCCTGTGCCCAGGCTGGATACAAAGGCAGCGGTTGATAGTTCGCGTCCCGGTGGAGTCAGTGTCATAGATTCATAGATGCATAGATGCTGCGACGACTGACACAGTGTCTGCATCATCGGATGTCCTAACTGTGACACCTTGCTGACGGAATGGTACTGTTGGTATTGAATCGGAATTTCGAGTGGTGACAGCTGCGGGGTCGAAAGCCTGGTGTGGCGTAATCGGTAGATCGATCGGTCGTGCAATCTGCGTGATGTCCCTTATGCGGAAGCACTGGCTGTGGAAGCCGTGTCCGCTGATGCTGCTGAGCTGGATGGGCATTCGCAGGTAATTGCAATCTGGCAGTCTGATTTTGGCTGTTGGGCTGCTGTCCCAGCCGCCGGTTTCTCAGCTGTTATAATTGAGGTCTGGTTTTCGTATAAGCTGCAAATAACCTTTCGCTCTTTGTATTCTAACCCTGCTACTTTCAAAATATCCAAGACTATATTCCACTCAACAATGTCAAAAGCCTTCTCTATGTTTACAAATGCAACAGATGTACATTTGAATTTTTTAAATTATCTTCTAAGATAAATCGTTCGGTCAGTATCGCTTCGTGTGTTCCTACATTCTTCTGGGACCCAAACTGTTCTCGAGGTCTGCTTCTGCCTATTGGTGTGAATAACTCGTGACAGTATTTTGCAGCTATGACTTATTAAACTGATAGTTTGGTAATATTCACACTTTCCAGCACCTGCTTTCTTTGGAATTTGAATTTTCGCATTCTTCTTGAAATATGGGGGTACTCCCCCCTTTTCATACATCTTGCTCACGAGGTGGAATAATTTTGACGTGGTTGACTCTCCCACACATATCAGTAGTTCTGAGCGAATGTCGCCTACTCTTGGGTTTTGTTGTGGCTTAGCTCTTTCAGTGCTCTGTCAAATTCTTCGTGCTGCATCGTATTCCTCATTTCATCTTCATTTTCTATCTCAACCCTTTCTATAATATTGCCTTAAGGTTCATTTCCTCCACCTCTCATCTTTCCGTTCTTTGCTTAGTACTGGTTTTCCATCTGAGCTATTAATACTCTTACAGCTACTTCTCTTTTCTCAAATGGTCTCTTTAATTTTCCTTTAGGTTGTATCCATCATTCATTTAGTTACAAATGCCGCTGTAGACTAACGTTTATCCTGTACCCACTCCTTTGCTTTTGGAGACTTTTGCATTCCAATTTTCCTGCTTATTTCCTGCATTTTTGTATCTTCTTGTTTCATCAATTAAATTCAATATCTCTGTTCATGTCTGAAGATCCTTTTCTGCTTTCACTCTTTCATATCTGACTACCATATTCTTTTCGTCTGTTTCAGTCAATCATTGCCCTTCCTACCTTCGAAATTCTCTGCAACCTCTAGTTCTTTTAACTTGTCCGAATGCCAACACTTGATTTCCTACCATTTTGCAATTTCATTAGTTTTATTTTACGGTACTGGAATTTATTTTTGACTTGATTATAGCTGCTCTAAATTCTGATCATTGATTTTTCGCAATGTAATTTTACGTATGAAACTTTGTACATCAAAACAATTGTCGCCTTGGTTAATGTGTTTTTCTGTCATACTTAATTTTCTATATGTTATTTCGTTCGGATGAAGACACCCTTAGTAGCTGTAGAAACCTAGGTCAGTATACCAAAGAGTTATTCGCAACAGATTCGATGTATACTCCCATGCTAAAACTAGTATACGGTTGATGAGTAACAGCCGTATTTAAAACTCCATATATAAAAGAAATAACTGAGAGCGTGTGCAAGTTCTACTCTGAGATGAAGATGTTGGTACATGGGAGGAATTCAGGGCAGGCAGCATCAAACCAGTCAAAAGACTGATGACATTACTTTGCTTTACGCATAGAATGCAGGGTGAGAGGATAGCTCGCCCCCAGGTTGTGGTTTTTAGACATTAATTGAAGAACATCTAGTAGATAAGATGAGTATGAGGGAGATTTGATAACCATCTGTGATCAAAAGTCGTGTTTTCTACAAACTATCATCAAAATGGTTGAAAACCGATCGTACAATTTTGTTCTGGAGTAGGACACAGAACGAAGTGTTCGACGGCATAAAACAGACCAATATGTTTGAAATTTCCATACAAATACACTCCTGGAAATGGAAAAAAGAACACATTGCCACCGGTGTGTCAGACCCACCATACTTGCTCCGGACACTGCGAGAGGGCTGTACAAGCAATGATCACACGCACGGCACAGCGGACACACCAGGAACCGCGGTGTTGGTCGTCGAATGGCGCTAGCTGCGCAGCATTTGTGCACCGCCGCCGTCAGTGTCAGCCAGTTTGCCGTGGCATACGGAGCTCCATCGCAGTCTTTAACACTGGTAGCATGCCGCGACAGCGTGGACGTGAACCGTATGTGCAGTTGACGGACTTTGAGCGAGGGCGTATAGTGGGCATGCGGGAGGCCGGGTGGACGTACCGCCGAATTGCTCAACACGTGGGGCGTGAGGTATCCACAGTACATCGTTGTTGTCGCCAGTGGTCGGCGGAAGGTGCACGTGCCCGTCGACCTGGGACCGGACCGCAGCGACGCACGGATGCACGCCAAGACCGTAGAATCCTACGCAGTGCCATAGGGGACCGCACCGCCACTTCCCAGCAAATTAGGGACACTGTTGCTCCTGGGGTATCGGCGAGGACCATTCGCAACCGTCTCCTTGAAGCTTAGCTACGGTCCCGCACACCGTTAGGCCGTCTTCCGCTCACGCCCCAACATCGTGCAGCCCGCCTCCAGTGGTGTCGCGACAGGCATGAATGGAGGGACGAATGGGGACGTGTCGTCTTCAGCGATGAGAGTCGCTTCTGCCTTGGTGCCAATGATGGTCGTATGCGTGTTTGGCGCCGTGCAGGTGAGCGCCACAATCAGGACTGCATACGACCGAGGCACACAGGGCCAACACCCGGCATCATGGTGTGGGGAGCGATCTCCTACACTGGGCGTACACCTCTGGTGATCGTCGAGGGGACACTGAATAGTGCACGGTACATCCAAACCGTCATCGAACCCATCGTTCTACCATTCCTAGACCGGCAAGGGAACTTGCTGTTCCAACAGGACAATGCACGTCCGCATGTATCCCGTGCCACCCAACGTGCTCTAGAAGGTGTAAGTCAACTACCCTGGCCAGCAAGATCTCCGGATCTGTCCCCCATTGAGCATGTTTGGGACTGGATGAAGCGTCGTCTCACGCGGTCTGCACGTCCAGCACGAACGCTGGTCCAACTGAGGCGCCAGGTGTAAATGGCATGCCAAGCCGTTCCGCAGGACTACATCCAGCATCTCTACGATCGTCTCCATGGGAGAATAGCAGCCTGCATTGCTGCGAAAGGTGGATATGCACTGTACTAGTGCCGACATTGTGCATGCTCTGTTGCCTGTGTCTATGTGCCTGTGGTTCTGTAAGTGTGATCATGTAATGTATCTGACCCCAGGAATGTGTCAATAAAGTTCCCCCTTCCTGGGACAATGAATTCACGGTGTTCTTATTTCAATTTCCAGGAGTGTAGATTTTAACTACAGGGAAAGACAGCACTACAACAGCTCGAGATGGCTACAACACTTCTTCTAGAAACTTTGGCGTTGGAAATGTTGACACATAGCGCAGATGGCTGGAGTTAGATATCTGAGGGTTAGTTAATTTCATTGGCGCGTCACGGGAAAGATTAGGACTTCGTCTTTCCGGTAGTCGGCCGTCGGCTCGGTCTTATGTCAAAGGATGTTCCTGCTGTATGCATTCGTCTTTTTCTGTAGTTAACATATATTTCTCTGAGAATTTCCAACGTATTGCTCTTTTTATACCGTCTTGCATTCAAGGAATCAGTTGTATCGCACTGTAAAATATGTACTCTACTAATACAGGTGAATTAAGACGAATCAAATAGTGTCGTCCGAAGAGTGAGATCCAGGTTACGGTTGGCAGCTCACAACGGCACCACATGTTAAAAGCAGTCGCTGCGAGATGCAGCCAGAATGGGAATCGGCGGCGGAGACACTTCCTCAAGAGATTCCATACGCTGCCGCTGCCCGTAGACTACTTACACCAGAGCGCAGCGCCGCTCGCCCCACTCTGAGATCGTCCGTGAAGACTGGGGAATCAACGTAGCGCAGATCCTGTAGCGCTTGTCCTAATAGTCGGAACCGTGCACGAAGTTTAATTTTAAAGTGATATGTGACTGTCCTTCAGTGCTAGTCAAGTGTAAATAGTGCTTTTGCATTTGGCGACAGTAATAAATATACATTGTTATTCGACTAGTCATGGATTGCATCCAATTCAAGCATTAGAGATTAAAGCGTTTTAGTAAAGCTAATATTTTGTGCGTATTGTAGTAACCGCTAGGCCTCTTCCTAAAGTAACTGTAGACTTGCTACGATACATACAATACCATGATAACTTTGGGACGAAAGTATCTGAAACGTGAGGTTGCCTAATCGTCAAAAAATAATAAGTTCCACTTCGAAGTAGACTAAGTAAGTCTAAATGCTGTCCTGCATTATACACAACTGGTAGGTAAATGTGGCAGTTGTGGTGGATGCATAATGGAACATAGTTGACAATTTTTTTAATCAAAAATGTATGTTCACGAAAATTAAAAGTTTCTCCAACAGAAGCAGGAGCAACAGGTATTATCAAGCGAACAGTATCATAATATTTACAACATTATACTATGAGGCATTGGAAGTCGTGAGACGATGTATGTTAGTAAAATTTTGTTAAGGTTCTCCTAAATGATTTTCGACCTCGCTGCTTGTCTGTCACACGAGAGCTAGAGAGCACGTCTCCACCTAGACTGCAATCAGATATCAAGTGAATTTAGGTAAATAGTACTGTGTCATCCCCGAACTAACTCGCTGATCACAGAGTAGGCAAACACATTCTATGTTGTAGTCAAGTTTAGGTTATACTGGCAGCAAAAAGCATATGTTTCAACAGCAAATGTGTTTATAGAGTAAGTAAGGACTACAACTTGGGTCTCAAATTTGCATCCATATAAGCCGGGTATATAGAAAGAGAGGAAGTTGTGTCTCTGCTCTAGCAGCCTACGAGTATGTCTGCTACTCCAGAGATGCAGTGTTGTTACTTTAAATCTCTGTCGTTATTTTACTGACTGACTCTAGTGTTTTAGAAGTGCGCAAAATAATTAGTACTCTATCTTCAGATAATGACATGTAAAGTTCCTATCAGTTCTTATGACGAATAACTGGACATTATTTTGTATGCTGTCATTAAAGGCAATAAAATGTTACGATAAACACGACAAGAAATACCGATTTCATCATTTAATTTTCCGCGATATTACTAGTAATAGAAGTGTGTGTTACAGATGCACTAGAAAGAATCTCAGCCTAGTATGTTATCTTCTTCTGAATAAACTTCAACTATTCTTCTTTCTCTTCTTCTTTGGTAGCGCTACAGCCGTTGATGAGCCTTGGCTTCTTCAACGATTTTCCTCTCCATTTCTGGGTTGTTTGCCATTCTTTTCCACCGCCGGACTCAAATACTGGTGAGATCCGCTATTACGCCGTCAATCCACGTTCTTCTAGGTCTCGCTCTTGGCCTAGCTGTGTGGTTTACACCTTTCGCCATTTTCCTGGGAATTGTATCGTCTGCCGTTCTTTCCACGTGTTCTAGCCATCGTATTCCCTGTGATTTCACAGATTTTACTATGTCCCACCTTGCATTAATACTTATCATGTGCCGTAATGAAATATTCTCCAGCTTTCTTCGTCCTTTACTGGACCATAGATTTTGCATATTATTATGCGCTCAAAGGTTTTTAGTGCATTTTTATCATGTTCTGTCAACGTCTATACCTCTGACCCGCACGTGATAAGTGGGCGGACTAGGGAGTTTTGTTTTTCTTGTAACAAGGCTATTTCTGAAAAGTTGCGCATTTGCAAAGTGAGATCTGTTTCCTGCTTGTATTCTTTTAGTTATAGGCTTTCCAGTTCTGTTATCATTTGTTATTAGGGCTACCGAGTAGTTAAAAGAGGACATTCCTTTGAAGCATTTCCCACTAATGTTTAGGTCTTTAGGCGTTGTTCTGGCCTCAGATTGTGGCATTAGCATATATTTTGTTTCGTTTTCATTCACTGTGAGTCCAGTTTCTAATGCTTCTGTTCCACTGCCCGGTATGTTTCTCGAAGTGCATTGATATTTCTTCTTACTATAGAAATGTCATGAGCTTATGCACACATCTCGATAGTTTTCATAAATACGGTGCCTCTTCTGTTGATTTTATTTACTACACTATACTGGGCTGTATTAAATAGGACAATGGAGAGATTATAACCTCACTTGATGCCTTTATTTAAGTCACTTTTTCACTTGTTTTGCTAAAGATCTTTACTTTTGCTCTTGTCTCTGTCATTGTCATTGTGATTAGTCTTGTTAGTTTAGCACGTAGGCCAACTTCTTTTAGTACTATGTATAGTTCTTGCCTGTTTATGCTGTCAAAGGCTTGTTTGAAGTCGATGAACAGGAAATGCAGATCTATATCACATTCGTAGATCTCTTCCATCACTTGTCTCATTACAAATATTTGAGCAGTTGCTCCTCTGTCTGGTCGAAAGCCACACTGACATTCAACTAGTATGTCTTCTGCGCATTTATGTATCCTTTCGTCTAATATACTTGTGAAGATCTTATAAGTTGTGCCTAGGAATGTTATACCTCTATAGTTTTCGCATGCTGTTCTATCCCCTTTCTTACATATGGGGATTTTTATTCCAGTTTTCCGGCATAGTTTGCGTTTCCCATATATCGGAAATTAATGTGGGCCTTTCATTTATTACAGGCTCTCCATCAGCTTTTACAAATTCACGAATTATGCTGTCTTCCCCAGGGGCTCGATTGTTTTTCATCTCGCGCACGGCCTGGGAGACCTCTTGTAGTTTTGACTTCCTTGGCTCACTGGCAACATTGTCTGCTTCCAGCGCCACTCTTTCTTCCTGTGCAGCTGTATCTTCATCCTCTAAGCTGGTATTTAGCGTGTCTTTGAAATACTCTTCCCATCTTCCCACTATCTATTCTTACTCCCTTATCATTTTCCAATCTTTACTGGAGGACGCATTTATTTTTTGCTGCAATCTGCTCTTTATTTTGCCTGCAGCATGATATAACTTCCTTATTTCACTCTGTCCCTTTAACGCTTGTAATTCTTAAAATTTCTTCTTAACCCACTCTCTTTTCTTTCTATTACACAGTCTGCTAGCTCTTCTCATTACTTCTCTATATTTTTCCACATTATCTCCGGCTTCTCTCTGTAGCACTTTTATTATTGCCCTATTCTTTTCTTCTGTTCCTGACCTACTGTCTTCGTCAACCCATTCTTGGGTTTTTCTATTATTTCTTATGTCTATTATTTCTTTTGCAGCATCTTTAATGGATTTTTCCATCCTGCACCACCTTTAGTCTACTTCTACTCCAGTCACTTCATTGCTTAAGTTTATGCTTAGTGTTAGTTGGTATTCTTTTTACCTCATCAGGGATTTTCAGTTTGTCAGTATTCCAGTTAAACTTTTCTGTTCTGCTGCCATTTGTTAATGATAGTTTCTCTCTCAAGACAGATTTCGTCACAAAGTGATCTGAGTCACAATTTGGTCCTCTGATGCTCCGAACATCTATAACTGACATGGAGTGGCGTGCAATCACTAAAATATGATGAATCTGATTGGCTACTCCATTGACTGGAGACTTCAAAGTACCCAGACGGATCCTTTTAAGTGAGAAGCAGCTACTTTTAATAATCATATTATTCCTTGATGCGAGTTGGCGTAGTAAGTCTCCATTCTCGTTCTATTCTCCATGTAGTGAATATTTTCCAGAACTGTATATTGATGTTCGTTCCTCCTTATTTTTGCTTTAAAATGTCGCATTACTAGCATCAGGTCATATTTGAGTACTGCGCAGCATACTTTTCTCAAGTCTTCCTAGAACCTTTCTTTTATTATATCCTCTTTTTCCTATGTTCGTGTATGTTCATTTACTATTGATATATTCCTAAATTTCCCTCATAGCATATCCTTTCATTCATGGGTTCAAATTCTAACAGGCTTTTCCTGACTTCCTTTGTTATTCTAAACCACGTTCCGAATCGGCCTGTTCTTGCTTTTGGTCCACTGTATACCAATGAGAACTCAGGTTTATCTATCTGCCCATTTCCTTGCCGTCTTATTTCCTCTAGGTCTACGGCCTCATACTTACATTTTACAATTTCATTGGCTATTTCTTTCATTTTTTGAGGCTGAAGCATTGACCTCACATTCCAAGATGCTACTGTCAGATCCTTTATCCGTTTTCTTTGCCGGGGGTCGTGAAACGTGTTTTCCATCCAGTTTCCGCGGCTTCTGTTGAATTTCAGTAGTTTTTTTATTTTATTTTTTTATGTTTTCAGTATGGTGTTATTAGCCCCATGCCCAACTCCCAACCTGGAGGACAGGGATTTGTATCAGCTTTACTCCTCTAGGGAAGCTGGCTTCACTACGCCTCTACAGCCGTCCCCGCCCTACGTTGTGGAACGCATTTCGTCTGGCTCCTCAGTCGAGACCAGTCAGGCTTGGGTGACTCTGGCAGTGGCTACGCAACCGCCGGCCACAGCTCTCAACTTCAACGAAGCACGTAAACCCTCCCATCTGGCACTGGAGGTGCCTGCTACAAGGCGGTAGCCTCTGGGAGGGAACTGCAACGAATACTACTAGAATTTCTGTAACTTTCTCTTTGAGTGTAGCGGTCTACTTTGCATTTTTAATTGTTTTCAAAAACAGAACTGCATGATTCAGTATACTACCATGTGTGTTCGGGTAATGAGATCTAATATGTAGGGGACTGATGACCTCAGTTGTTAAGTCCCATAGTACTTAGAGCCATCTAATACGTAGAGACAGCAGTGTTCGAAATGCCGCCAAATTTATTCTGAAGTTACTGACTGAAAAAAAAAAACAGAAATAAAAGGAAACAAAAATTGGTGGAGGAACACAAGTCAAGTTTGAAGAAAAAAATATTCTAATTCTGTCTTGTACTCGTATACATATTTGTAATAGTACTCTCAGTATTCAAAATTCATATAATACAATGAACCATTTTCACCAGTAGTGTAGTTGTAATTAATAGTCATAGAATTTTACGAGGAAGAGAGGGCTGTCTTTGACTGCAGAATATTCGGAGATGCAAAATAGTACTAGACTGCTTCCTTCCATTAAAAGCCATTACGTGTATGTTTGGAATTTAGAATCTGAATATTTATGAGAGGAAAATTAATTCATTTACAGAAACAAAAGAACATTTTTTTGGACTCTATTCATATTGTTGATGAGTCCCTTGAAGTTCTTGTAACAGTAGAAGATTAATGCAACTGAAATAAATCATGTTGAATGTGATGCTTAAGTGTAAGAATCCTCATTTCAGGTAACTGAACAGTCAATCAGAAGTCAGATATGTTTAGGAAAATAGACATTTTGACATCAACAATGTCCTAACATCCGTTGGCGAAATTTCGTCAAGGCAGATTCCGACGTCAGGTTGAATTTCTGAAATCGCACAAACACAGCCATGGGTGGCAGAATATGTCCACAAATTATCAGATCAAGTAAAAAAAATCAGTTGTGCAGGAAAGAATATTAATGGATCTGGATGATGCATATAGATTTCAACTGGCTGAGGAATTTTTGAAGTACAAATAAACAGGCAAAATAAATGGCACAGAATTTAATGAAGGGAAAGAAAAGGCCTACCTACAAATCTCTTAAGTAGTGCAAAGCACAAACGAAAAATAAATTTAAAAAAGTAGTGATTAACGTCTTGATGGAGGTAATAAATTCCAGATAGAACTTAAATGTTTAAGGATTTTGCCGAATGTCACAGTGCTGTTTTGGAAGACATAAAATAAGTTAAAAAGGAAATTACTTACTTATGAGAAAACATGAGGGTTATCGAATCACTGCCGGCCGCGGTGGTCTTGCGGTTCTAGGCGCTGCAGTCCGGAACCGTGGGACTGCTACGGTCGCAGGTTCGAATCCTGCCTCGGGCATGGATGTGTGTGATGTCCTTAGGTTAGTTAGGTTTAGGTAGTTCTAAGTTCTAGGGGACTGATGACCTAAGGTGTTAAGGCCCATAGTGCTCAGAGCCATTTGAACCATCGAATCACTACAGCGTTAACACTGATGTCATGTGTCATTCCATCCGAAGTTACAATAGAAGAAAATGTACAACGCAGAGGCTCAGGTTCCCACTGAACAAACATACAGCACTGGAGAGCACCACTGGTAATGTCAGAAATGCTAAAAGAAAATCCAATGTGACATAGGTGTTTCCTGATATCTTTACCTGATAAGGAGAACGTACACAAAGATGTATTCATATAATCATTCTGAGATATGCCGCTGCATTTCTTGTTATATGCACATAGAATCAGATTCGTTAGTACATCCAAGGTGACGCTGCTCTTTGGGGCATTGAACCTGCAGAATCTAGCGACGCTTAAGACTCTGAGCGTGGTTTACTGGTAAAATCCTTGTACAAGGGTATTCAGAGAGACTTTACAACGAAGTATTTAATCTGCAAGCAAGGCAATCTTCGGAAAAGCTTTGAAACATTTAATTATAGAAACAAATGCTGGCATGATTCAATCCCAAACACAGAAGTTTTATGAGTACTGCAGGTGAATTAAGGGAAAAGGGAAAAATTGTTCCATAAAATTTCATCTTCTTCTAATATATCGGCTGAATACCATCCAGCCATCTTCAGAGTGAGCCTTGCCGATTCTGAACATGGCTGGACGGTATTCAGCCCGAAATATCAGAAGAAGAAGATGAATTTATGCGGCTGCACGCCCGAAATTTTATGGAACAATCTTCGCGCGGCGAAAATATGAAGACGCATATCAAGGAAAAAATTGATCACTGTCCCAGAAACAAACTGGAGGAATTTGTGTCAGTGTTAGGTTCCACTGACATTATACAAGGAAAAATAAAAGCTGGAACGTGTGCGTCATGATAAGAACGACCTGGTATGTTCAGCAAACAGTTGGGATGGTAAAAATAATGGATCAGCTTTCAGTGAAGGCATGGAAATCACGATTTCTGTTGCGGAGGGCAGACAAAATTGTCAGGCGATCTGTGCAACTACAGTCTAACCTGATCGCCCTGCCATGCCAAAATAAAGTAGCAACAACGGTGATATAACCAATAAAACTCTGCTTATCATTATTCGAGTGGACTGCGAAATCAGAATTAGAAGAGTCATACTCTAAAGCAAGAGGGCGGAAGATGGAATGACTTTTCTACCACCTGTGCACAGGAAAACTATGAGCAATTACATTAAGCTCCAGAATTCTGGTCATGAGTAGAAGTGGCGTCAGTGACAATAAAATGAACATGCTCCCATACTATGTTAAGAGTGACATACATGAGGAATTATATCAGTAACTACAGTAATGTACCGGTGAGTCTATAAAGCATATATAGAAGATATCCCTCATGTAATTGTTTTGAATACTGGTATTAATTTGAGTCTACTGTCTTCCAATTTGTACAAGAGGGTGCATGAATCTGTCAAAGTCTGCTATTGACCAATTCCAGAATCCTGGGAGTAATTAGTACAGAATTGAAACATGTGAAGGTAGAAGATGAGCAGTATTAGCTGATCAGAACATTTGTGAACTGAATGTCAGTATGTGAACAGAAACTACAGCACTGTGACTACTGACTTACCTTTTATCTGTGACAAGGACAACGTGTAGAAGTTCTATCACTACGTATGTTGGTGAGTACAGTTGTCCAGATGGACACAAATCTTGACAGTGTCTAGTAGAACGTGCACAAACACTCCGCATTTGGAAAAGTATTATGAGACTACAAATGTAGCAGCTTAGGATTGTGAGACTACAAACGTAGCCGCTTGCTAAATTGAACTGTTGTGTTAATGGTTAATGAAAACATCTCAGCAGGGTTATTGCAGATTTATTGAGTTGCAAGCGGTTTCGTTCACTGAATATCTTCAGGTTGGTGAGTTGTTCTGAAGTCATGACATAAATGGTCTGGTTGTCATACAGTATTGTGTAATGTTAAACACCAAATCCAAGTGTACGCAGCATACTGCCATATTTCTGATCACTGGTTTTGGATCTGGTATGCAACATTACGTGTGACAACCAGACCAGTTCTGTTATGACTTCGGCACAACTTGGCGCCCTGAAGATGTTCAGTGAAAGAAACAAATTGTAAAACAATAAAAGTGCATTAATACAGCTAAGGTGCTTTTCATTAATCATTAATAATAGTGACAGCTTTGGCGCCCAACATGATCGAGGATACGGCTTGTGGTGGTTCAGCTGAGTGAAATGGACGATACAGCTGTGTGAATGTGGAAACTGAAATAAATATGAACGGCAAATCACAAAGACTCGCAACAAATGTACTTGTAGACGTATACGAATTATGGAACCGCTATTGATCTGTGGTTAGAACGATGATATCAATGTCAGCCTACGTGCTGGACTTGAAAATGCAAAAATAATAAGAGCCACCAGTGGTGACAAAGCACACAAACCCTAAAATATAAATACGATAAAAATAGAAAATAGAAATAAAGAAGTGTATGCTCACCAAATTAAGAAACAAATTTATATTACCTTAAATTTATGCTCAGTCATTTTTTCTCCACACGTTTGCACTGTATTCTTTACGCCAGGTCCCTTAAATAACGGTTTACACTATGCAATTTCTTCCTTCTCTTGCTGATGCAGCTTTAGACAGTTTAACTGTTAACTATTATGTATTGTACCTGATGGTGTTTTAACGTGTCAGTAGTGACTGTCAGTTTTGTGTGAGTCCAAAGAATCCCATATTTTATTCCCATCTTCACAGTCAAAGACTGCTACAAAGAAGCAACCTTTAAAGATAAAATGTATTACGAAAGCCTGAAATAAAATATGAATTAGGGTGTCAGCCACATATGTAGTTTAAAGAAGGAATTTTAAAACTACTTGTAATGAGAAGAGAGTAAAATTAGAGTGATGACAGATATGTTAAAAAGCAAAACTGTCTTCCCTCAATGGGGGTTTGTTGTCTCTCAATCGAAAAATTTTAAAAATATTTTGTTTTATATAAGAGAATAAATTGTATCTCTGGTCTAGTAACGTACGTCTATTACTCCAGAGGTCCAGCCAGCGTGGTTAATTTAAACCTCTATTGTAGTTTTACTCACTGACTCTGATATGAAACAGACAGACAAAATAATTTTTACTTTATGTTCAAATACTGACACGTTAAGTCGTTATTAGTTGTTAAAAGCGAATACGGCATTATTTTGTACGCTGAGATTAAATACCGACTTTTTTTATTTCATTGTCCGTGACAGTACTACTAATTGAAATGTTTGTTGCAGATACACTAGCTCCTGACTCTGATATGCTATCTTTCTCTAAATAAATTGCAACTATTGCTACTAAAAGTTTTGCAAATTTCATCTCTGTGAATGAAGCGATCTTGTTTGTCTTTTTTCATTGTATAAAATACAATTTTTAATGTTCTAGTTTATTAAGTATTTAAGTCGTAAAATCTAATAGAAAGAGATAACAATGTTAAAATTCCCTTATGAGATCGATTGGTGTCATCAGTAAAAGCGAAGAGGAGTTTCAGTACCGTAGGAATTAAATGAATACACTCCTGGAAATGGAAAAAAGAACACATTGACACCGGAGTGTCAGACCCACCATACTTGCTCCGGACATTGCGAGAGGGCTGTACAAGCAATGATCACACGCACGGCACAGCGGACACAGCAGGAACCGCGGTGTTGGCCGTCGACTGGCGCTAGCTGCGCAGCATTTGTGCACCGCCGCCGTCAGTGTCAGCCAGTTTGCCGTGGCATACGGAGCTCCATCGCAGTCTTTAACACTTGTAGCATGCCGCAACAGCGTGGACGTGAACCGTATGTGCAGTTGACGGACTATGAGCGAGGGCGTATAGTGGGCATGCGGGAGGCCGGGTGGACGTACCGCCGAATTGCTCAACACGTGGGGCGTGAGGTCTCCACAGTACATCGATGTTGTCGCCAGTGGTCGGCGGAAGGTGCACGTGCCCGTCGACCTGGGACCGGACCGCAGCGACGCACGGATGCACGCCAAGAGCGTAGGATCCTACGCAGTGCCGTAGGGGACCGCACCGCCACTTCCCAGCAAATTAGGGACACTGTTGCTCCTGGGGTATCGGCGAGGACCATTTGCAACCGTCTCCATGAAGCTGGGCTACGGTCCCGCACACCGTTAGGCCGTCTTCCGCTCACGCCCCAACATCGTGCAGCCTGCCTCCAGTAGTGTCGCGACAGGCGTGAATGGAGGGACGAATGGAGACGTGTCGTCTTCAGTGATGAGAGTCGCTTCCGCCTTGGTGCCAATGATGGTCGTATGCGTGTTTGGCGCCGTGCAGGTGAGCGCCACAATCAGGACTGCATACGACCGAGGCACACAGGGCCAACACCCGGCATCATGGTGTGGGGAGCGATCTCCTACACTGGCCGTACACCTCTGGTGATCGTCGAGGGGACACTGAATAGTGCACGGTACATCCAAACCGTCATCGAACCCATTGTTCTACCATTCCTAGACCGGCAAGGGAACTTGCTGTTCCAACAGGACAATGCACGTTCGCATGTATCCCGTGCCATCCAACGTGCTCTAGAAGGTGTAAGTCAACTACCCTGGCCAACAAGATCTCCGGATCTGTCCCCCATTGAGCATGTTTGGGACTGGATGAAGCGTCGTCTCACGCGGTCTGCACGTCCGGCACGAACGATGGTCCAACTGAGGCGCCAGGAGGAAATGGCATGGCAAGCCGTTCCACAGGACTACATCCAGCATCTCTACGATCGTCTCCATGGGAGAATAGCAGCCTGCATTGCTGCGAAAGGTGGATATACACTGTACTAGTGCCGACTTGTGGATGCTCTGTTGCCTGTGTCTATGTGCCTGTGGTTCTGTCAGTGTGATCATGTGATATATCTGACCCCAGGAATGTGTCAATAAAGTTTCCCCTTCCTTGGACAATGAATTCACGGTGTTCTTATTTCAATTTCCAGCAGTGTATCAGACGTGTTTTCCACGTGCAGGAATCGGTTGACCTATGATCTTGCGATCAAAAGTTTTCGGTTCCCATTGGAGAGGCCGGAGCAAGTATGGTGGGTCTGACACTCCGGTGTCAATGTGTTCTTTTTTCCATTTCCAGGAGTGTATATTCTGTACGACACGGGTGACGGCATGTGCGTCACAAGACAGGAATATGTTGTCGACCCATCTAACTTGTACACTTGGCGAATGGGTAAAAAGATTCTTCTACCTGGCCCGATTTGCCGGCCGGAGTGGCCGTGCGGTTCTAGGAGCTACAGTCTGGAACCGAGTGACCGCTATGGTCGCAAGTTCGAATCCTGCCTCGGGCATGGCTGTGTGTGATGTCCTTAGGTTAGTTAGGTTTAATTAGTTCTAAGTTCTAGGCGACTGATGACCTCAGAAGTTAAGTCGCATAGTGCTCAGAGCCATTTGAACCATTTGGCCCGATTTAGGTTTTCTTGTGGATGTGAAAATCAATCCCAAAAAAGTGATGAAAATATAAGAGTTTGTCACATAAACTGCAACAAATGTATGCAACAGTTTCACAGTCGCACAGTTTTCCCTGTGCTCTGTCAAAACATGTTTTTAACGTTTTCAAATTTTTCCGTGTGTAGACCGACAAATCCTGCATATGTCCAAGCAAATCTGAACATGTCTTGGGATTTTTGAGAGCGAAGTTGATTATGTGTGAGTGCCTGAACTTTGATAATTGTCTGAAAATAAAAAATTAAACTTTTCACTCGAGGGAAGACTTGAACCAGTGACCTCTCGTTTCGCAGCTGCTCACACTAAACACAGGACGACGCCGTTCTTGAAATCCTTGATATTGCCTATATTGCCTATCTTGCATATTTTGCTTATTTTTCTCATATTTCCACACAACTTCTTCCTGTTTTCTCGATTGATCTGTGTTCAGTTTTTCAAGGCCTATCCACTGTGCCAACTTATAACGAAATCTGAGGAGGGTGCGAAGGGGAGGTTCCCTTGTAAGTTCTTTCCTTTCCCTTCCCTCTTGCATGAGGTAATGAGTGAATCTATGTATCACCTTGGTTTTACCAATGAAGATGTAGTGTAGCGCTTTCCGTCTGCTGTTTTGACGACATGATGAACATTGGGTACGTTGACCATGGCAAAGAGTTTTGTCCCCCTTGTGTAAGCCATTCGGCTTTTCATTATATTGGTGACGGAAGGGACCCCCTTCTTCACTTCTTATTACTGGATTATTCAGTCAGCAAGTGTGCACGAACACTCTGCTGCTTAGTGGATATGGGCCGTTAAGCGCGAGCTTGGTAACTTAGAATCGTGACGAGGTTGTGTAACTTTTTAGGCTAACTGAAGTACGGGGTGTATAAAAAAGAATCACCCGATTTGGCACGTCAAATTTCCGAAACTAATAAACATATACAATGAATTTTATTTTTTGATGAACGGTAAACTAAAAAAGTTTTTTCATAGCTTTTCATAGATGTTGAATATTCCCCCTTGAGATGCACGGCATATGTCAATGCGGTATTCAGATCGTTCCCACGCTGCAGCCAACATGTCCTGAGTTACAGCTTCCACAGCTGCAGTTCTGTGATGTCTCAGTTCATTCATTATTGTTGGTAACGGAGACACGTAATCAGACTCTTTCATTATCCCCACAAGAAATAATCATACACAGTCAGGTCCGGTGACCTTGGAGGCCAGTGATGTAAGGCTGAATCATTTGGTCCAGTGCTACCGATCCATCGTTTAGTTTAAAAATTCCCACGCTTCCAGAGGCCAGTGTGGCGGTGCTGCATCCTGTTGATAAATGAAATAGTTCGAATCAATCTCCAACTGTGGGAAAATAAAGTTCTCAAGCATATAAAGATATTTACTTCCTGTAACAGTATTCTCGGCAAAGAAAACTGTAAGAAACACTTTCTCCAGTGAAACTGCACAAAACACGTAAAATTCTGTAGCGCCCCTATCATGAAACTTCCTGGCAGATTAAAACTGTGTACCAGACCGCGACCCTAATACGGGACCTTTGCCATTCGCGGGTACGTGCTCTACCATCTGAGCTACCGAAGCACGACTCACGCTCCCTCCTCGTAGCCTTATTTCTGCCAGTGCCTCGTCTCCTGCCTTTCAAACTTGGACGGGACGTGAGTCGTGAGTGGGTAGCTCAGATGGACAGTCTGCTTTCCGCAGCGCTGCAGCGAGGTCGCTATGTTTACGTCTCATCCGCGTGGTCGCTAGTTTCCGTAGTTATTTACTACTTCGGTGCCGCTAGTTTACAGTCCATCACTACCGACGCAATATGGTACATTCATACAGACAAACCACCATCAAGATCAGTTTTCAACTCGATCATGGACGACCGCGAGCTTTTGAAGTGGAAGGTTTTCTACGTGACGACGTTAATATTGACCCGCTGGACGTAATAGGTATACGTCTCTCGATCACGAGCAGTGTTGTCTACGCCAAGTTAGTAAGTGACAAGGTGTAGAACAGAATCGTGCGCGCACATTCGAACGATCTAATATCAAACATTCTGATGGCCATATTGGGGCGTTCTCTATCGATCACGCGGGGATTGACCTTCGTACGACACGCGTCTTAGAACTCCCGTTCGAAGTACCACCGGACGTAGTTACCGCGGCTTTCCAGCCCTACGGCAGAGTGATCAGCCCTATGACCAAAAAATGGACCACCTTTATAACGTACCCCGTTCTTAACGGGATACGACAGATCAAAATTGAACTGACCAAACATGTACCATCCTATCATGTCATCTGGGGATGTAGGGCGATCATTTTATGTGACGGTCAGCCACACACTTGCTCCGGTTGTGGCCAAGAAGGCACGCCAGGTCGGATTGTCTCCGACGCCGGCTTACTCAAATCTCGACCGGTGAATCTATTCCTCCTTCAACGGTGACGACCCATCGTCTCAATTAAACCAAGGTTGCACGGGCGGCAATCCTTTCTGATTCTAACCACATTAGTCCGATAGCCACCCACGATAGCGAGGCCACGGTGGATCGTGCAGTACCGGATCTGGCCTCTACAACGGCGCCCCCTCCTGAGTCCTGAGGATAATCACCGACCGACCTTGCAAGAAAGC
The DNA here is from genome assembly GCF_023897955.1 of Schistocerca gregaria. Classification (NCBI taxonomy): domain Eukaryota; kingdom Metazoa; phylum Arthropoda; class Insecta; order Orthoptera; family Acrididae; genus Schistocerca; species Schistocerca gregaria. The sequence continues at coordinate 496,719,903 of NC_064920.1, read as the reverse complement.
ACGGATTTCATGATGGGCATTGACCCACGGGTTGTGCCGACAGCGGCTTTTCTTCCAGACACAGCTGAAGAAATCCACCCTCATTCGGATACTGAAACACACGTCCGTAAACAGCGTTCACAGCGGAAACACAAGAGACGGCGGTGTGCTCCATTGGACGCTGTAAGTAGGCTGTTGATGTGTTTGTATGTTGGTAGCGCTAGGTAGCGCACTCTGTAAGAGACTCTGTGGCTGCTCGGACTAGCAGTTGAAAGTTAACAGACTAGCAGTTGAAAGTTAACAGTCAGCGGGATGTCAGTTGGAGGCGAACAGCCAAGCAGTGGTGGAAGTTGGGAGTTTAGTAGTCAGCAGTGATGGAGGTTAGAGGTTAATAATTAGCAGTGTTAAAGGTTTGCAGTAATAACGCGAACGGACGGTCTGTATGTATATCCGTCATTGAGATTTATTACTGACGATTATGTAATTTTTGAACTGGTTGTCACATTCTTAAGGTAAATACATTGTTTGCTCTGCAAAAAATTCTTCCATTTGCTAACCACGTGCCTATTAGTAGTTAGAGCCTTCAGTAGTTAGAATCTTTTATTTAGCTGGCTGTATTGGTGCTTGCTGTATTGCAGTAGTTCGTGTAATGAAGATTTATATGGGTTAAGTGACTTACGATTATTGTTAGGATTTCTACTAATTCAGGGCCATTCTTTTGTATTAATATTTTAGTTCTGTTTGTCAGGGCAAATTCTGTAGGTCAGTGTTGAGATGATAAAGCGCGTGATTACACAGAGAATTTCCTTTGTAGTTGTAGTTTCTTATTGTTGTACTATATTGTAATGAGCAAAGCAGTTGTGGCATGCACCAAGTATTTCGCAGTCGCGTTTGCAACTAATTAGATATTGTTTATTTTTAGTGCTATTTTAGTGTGTCTTCTTATTTTTGCTTTTCAAATTGTGTTTTTTCTGTCTTATCGTGTGAAGCAGTGTGATAAACATGGCGAGTGAAAAGCGTAGCACTAGGCTTCAAAGCAAATTGGGAAATGACAGTGAAGACGGGCGTAGCGCGTTAGAATCGCCTAGTAATGAATTAACAAATTTTCAACACAATAAGTCGGTAATCGTGCATAGGGACATGGACCAGGCAATAAATAACGGCGAAGGTAATGAAACAATCAGTGAACAAGGAAGTGTTGTCGATCGATCGGTTGGTGATAGTTTGCCTCAGGAATGCGAAACAACAGAACCAAATCTTGCAAATATCGGGGATTCAGGTTTTGCGTCATCACCCTTTTCTCAATTAAGTCAAGACTCACTCTCTACTTTTCAAAATGCGAATGTTGCCGGTGCAAATGCACTACTGAAAAGCACAAGGGAACATGTTTATGGCACTGATGCATTATTATTGCAATTAATGCAACAAATGAAACAAACAATGGAACAAAATCAGAAACAAACACAGCAAGAAATGGAACAAAATCAGTAACAAACACAGCAACAGCTTCAAAAGTTAGACACAATGGAAAAAAATCTTCATAAGTTAGACACAACGCTTGAACAAACACGTGATGATTTAACTGTTGAGTTATTTAAAATCAAATCGAAATATCAAAAGATTTCTGAAGATGTAAAAACGCAAATTTGTGAGCATTTTCAGCCTATTTTCATGAAACGCATTACAGAATCATGAAGCAGCCATAAAAGAAATGCAGATCATTGAGCACGTAAATCACGACACCATGCAAACTAAAATTGACTCTGTTGCATCTACCGATATGGTCGCGCAACTTGTACAAAATCAGGAAAGCTTAAAGGACACGGTAGATACACTAAAACTTGGTTCAGAAAAACACACGGAGGAAATATGCACATTATCGGAGAAAGTACCCGAACTTTCGGATCAGATACCTAATTTATCTACGAAGTTAGATGATGATCTGTACCTTTACTGATACAGAGGAGTAGGATGAAATTAGGAAATTTAAACAAAGTCAGAGACAAATTAATACGCAACACAAAAGAGAAATACGGGAAGTCCAAGATCAGTTGGCACAGGTGATACAAGAGTTACACATTTCAGAGAATACTCGCATTCCGACACGGGAAGAGGGGTTTAGAACTACGGAAAAGTCACAAAATAATAACATAGGGTATTTGGGGGATTTTGAAAGTAATTGGCAAGGTGCAGCGAGCCTTGGGGTGCAACCGCCGACACGACGTAACAGTGACCGGTTTGCGACTCGGCTTCACGATGACTTTGACTATAAGCTCTTCATCACTACTCGTAAATTTAAAACATTGCAGAATTACGGTAATGACATTCATCCACAAGCTTGGCTTCATTAGTTTGCTCATTGATTTCCTCCTAATTGGTCATCAGAGCATAGATTAGAATTTATGCGTGGCTATCTAGAAAATGAACCTGCTGTAAGAATGCGATCGGTTATTTGTGATTGCCACAGTGAAGGAGATTTGTATCATACTTTCCTTTTTGCATATTGGTCTCAGGCTACTCAAGATCGAGTAAAACTCAGCATTACAATGATGAAAAATGTAGAACAGTCTGAATTTTCCAGCCTGATAAAATATTTTGAATATGTGTTACACAAAAATCAGTATTTCGAACCCGTACAGCCCCTCGGAACTCATCCACATTTGTTTAATTAAATTGCCTGAACATTTAAGACATATTATTTTGGTAGGACGTTGTAAGGATGATGTCGAGGCGTTTCAGGGACTTTTGTAAGAATTGCGAACCGACACAGACAGTCGCTTGGTGCAAAAACAGGAAAACAACAATTACAGGTGACATCCGTCACAATTCCGTGACAACAGAAATTATAACTGGACACGACACGCAAATCGAGATCATAATAGACGACAGACGTATGACAACCATTAGCAGACTAATAATAGTTACAGGGAAAGGTCACCTCTCCGTGGTAAGGAATATCACAGAGATAACCGTAGAAACAGAAAATATTGGAGCCAGAACAATTTTTATCAAGGGAGGCAAAATAACTTCAGATGCAGCGGTCCACCTCGCAATTACGATTCTGGGAGAAATTCTCCACAACGTGATCGGCAAGAAAGAAATTACAGAAATTACCGGCATGACGACAGATGCTATAATCACGACGACAGACCTGAATTGCAGCATAACTGGCGTGATTTAAACAGGGCAGGGCCCTCTTGACAAGTTGAAATTGTAGAAGTTAGATCTCCAAATCCCAGTAACGATACGTGACAACAAATAGATAACAGACAATGACTTGCACCGCAGGCAGCCACAAAACATACTTATGAAGCTGACGACGTAGCTGCTATGACTTTTAATTACGTGAAAATGGAAGACATTAAGGACATCTTACTCCAGGAACGTGACATGAAGCAGAACAATATTGTATATCCTGTAATTCACATCACAGCAAATGACATAAAATTTACGGCAGTACTTGACTCTGGCAATCCTGTTTCAGTAATTAGTGAAACAGCTTTAAGTAAATGCAACAGATCGAACAATTGCCACCCACTTCCTTTACGTAAGATGAAATTACAAGGTGCAATTTTTGGAAAAAGTGTAGATTTACGTCAACAAACTAACCTAGAATTCTTTTGTTAAAGCCATAGATTTACCATGAATTTTCTTATTGTTCCATTATTGTCAGCGGAAATTATGTTGGGTGTAGACTTTTTGAATGAATATAAATGAATTTTAAGTTTTCACGATGCCGAAATAGGTTTAGAAAAAGAAGGTAAGTCAATAGCTGTGAAATTTGAAGATTGGCTTTCAAACCATGACGAGGAAATTAATCTGCTTTACCTCTTGTTAGATCACAGTATGGAACTTTCGAAGGTATTTGACACCATTAATCACCTTGAAAGAACTGACAGACATGATATTGATGACGCATTGCATACCAACTATTTAATTCAGAATAAACATCAAGCAATCCACGCACCGACAAAGGAGCGGATTCTAAATCAATGGAAAGCGACGACAACACCGGATTACCAATCTGCAGCTCTTCCTCAGTGACTGTGCCAAAAGAAAGGGCTGACGTTTCTCCTAAAAGACACAAAAAGCGACGGATCGCTCACAAGGATGCTGAGAAAACAGCTCCACTGCTGCGCGAGAAAGGTGCGCAAATTGCCCGCGAATTAACGGACGCAACTCTTGGCAGGACAGAGGCGAAGAAATCGAGTGGCCACGACCAGGCGATAACAGTGACCACGCCGAACTCTGGGGTTGGAAATCAAGCTGCAGCAGACGAGGATCGGGTCTCTCAGCAGCTCCTGAGAGAGGGGCGAAAAGAACAGTGTCCAACGGGAAAGGACTCAGATGAGAAGATGGACATGTCAAATGCAGGCAGCTGCGCTGATGATACTGAGGACATGTCGGTGGATAGAGGACTGACTACGTCTGAACCACCAAAGGGGGCTATGCCAGCCGGGAGGGCAGAATTACTTGTGACACGACAGCTTTCAACGAACCTGAGAAAAGATGATGATTAGGATACGTATTAATTTCCTCACCGACATCATGCTTTTGCTGACTGATCAGCGACTTTTAACATAGAGAATTTCATGCCTCCCTTTCAGGACTACAAGATAGTCACTGTAAACATAAACAAAATAACTTTAGAGCAGAAGATACACAGTCTCCGCGATTATTTGTATAGCTGTGATGCAGACATCGCGATGCTGCAAGAGGTGGCTCGCCATTTTCTACCTGACTTTTCTGGGTATGACGTACCGACTAATACCATCCCAGATAGCTCCTCAGGCACAGCTCTGTTATTCAAAGAGGGTATTATTGTCTCCGACGTGGAAAGATTAGAGTCTGGCAGAGGAGTTCGATTGATAAACATCTATGCTCCCTCGGGGAGTCAAAATAGAGCTGCCAGAGCACATTTTTACGCTACTGACTTACTGTATCTTTTACGGAGGAATGAGGAGGACGTGGCCGTCGGCGGGGATTTTAATTGTGGTTTAAAGCCTAAAGACCAATGGCCGAACTTTAACGGCTGTGCGACACTCGCCGAAACTGTTCGAATGATGGACCTAGAAAACACCTGGGAAATCCTGAACTGGGACAGACAGTGTTTTACGTATTTTACCGCTCAAACTACCGGCCGACTAGACAGAATTTATGTAGGAAAACGCCTGCGGGACAAGATCTCTGCAACGGAGACGTGGCCGTTGTACTTCTCCGACGACGAGGCATATCACTGTACAATCCGAATGGTACGGCAGGGAACGTACCGTGGCAGAGCAAGTTGGAAGCTGAATGTTTCAATACTCAATGATCAAGGTTTAAGAGAACGGGTGCAGGAAGTATGGGATCTCTGCTCACGGCGCCAACAAAATTTCCCGTCGGTCACGCTGTGGCGGTGCCTCCGCGCAAAGCCCAAACTTATTAATTGCTTGAAAGGTTACAGCTATGAAAGGAGCCGGCAGCAGAAAGGGCTTCTCGAATTTTATTTTCGATGTCTCCGTGAGCTGTATTCTGCTCCTCATGTCACACAGGAGAACTTTGTACAGATCAAAAGGATTAAGGCGAAGCTAACACTATTGAAACGAAGGCTACTGGAAGGAATTAAAATATGTTCTCGCGATGGTAATAGCGCCTATGAAGAAAGCCCATCCTCTTTCCATCTTGCGAAAGAGAAACGCCGCGCAAGACAGAAATTTATTCACAGATTAAAAACAGAAGATGGCAGTGTCACCACAACCCAGAATGAGATAAAGGAATATATAACCGACTATTACCGACGGCTGTACATGTCAAAGCCCACGAATGACGAGGCAATTACGACCATGAAAATCTGCCTTACAGAGACTCTCGACGAGACGGACAGACAACTATTACTAAATGATGTCACTGAGGAAGAACTTCGGGAGGCTTTGAGGAAGGCTCAGGGTAATAAATCGCCCGGGGCAGATGGCCTACCCATTGAATTCTACAAACAATTCTGGTAATTTCTCGAACATTGCTTTCTGCAAATATGTAATGAAATTAAAGCAGGTCGGCAACTACCAGCAGGATTCCGTGATAGTCTAATTGTACTCGTCCCCAAAGAATACCCACCAGATGATGTCAATAAATTTCGTCGTATTTCCCTCCTCAACTCCGATTACAAAATTGTGGCCCGCGTTCTAACAGCTAGAATTAAACATGTTTCACATAAAATCATACATGATAGCCAGACAGCAGCCGTCCCTTGTCGAACGATCTTTAGAAGTCTCGCAGATTATAGGGAGATCATCTCCTGTAGTGCTATTACCTAACCGGAGGCTGCAATTTTAGCTCTAGATCAAAGCAAAGCCTTTGACAGGATCTCGCACAGCTACCCTTTTCAAATTATGAACCATTTAGGTTTTTGTGACGGTTTTATTACGATGGTCAAAAATATGTACACCTCTGCTTGCTCTAGGATAGTCATCCAAGGGCAACTCTCCCGGAAAATAACTATTGAGCGATCTGTACGACGAGGGTGCCCCATGTCAATGCCTCATTTTGTCATTGGCATTGAGCCACTTGTTCGTTTGCTGAACCGTACACTTGAGGGCTTAACCCTGTATTCGACGACTGTAAAATGTGTGGCGTACGCGGATGACGTTAGTGTCCTCGTACGTTCGGAGCGAGACTTACAAGAAGTCACTAATAATGTACGGGAGTATGAAAGGGCCTCATGCACAAAGCTCAACTATCGCAAGACTGAACTAATGCCGATCGGTAGAGGGTTTAGAATCGATGATAACTGCCCATATATAGTACACGAGAGTATCAAGCTGTTGGGAATACGAATGAGCCGCTGCCCTCTGAAAACTACTACGGACAACTGGCAAGAGCTTCTGGCTATGACGAGAGGTTGTCTCCAGCAAAATAAAGGCGGAAAACAGGACCTCATACAAAGAGTGCAGTTTATGATTAAATTGATACCTTCGAAAATCTGGTATGTTGGGCAGACAATCCCTATGGTCAACAGCATTTCCAATCAAATAATGTCGGCAATTGGTTGGTATATTTGGAGGGGCGAAATATTCAAAGTGGGAATTAATGTTATTACTCTCCCACCAGAGAAAGGGGGCCTACGGCTAATAGATGTTGAAATTAAATGTAAGGCTCTTCTTATACAGAGAACAATTCAGCTGTTTCAAGACTACCCAGATAGCGCGCTCCATATGGCCCTACGGATGTGTACACCTACTAATATGGCAATACCGATAAACCTGGGGTAAACCCACTACAAAACCAACCACATCAGGATGTTTCTGCTCGATGTTAGTTACCTCCGAGCGAAACTGAGCGCACCAATACAGGACCTTACAACCGCCCAACTATACCGGATAATGAATACTGGTGGAAGAGTAAACCGCATGGAAACGAAATATCCCCTACGGGATTGGGCTCAAATCTGGAAGAACATCCACAACAAAGTGCTCGGAACAAATATCGTATCAACGTGGTATAAAGTAGTTAATGAGACCATACCTACGAAAGTAAAATTACACAGAATACGACTGTCGGCAACTGACAGATGTGGAGAGTGTACCCTCATAGACAACTTGCTACACAGATGTGTCTGCGGAGAAAATAAATTGGTCTGGGAATGGTGCAGAATGAACCTTGCCTCTATCTGCAGGACAGCTAGACAGACAATCTCCATCACATCGGTGTTGCAACCTGATGGCACTTACTACCCCATCACGAAGAAAAATATGTGGACATGGCTGACAGAACATACTCTGCATTACCTAATTCAAGCCGAAGATGCGCCATCTTACCAGGGCTACAGAGTATATCCAGCCACACAAGCGCAACTGCTGATGAAGGATGACAAATACAGACAAAAGTTCGGGAACTATATGCCAGCATTGAGAATAACGACACTATGAACTACAACGACGATGAAAAAAAAAAAAAAAAAAAACGAACAAGGAACGTCGAAGTAGATGCATGCACTGCGTTGATGGTAGCGTTTCTTTCTTTCTTTTTTTTTTCACGTCACAACCAGTGTGTGGCGTCGGGCAATTGGGCACTCAGTGCTAAGAGAAGACAACTTCCGACAAGGGAGATCACATTCAAACGGGGAAAAAAGAAACGAGACCAAGCTATATGCTTGGGGTATACCATAATAGGCAACCCTCGAAAAGACGAGCGTTGAGTGCCGTCAACAAGCCGAGATGTCTCACGCAAAGAATAGTGGGAAACAAAAAATTAAAAAAAAAACGTTTTTATGTATTAAAAAAGTTAAGAAAAACAAAAACAAAAAATAACAAAACACGAATGAAAATAAAAGGAATGAAACGTTTCCTTTGCTGCAGAAGCAACGCACCTTGAACTTTCCACTGCAGTGACAACACGTTTTCCTTTCTTGATGCAGAAGAAGCGTATAGAAGCCAGGCCGAGAAGGCTGAAATTAGCGAGGGCAAGGATGGATTGAAGGGGAGGAAGGAGACAAAAAAAAAAGTTGGTAGAGCACTTGCCCTCGAAAGGCAAAGGTCTCGAGTTCGAGTCTCGGTCGGGCACACAGTTTTAATCTGCCAGGAAGTTTCATATCAGCGCACACTCCGCTGCAGAGTGAAAATCTCATTCTGGAAACATCCCCCAGGCTGTGGCTAAGCCATGTCTCCGCAGTATCCTTTCTTTCAGGAGTGCTAGTTCTGCAAGGTTCGCAGGAGAGCTTCTGTAAAGTTTGTAAGGTAGGAGACGAGATACTGGCAGAAGTAAAGCTGTGAGGATCGGGCGTGAGTCGTGCTTCGATAGCTCAGATGGTGCCGGCACGGTAGCTCAGCGTGTTCGGTCAGAGTGTTAGCTGCCCTCTGTAATAAAAAAACAGAGTAAAAAAAAAAGGTTCAAATGGCTCTGAGCACTATGGGACTTAACTGCTGTGGTCATCAGTCCCCTAGAACTTAGAACTACTTCAACCTAACTAACCTAAGGACATCACAAACATCCATGCCCGCGGCAGGATTCGAACCTGCGACCGCAGCAGTCGCGCGGTTCCGGACTGAGCGCCTAGAACCGCTAGACCACCGCGGCCGGCTACAGAGTCAATGAATCAATAACGAACTTCAACGGGCGTCAGGTGACGTCCGCCACGAACAATTGAAACGAACAATAACGAACAAAATGAGATTAAAAATAAAAGATGGTAGAGCATTTGCCCGCGAAAGGCAAAGGTCCCGAGTTCGAGTCTCGGTCGGGCTCACAGTTTTAATCTGCCAGGAAGTTTCATATCAGCGCACACTCCGCTGCAGAGTGAAAATCTCATTCTGGAAACATCCCCCAGGCTGTGGCTAAGCCTTGTCTCCGCAGTATCCTTTCTTTCAGGAGTGCTAGTTCTGCAAGGTTCGCAGGAGAGCTTCTGTAAAGTTTGTAAGGTAGGAGACGAGATACTGGCAGAAGTAAAGCTGTGAGGACCGGGCGTGAGTCGTGCTTCGGTAGCTCAAATGGGCCGGCCGCGGTGGTCTAGCGGTTCAAGCTCTCAGTCGGAAACCGCGTGACTGCTACGGTCGCAGGTTCGAATCCTGCCTCGGGCATGGATGTGTGTGATGTCCATAGGTTAGTTAGGTTTAAGTAGTTCTAAGTTCTAGGGGACTGATGACCACAGATGTTAAGTCCCATAGTGCTCAGAGCCATTTGAACCATTTAACGCCCGCGTCTCGTGGTCGTGCGGTAGCGTTCTCGCTTCCCACGCCCGGGTTCCCGGGTTCGATTCCCGGCGGGGTCAGGGATTTCTCTGCCTCGTGATGGCTGGGTGTTGTGTGATGTCCTTAGGTTAGTTAGGTTTAAGTAGTTCTAAGTTCTAGGGGACTGATGACCATAGATGTTAAGCCCCAAAGCGCTCAGAGCCCTTTTAAGCCGGCCGCGGTGGTCTCGCGGTTCTAGGCGCGCAGTCCGGAACCGTGCGACTGCTACGGTCGCAGGTTCGAATCCTGCCTCGGGCATGGATGTGTGTGATATCCTTAGGTTAGTTAGGTTTAAGTAGTTCTAGGTTCTAGGTGACTGATGGCCACAGCAGTTGAGTCCCATAGTACTCAGAGCCATTTGAGCCATTTGTCCTTGGAATTCACGATCTGATTTATCAAGTTGGTCGGTTTGTGTTTGCGTGTCGGGCGACTAGGTTGTGCTCTTAGTTCCGCCTCTACCGTAGCGCAGCGTGTTTTCCTCCTGTTAGTTTAGTGCCGTGTTGGTCTCCGTGCGCGTCGCATCGCTGGTTGTCGGCTGGTGTTTGTTGTTCGTGCGGCCCTTCCTGTCGCGGCGTCGTCTCTCGCCGTGATGTCCACCATGGTTCCCACGAAAGTTCCGCGTACAGGTACAGTCAGTTTTACCTTTGACAAATCCACGCGTCACGTCCAGCCCGGTTCTTTGGAGATACATGACTGGTTAGTCGATACAGTTAAGGTCACTACTGATCAGGTGCATACCGCATATTTCGACACCGAATTATATGTGTTTTTTGTTAAGTTTCTTGACCCGCTCCAGGTTGATAGGCTACTTTCTCGTCATGGTTCTCAGGTACCCTTTACGCACCGTGATGGTTCCACTAGTATGGTTCTCTTGGCAAATGCAGAAGTGATATATACGAATGTTCGGGTATTTAACCTTCCGCCCGAGGTTGACGACTGTTTTCTGAAGTCCGTTTTGCTTCCTTATGGGGACGTACGCCATATTAGAAAGGAACGCTGGTCTGCTCAGCACCGCTTACAGGTATATAGTGGTATTCGGTCGGTGGAAATGGTGGTTAAAAAACCTATTCCTTCTCACCTACAGGTATGTGGTTATAGGGTCCATATCACGTACAGTGGCCAGGAAGGAACATGTTATTATTGTAATGAAACTGGTCATTTCCGTACTAATTGTCCGCGGCGTGTGGTGGTATTAAAACCTACATACGAACAGCGTAAAAAATTGACTTTAGCTGATCTTCTCCCGCAAGGATCTCGGACTGAATCGCTCACTGTTACTGAGGGACGCAATGATCCGTTGCCCGACAACGGCCGTGATTTTCCCCCGTTGTCCTTGAGTAGGGATGTTGCTGCCCTTAATTCCGGTGTGCCCGCGCTGATTTCTCACAACAAGCGTCGGCGAACACAGGATGATGCGGCTGATGAATCTTCCTTATTGGCTCGCCCTTCCGATGGGCCTCCGGTAAAGGACTCTCTTTCTCAGTCGGAAATCGTGGATGAGGACGCCACAGGTGCTATCACGCCTTTTCAGAAGCTCCCTGACACCTTATCTGACGTTGTTCCTGCTGCCGCGGCAGCCTCTTCGGAGACGCCCGTGACGGAACCAGCTTCTGGTTGCCACGTGTCTTCTCCGGTTCTCTCTGACACTTCTCCTATTGACTCTGTTTCGCATCCCCCTTCTGGAATTTCTGTCGCCCCCTCTGGGTCACAGCCTCCTCCCATCAAACAACTGATTGATTCTCCAGAGCCAGTGGATCCCGTTGTTATTCACCAACTGTCCCACCGTGAACCCATGTCTGCGGACGAGTGGGATGTAGAGGCCTCTCTCCCGCAATCTGACAAGGAATGTCTACATGATGCTCCCACGCAGCCGAACGCTGCAGCGTCGGCACCGCGGAGCCGCAGTCGAATCCGTAAACAGCCACAGAGAGCCGCGTCACGGCCGAAGAAAAAGCAGTGGGAAGATGAGGGTTCTGTTTCGTAGTTTTTCTCTCTGTGGTTCAGCGCTTGTTTCTGGTATGATTACTTGTATGTTGCTCCGTCAGCTGACGGCTCCCTACCGATCTTTGTTCTTATTTCTGGGTTGAAGTTCCATGCAAGCATATACATTTCTTACTCTGAATATTAACAGAATATGTTCTGAGCTTCGGCTCGCCGCTTTGCGACAGTTTATCTATCAGTCTGGGGCAGATGTTTTTTTTTTTTTTTTACAGGAAGTCCTATTCGACCAGTTTTCCATTCCTGGGTTCTCGACGTTTTTTAATGTCGCTTCCGAACTTTCTACGGGCACTGCCTTGTTTTATAGAGAAGGCATTCCGTTGATGAATTTCGAAGTACTCGACAGTGGAAGAGGGATCGGGTGCACGTTTTATGATGTCAGTTTACTCCTTCTTTATGCCCCTTCTGGTTCGGGTTGTACTACCGCACGTTCGAGTTTCTATAAAGAAGAAGTCATTTACCTGCTTCGTAAATCCCCGACAAAGATAATTTACGTGGGGACTTCAATTGTGTTCTACGGCCGGTAGATCAGTCTCCTAATTTTAATTTCAGTAAAGAACTCGACGACCTTGTGCGCTCCTTGCACCTGCGTGACGTGTGGGTTTCTCGCTATCCTACACTTGTGCGACATACCTACTTTACTCCCACGTCTAGCAGTCGCCTCGATCGCTTTTACCTTTCCGATTCCTTGTGTGGGCAACTTCTGGCTGTTGATGTGATACCAGCCTGTTTTACTGATCATTGCGCTGTAGCCGTTACGTTTAATTACGAGCGACAACCGGCAAAATTGTTTCGTCCTCCTTGGATGCTCAATATCGCGTATTTGCAAGATACCTCCCTTGGTATCGTCCTGGAGGACATTTGGACTCGTTGTTCTCGTACTATGGACCGGTACCCGTCTATCGTGGCATGGTGGACACTGTATGCAAAACCACACATCCGTAGGGCTCTCATGCGTTTTGGGGCTGCGAAGGTGGCAGAAGATCGACGAACGCAAGAATTTTACTATTCTGTCTTACGTCAACTGTACGATAGTGCTACGCATGCTCCCCTACGGGTTACTGATATACAGCGCATCAAAGCCAAATTTCTGCAGCTCAAACGCATTCAAATGGAGGGCCTGCGGACGAGGTCTCAACCACGTTCCCTTCTACAAGAGGAACTGACGTCACTCTACCATCTAGTCCGTTTACGGTCGCGCCGGAAACGTGGGTGCCTTGCCTCCCTCACAACCGCTGACGGCCGCGTGTTCACCTCTCACCGTGACATTTCTGACTTCGTTTACACCTATTTTACTGATCTGTACGATACTCATGTCCCGGCGGAAACCTCTCTTGACGACTTTACCTCCTTGCTGCCTCGCGTCGTCACTCCTCAATTAAACGACGCCTTTCTGCGTCCCTTTCAGAAGGATGACATATATGATGTTGTTGCAGGATCGCAGTCCCGCAAGTCGCCTGGATTAGATGGAATTCCTAAGGAGTTCTATGTTCAATTTTGGCCGCTCATTGGTGACACCTTAACGTCAATGGTAAATGAAGTGATGCGGGGAGTCTCACTTCCTGCTCCTTTTCAGGAAGGCAGAATGGTCCTCCTCCCGAAATCCACAGGTCGACCTGCAATTGATTCCCTCCGTCCTATTACTCTCCTTAACTTTGATTATAAACTTGTCGCTCGAGCAATTAATATCCGTCTCTCTAAGCTGCTCGATACCATTATTGCCGCCCACCAAAGCTGTGTGCCTGGACGCACGATACTGACTTCCGTTCTCGAATGTCGCGATGTAATCTCGGTGGCGGCTGCCGCTAATATCCCAGGGGCTTTGCTTTTTCTTGATTTCCAAAAAGCGTTCGATCGCGTCAGCCATGATTTTTTATCGAGAGTGCTCACCGCTGTCGGCTTTAATAATGATGCTCGACAAGTCTTAACTAATCTTTTTACCGGTATCAGTGTCTCGGTGATTGTGAACGGTCACCCTACCCCCCGGATATCGATCAGACGGGGGTTACCCCAGGGAAGCCCCTTATCCATGTCACTTTTTGTTCTATCCTTAGAGACCTTACTTCGCCATCTCACCATGCAATTACGTGGCTGGAATATATTGGGGGAAATTTTTGCAGTCCGTGCATACGCCGATGACGTCATGGTATTAGTACGACATGCCGAGGACATACCGCGGCTTAAGGATACCTTGGATTCATTTTGTGGTCTTGCTGGTGCTCGCATTAATGATCGCAAATGCACGTTCCTGCCGTTGAGAGGCTTTGATCATGTCGTCATTCCTTGGGCGACGGTTGTCGATCGCCATAAGACCTTGGGGATCATAGTGGATCGTAATCCGATCAAAATGGCGGCACTAAATTGGCGTGAGGTTACGAGTCGTGTTCACGGGGCGATCCTTGAACATGACCGCCGTTCCCTTAGCCTCCTTCACAAGGCACGGGTTTTAGAGACCTATGTCTTCAGTAAAATATACTACGTTGCGCAGGTCTTCCCGCTTCCCGCGATGATGGCCCGCAGGCTGAAACAGCTGTCTAGTCGATTTCTGTGGCGCCGCCATGTCTTCCGTGTCCGGTATGAAGTTGTGGCCAGGCCTCGGAAGCTTGGAGGATTGGGTCTTTCAGATATCAAAGTGAAGACGTCCATCTTATTTGCCCGCCGCAATGTTTTAACCTGTACGCGGGCTCCGCATTCAGTCACCTCTCGTTTACTTTCCCGCCTCCGGCCGGCCAGTCTGACCCCTCCTGTTGATGTTGGACGGATTAATCCTAAATTGCGGCACATTCATGAATACTTTGTACTTGTCGGTATTCTGGGTGCTGATATACTTTCTATGACGCATATTACTACCAACATGCTACAAATCCGTTGGGGTACAGCATGTTTCCCTTCTTCTGTTGAACTTGCTTCCCCGTCAACATCATGGAAAACGGTCTGGTCTCATCTTAGTCTTCCCATTTTGCCGATGGAGATTGTTTCAACGTGGTATAAGGTCATTTACCGTCTGATACCTACTGGTGATCGTCTTTTTCGTATTGGCCTTCGTCCGACTGATCAGTGTGAGGAATGTCATCAAACTGATACCTTACTTCACAGGCTAGTTGCTTGCGGACGGGATCATTGGCTCTGGGTCCGCCGTCAATTAGCTTTTCTTACTAGAGGGCCTGAAACCGCATTCCCAGACGACATCTTCTTACATCCCGACATCTCTTATTTTCCTCAGACGAAAACGAACACGATTGTCTGGCTCTTGGGTTACTATGTCCACTACGTCATTGAAGGCGGTAATGACCCAGATCCCCGCGTTTTTCACCATTATTTGTCAACTGCGCATTGGAAATGGCAGAGGTTACCACAATACCGAACGCTTTTTGCGAATATGCTTTTTCTTGTGTTTAACCGTCAAGGTGTTGGTTAAGTTCCCCTGTGATTCCTGTTTCTTCCCTGAGCTTGAGTCCCCTCCCTTGTTGTATTTTTTCGTAATTTTTTTTTCTCTTTTGCATGTATATATATATACACCCAAAATTCATACGGGTGGGATAACGGGTTGGTCTTCCCCTTCAGAAGAAATGTTTTATTTGTGTTTCAACTAATTTGTTGATTTTCTTTTTGCAGCTAATATTAAATGATGATTTGACTATGGTTGTCTGAATTCTCGTGAAATATACCAAGTCAATCTGATAATTAAAAAAAATGGTAGAGCACTTACCCGCGAAAGGCAAAGATCTCGGTCGGGCACACAGTTTTAATCTGCCAGGAAGTTTCAACAATATATTACTAATTATGTGCATTTGATCTATTTGATATTGTTAATATAAATTTTTTTAACAAATTATCTTGGCCACTGCCGAAACTACTTTTCAATTTTTTTTGAAAGGAGCAGGGGGGCTATTTGAGCAGGCTGTTTATGTGTATGTATGTTGGCAGCGCTACATAGAGCTCCGCATTACTAACTCTGACCGCGCTGTGCGCAATGTATAAGACACTCTGTGGCTGGTCGGACTAGCAGTTGGAAGTTAACAGTCAGCGGGATGTCAGTTGGAGGCGAACAGCCAGCAGTGATGGAAGTTGGGAGTGAGTAGTCAGCAGTGATGGAGATTAGAGGTTAATAATTAGCAGTGTTGGAGCGAGCAGACGGTCTGAATTTATATCCGTCATTGAGATTTATTACTGTTGATTATAATTTTTGAACATTCTTAAGGTAAATACATTGCTTGTTCTGCAACAAAATCTTTCCTTTTGCTAACCAAATGCTTATTAGTAGTTAGAGCCTTCAGTAGTTAGAATCTTTTATTTCGCTGGCTGTACTGGCGCTTGGTATACTGCAATAGTTCGCGTAATGAAGATTTTTGTGAGGTAAGTGACTTATGAAATGTATAGGTTATTGTTAGGATGTCTACTATTCCAGGGCCATTCTTTTTTATTAATTATTTGAAGTCAGATTATCAATTTCAAAGCAGTCATATCGCGTTATCCTTGAGTGTTGTGAGTAGTTAAGGAATAAGAAATGTTTGAATTCTGTTTGTCAGGGCAAATTCTGTAGGTCAGTGTTGAGATGATAAAGAATAGCAAAGAGACGGTATAGTCAATTTCACTCAGCAATATAAACAGAAAATTTTAATAAAGAAGTTCCACAGCAATCGTCTGACATGGACTGCAGACACTTCGACGACGGTACCGGCGGTACAGTGGGCGCAGTAACATCCCACCCAACAGATCGCCATGGTGACGGCTTCAGTCTCTCCGACCCCACAGAATAGCAGGATCACAAGCAGACAGCCGTTGTCGATTCCCAGCCAGTAGCACCGAAGGAGTCTCGCTGATTGCCGCAGCAGCCACAAACAGCCACCAACAGCCAATGGTGTTTCATGGCGACTGGGCGGACGACGATGAGGAAAACTCCTTGCCCATCGTGTCGGACGACACGTGGGACAATTCACCCCACCAGGGTTGATCCTTTTCCACTACCAGATACAGCGACGAGACAGCCTTACAAGGGTGTTGATGATCAATACGGGTGCTATGGATAGACCTCAAACCTATTTCGTTGCGACTTTAAACATCAACACTATATGGACGCGCGCTAAGTTATCCTTGCTTCAGGATATGTTGAATTCTGCTTCCATCCAGGAAGTGTACGTCGACGACTTCCCACTCATGTACGGTTACGATGCACGCGTCTCTCCAGCTTCCCCCACAGGCAGCAGTGTCGCTGTACTTCTTCGGGAAGGGATATTGGCGGATGATATTCTATTTCTGCCTGGGGAAAGAGGAATAGCACTCACAGTACTAGGTGTCTGCCTTATCGACATCTACGCACCTCCCGGGACGGACAAACGTCGCGAACGTTCATGATTCTTTGTGGAAGACGTCACCCGCTCTTCCAAGGCCGCCACGACCATCTGGTGTTCGGAGGTGTCTACAATTGCGTACTGGCTCCCAGAGACCAACTCCCGCGACATAATCTTTGCCCGGAACTCGAGACGCTAATCCGAGGCCTGCAGATGGTGGACATTTGGGAACATCTTCACGGCCCCCGACCAGGATTCACACACTTCTCGAGTCACCCTTCCAATCGCATGACTGGATTTATGTGTCACGCTGCTTTGCTGCTGGGACACAGGATGCGGAACTGTGGCTTGTAGCTTTCTCGGACCACTCAGCTTTCATTTGTGCCGTCACCCTGCGGCGGTAGCAAGTGTGGAGAAGCCGCAGCCCGTGGAAAGTAAACATCACCTGTCGTACGCGGATTGTCGCCAAGCCGTTGAGGATACGTGGCATTCGTGTGAAAATCGCCTCCATGCATATCCCACAATGATCCACTGATGGTTGGACTGCGCCAAACCGGCACTGAGGCGAACGTTGATAACCTACGGTCGCGACTACACTGCTTTTCGTAGACATACACTCGATTTTTACTTCATGGTACTGCGCGACTGGGATGCTATGGCGCCCTCTCCGGAACGACAAACGGCGGTCCACCGTACAAAGGCTCAGATCATCGCTAATATGCGACGCCACTAAAGGGGGTGGTCATCCGCTCCAGGACGCAGGATCGGACACCGAGAGAACGCCCGTCGATGTTCCAAGTACTTCGCCGGCCGCGGTGGTCTCGCGGTTCTAGGCGCGCAGTCCGGAACCGTGCGACTGCTACGGTCGCACGTTCGAATCCTGCCTCGGCCATGGATGTGTGTGATGTCCTTAGGTTAGATAGGTTTAAGTAGTTCTAAGTTCTAGGGGACTGATGACCACAGCAGTTGAGTCCCATAGTGCTCAGAGCCATTTGAACCATCCAAGTACTTGGTGAACGTAGACGACGCCAACCGGAGCTGATACGATTCATCAACAAGGAGGACGGTCGTCGCATCACCACGCAACAAGATATAAACACAATTTTACGAACATTATTCCAAGCTCTATTCAGCTCAGACTCCTGATCCGACAGCACTGGAAGACGTCTCTCAGTCGACTTATGGCACCGTCACCCCTGCAATGGAAGCTGACTTCATGGAAGAAATTACGGAAGAAGAAGTGATCGACGCCATTAGAAAAGGAGCTGTCAACAAGTCTCCGGGTCCTGATGACCTCCCCTTGGAATTTTACCGGACTTTTTAATATTTATTAGCCGCCCAATGGACGGACATCTGTCGCGAACTACTATCCCAGGAAATGCCGCTCTCTGCGGCCCTTGAGGAAAGGATGACCAGTCCTATTCACAAACCATCTTGTGGCTCACGGCTGCAGGACTACCTACCGTTGACGCTATTGGACTGCGACTTTATCTTTCCTCGACTGTTGGCGGCGCGGCTACACCAGACCTTACGACACGTCATCTCACCCGATCAAACTTCATTAGGAGGTGACAATAATATTCAAACAGCACTTAGTGAATATTGTGACTTGATCGCTTTGACGAGGTCATGTTGTCTGAAGGGTGCGCTGGTGGCAATCGATTTCAGTCAAGCATTCGGCCGCGTGGACCACGACTATTTGAAAGTGGTCCTCCAACATATGCGATACACACAGCCATTTGCCACTGTCGTTATGCGAGTACTCCCTGGCGCGACATCTAAGGTGACAGTCAACAGCCGACCTACGCAGCCCCTCACCATTTCTCGATCGATACGCCAAGGCTGTTCTCTGCCCACTTTACTTTACGATGTAGCCATGGAACCACTCCTCTGCGGCCTGCACCAACGACTAACGGGTATGACGTTACGCGACCACACTTTCCGATGTAAAGTGTACGCTGACGACCTGGTGATTGTCATCCGCAATGGTGAAGACACCGCCAGCGCACTGAATTGGCCACTGGTAGTCGTATCAACGTCACAAAATCAATGGCGGTGACCATCGGGGTCGGACTGCCTGAGGACAGCGTCACCCACTTACAGCTCAAAGATACTTCGAAATGCCTCGGCATTGATTTCACAGACGATATACGACGATCCGCTGCTCACAGCTTTCGACGACTTTTACGAAATGTTCGGACTGCGATAGCCAACAACTGCCTACGAGCCCTGGACATCGTCCAACGGACCCAGTATGTCGACACACATGTAGCGTCACGCAATCAGCACATCGCCCAGATATTACCTATACCGGTGATGTTAGCACGCCGTATACTGGCTGCTTTAGTGTCCTTCGTAAGTCAGGAATGCTTGACCTTTATCATGACAGAGCGGGGTCCCTGTTTGTGAATAAGTTAGTCAAATTGTGGCACCGCCGTCCGGACTGTCTGACTAGTTTGTTAATAGAAGAACTAACACCACCCTCCCTGTTGCCACCTGCGCCGATACACCATTTCCCCTTGTCACTCTTCTACATCGGTGTCTTTTACCTTGAACTCAGTTAAGTTCTACTTGCCTTACCGTCGACTCAACAGGCCACGGCAAAGACGGTTTATCGGATCCTGCAACATGGATGACCCGATAACGTCGCGGAGAGGATGCACCCGAACGTCAACTGGCGAGTAGTGTGGAGGACAATTCACCTCGTAACACTGGACACTGCCTTCATGGCTATGTGGTATATCACTCTCAAGGGTAAGCAGGTGGCCAGGTCAAGGCTACATGCCATCCATATGGTAGACTCACCCACGTGCACAAGTTGTGGCGTTCAAGACAACGATGAACACCGTCTTAGCTGTGGCGAGTCTACGGCAGTGTGGCACTTAGTGAAGCTAATGGCAGTATACTTCCTTCGATTGACGCCGAATCAAATCGAACCCAAGACTATCTTTTTCCTGGATGAGGCTTATTACTCACGCACCTAAACTAATGCCATGAGGTGGCTTCGTGGACATACAGTGCACTGTTTGTTTCAAGACGCCACTAAGGACACTTTAGAGTTTTGTAAGTATTTGCAGGAACGACATTGCAAGATCCTCCGTAACCCAAAGTTGTTGTCTTCAGTCCTGAGACTGGTTTGATGCACCTCTCCATGCTACTCTATCCTGTGCAAGCTTCTTCATTTCCCAGTACTTACTGCAACCTACATCCTTCTGAATCTACTTAGTGTATCCATCTCTTGGTCTCCCTCTACGATTTTTAACCTCCACGCTGCCCTCCAATGCTAAATTTCTGATCCCTTGATGCCACAGAACATGTCCTACCAACCGGTCCCTTCTTCTTGTCAAGTTGTGCCACAAACTCCTCTTCTCCCCAATCCTATTCAATTCTCCCTCATTAGTTATGTGATCTACCCATCTAATCTTCAGCATTCTTCTGTAGCACCACATTTCGAAAGCTTCTATTCTCTTCTTGTCCAAACTATTTATCGTCCATGTTTCACTTCCATACATGGCTACACTCCATACAAATACTTTCAGAAACGACTTCCTGACACTTAAATCTATACTCGATTTTAACAAATTTCTCTTCTACAGAAACGCTTTCCTTCCCATTGCCAGTCTACATTTTATATCCTCTCTACTTCGACCATCATGAGTTATTTTGCTCCCCAAATAGCAAAACTCCTTTACAACTTTAAGTGTCTCACTTCCTAATCTAATTCCCTCAGCATCACCCGACTTAATTCGACTACATACTATTATCATCGTTTTTCTTTTGTTGATGTTCATCTTATATCCTTATTTCAAGACAGTGTCCATTCCGTTCTACTGCTCTTCCAAGTCCTTTGTTGTCTCTGACAGAATTACAATGTCATCGGCGAACCTCAACGTTTGTATTTCTTCTCCATGGATTTTAATTCCTATTCCGAATTTTTCTTTTGTTTCCTTTACTGCTTACTCACTATAGAGATTGAATTACATCAGGGAAAGGCTACAACCCTGTCTCACTCCCTTCCCAACCGCTGCTTCCCATTCATGCCCCTCGACTCTTATAACTGCCATCAGGTTTCTGTGCAAATTGTAAATAGCCTTTCGCTCCCTCCATTTTACCCCTGTCACCTCCAGAATTTGAAAGAGAGTATTCCAGTCAAATTGTCAAAAGCGTTCTCGAAGTCTACAAATGCTAGAAACGTAGGTTTTCCTTTCCTTAATCTATTTTCTAAGATAAGTCGAAGGGTGAATATTGAATCACGTGTTCCAACATTTCTGTGGAATCCAAACTGATCTTCGCTGAGGTCGGCTTCTACCAGTTTTTCCATTCGTCTGTAATGAATTCGCGTTAGTATTTTGCAGCTGTGACTTATTAAACTGATAGTTCGGTAATTTTCACATCTGTCAGCACCTGCTTTCTTTGGGATTGGAATCATTATATTCTTCTTGAAGTCTGAGGGTATTTCGCCTGTCTCATACATCTTGCTCACCAGATGGTAGAGTTTTGTCAGGACTGGCTCTCCCAAGGCCGTCAGTAGTTCCAATGGAATGTTGTCTACTCCCGGGGCCTTGTTTCGACTCAGGTCTTTCAGTGCTCTGTCAAACTCTTCAGGCAGTATCGTATCTCTGATTTCATTTTCATCTACATCCTCTTCCATTTCCATAATATTGTCCTCAAGTACATCGCCCCTGTATAGACCCTCTATATACTCCTTCCACTTTTCTGCTTTCCCTTCTTTGCTTAGAACTGGGTTTCCATCTGAGCTCTTGATATTCATACAAGTGGCTCTCTTTTCTCCAATGGTCTCTTTAATTTTCCTGTACGCAGTATCTATCTTACCCCTAGTGAGATAAGCCTCTACATCCTTACATTTGTCCTCTTGCCATGCCTGCTTAGCCATTTTGCACTTCCTATCGATCTCATTTTTGAGACGTTTGTATTCCTTTTTGCCTGCTTCATTTACTGCGTTTTTATATTTTCTCCTTTCGTCAATTAAATTCAATATTTCTTCAGTTACCCAAGGATTTCTATTAGCCCTCGTCTTTTTACCCACTTGATCTTCTGCTGCCTTCACTACTTCATCCCTCAGAGCTACCCATTCTTCTTTTACTGTATTTCTTTCCCCCATTCCTATCAATTGTCCCCTTATGCTCTCCCTGAAACTCTGTACAACTTCTGGTTTAGTCAGTTTATTCAGGTTCCAATTCCTTAAATTCCCACCTTTTTGCACTTTCTTCAGTTTTAATCTACAGTTCCTAACCAATAGATTGTGGTCAGAGTCCACATCTGCCCCTGGAAATGTCTTACAAATTAAAACCTGGTTCCTAAATCTCTGTCTTACCATTATATAATCTATCTGATACCTTCTAGTATACCCAGGATTTTTCCATGTATACAACCTTCTTCTATGATTGTTGAACCAAGTGTTAGCTATGATTAAGTTATGCTCTGTGCAAAATTGTACCAGACGGCTTCCTCTTTCATTTCTCTCCCCCAATCCTTATTCACCCACTATGTATCCTTCTCTCCCTTTTCCTACTCTAGAATTCCAGTCACCCATGACTATTAAATTTTCGTCTCACTTCACTACCTCAATAATTTCTTTTATCTCATCGTACATTTCATCAATTTCTTCATTATCTGCAGAGCTAGTTGGTATATAAACTTGTACTACTGTAGTAGGCATGGGCTTCGTGTCTATCTTGGCCACAATAATGCGCTCACTACGCTGTAGGTAGCAGCTTACCCGCACTCCTATTTTTTTATTCATTATTAAACCTACCCCTGCATTACCCATATTTGATTTTGTATTTATAGCCCTGTATTCACCTGACCAAAAGTCTTGTTCCTCCTGCCACCGAACTTCGCTAATTCCCACTATACCTAACTTCAACCTATCCATTTCCCTTTTTTAATTTTCTAACCTACCTGCCCGATTAAGGGATCTGACATTCCACCCTCGCGATAATATTTTTCAAATTATTTGTGGAGTGCATTCCACGACCCTCCACGTAGCTGGGACATAACGGGGAAGAAAGGCTGAAATTACTAGACGATGATAGAACACTACATGGTACAACTTGGGATCTACCTTGGTCATTACGAGAAGCCATACTTGGATGATACAGCAGATGGAGAGTTTCGTCGTGACCCCTCGCACTCTGTAGCAGTATTTGCCCCATTTCCTCTTTTTGTCACTGGTGCGAAAAGTTCTTCGCAGTTTTTGTTTCCCATCTGGTGCAAGATGTAGTACCGGTTAAGGATGGTACTGATTCCACCCTTAGGTTTTGTTTCATGGCTTCCTTAGCCTCACACTTTGCTCTCTTTCTTTATGCCCTTTGCTGCAACTGTAAGCATGTTTGCAGTTATGTGTGTCCCCAACTCTATGGAACGAGTGTACTTACTAGTTTCAGTTACTTACTGTTAAAAATAAAAAAGTTAAAATAAAAATAAATAAATAAAATAACAAAAAACATTCAAAACAATATACCCATTGCATCCTTTGTACCACATCCCCGCGATTGGAGGGGGGAAAAGAAAAAGATGGTAGAGCACTTGCCCGCAACAGGCAAAGGTCACGATTTTGAGTCTTGGTCCGGCACACAGTCTTAATCTGCCAGGAAGTTTCATCATCATCATCATACACTCCGCTGCAGAGTGAAAATTTTATTCTGGAGTCCCTTTCATGTTGTACAATTTCATGGGGCTGTTCCCGTATTCCGTATTCTCACATTATGAAGGTTTACCTTTCCATTTTAATGGAAGTTTGCCTCGTCACTAGACACTAAGCGAAGAAAACTGTCGTCCTCGATCTTGCAGAGAACGAAATTACGTAACTCCACACGTTGTTGTTTGTCACCTGCACGAAGAGTTTGCAGTAGCTGAATTTTGTATAGTTTCATGTGTACATGTCGACACAATGCACCCTAGACGGACATCGGGGGCGTATTGAGCTGTCGAGCTGCACGGCGAAGGGATGTCTCCGGACTCCTTGTGAAATAATGGTGGATGCGTTCGACGGGGTCGGCCCGGCGATTTGCCTACACAAGCGACCTGTTTCTCGGAATTGTTCACGCCATCGTCTAATACCCTGTGCTGTTGGAGGATCCACACCGTACCTAGTACAAAACTCATGCTGAACAGTTATTAGTGACCCGCACTGCGCACAACGTAGAACACAAAACGCTTTCTGTTGTCCCGTCACCATTTTTACTAGAACTGAAGTGAGCGCACTCCACTGCTACCGAGAAAGAACCATGTAAAACTCGAAAGTTTGCACTTTACAACAGTATGTTGTTCAAGCACATATCTCAAATAACATAATAGTTATGATTTTTTAAAATCAGATGATTCTTTTCGATACACCCTGTATTTAATCATTTTCTTTTACAGCTTTGTTTTCAGTACCGTATTCCATGACTTATTTAAAGAAACGAATGGCAGAATTTTCATCATTATTCAGGGACTTGCATCGTTTAATTGGAACCTTGAGATGTGGAAATGTGAGATACTTCGTGAGACTTAGTTATGTTGGAATATTTCTTTCTTGGTGTAAATGAGTGTGTAATTGTGTCTTCGTGTGTATATAATTCTTCTTCTTGATGTAGCTCAATATTTATTTGAATTTGCTTCGTATCCCCTATGTGTGGCTGTGAATCACTGGACTAAAGTGTTCATATTTCGTTCAATGATCGGTCGGCTTCATGGTTTCCTAATTCCAATATTACGTCATTTGTTATAACGGATTCCGTATTTAATCTGTTTTTCCGTCTGAAATTATCCTGGAATTCTGCGTTTCTGAAAGCTGCTTTGTTGTTGCCACCAACAAATCAAGAACCATATTCATTGTTTAATCGGCAATATTACATTTCACTTAATCTTTTTCGAACATGTTTTGCTTATTTAGTCAATTTTCTACCATTTATAATAATTCGCACGTTTGCTACGTTTGTTTAGTTACTGTGCCACGTGGACTCTTTCATTCGTTTTGGGGTATTAATATTGTTCGGATTATTGGTCACATTTCAAATGTATGCTTGCTTTACTTATTGTTAAGTTGGGGTCAGACGGTGCGAACCTCTATGCCCTAATTGTGTGGAAGGTGTTGGTCTATCTTGTATGTAGTTCTCGTCTTACCTGTGTGATTCCATTTACGAGGGTGTTAATCCAGCCTTTCCTTTCTTTGAACATCACAATTGATTCAACAAATAGAAGTGCTTTTGGCGCCTGCAAGGATCTTAGTTTAAGATTATCTCATGAGTAAAGCAGGCACCAGCAACAGTTAGCGTTAGGATGTCCTTTCTTGCATATTGATGCCAGTTGTAATGGAAACAGACATTCAATCTAAAGTTCACAGTTTATCTCGCCACGTAATTTCCCCCAATCTTTCCACCTCAATCTCTTAGATACCATCCTAAGGGTTACCGCAGAATTAAAAGGACCGCATTTGATTGTAGAGGATCCGGCCACTGTCATCCGGACGCAATCACTGGAATGATGGTACAGGGTGGCATACTGTACACAACACGATCATCTCTGGTTCGCATAACTGGTAATTTAGACTATAGCCATTACATTTCTGACGTG
Source organism: Schistocerca gregaria (assembly GCF_023897955.1). NCBI lineage: Eukaryota > Metazoa > Arthropoda > Insecta > Orthoptera > Acrididae > Schistocerca > Schistocerca gregaria. Next base: position 496,694,351 of record NC_064920.1, on the reverse strand, counting down.
ACACGGATGAGTTTGTGACCTGTGCATGAGATGTCCGTGTCGATCTCTTTCAACAAGGACCCGCCTGATACAGGGGATGGTCGACTGCTGCCCTGGCCAGCATGTCCTACAGATCTCTCAGCCATTGAAAACATCTGATTTTGGTTTGTCGATAGACAAGTAGGCCGCCGGCCGGAGTGGCCGACCGGTTCTAGGCGCTACAGCCTGGAGCCGCGCGACCGCTGCGGTCGCAGGTTCGAATCCTGCCTCGGGCATGGATATGTGTGATGTCCTTAGGTTAGTTAGGTTTACGTAGTTCTAAGTTCTAGGGGACTGATGACCTCAGAAGTTAAGTCCCATTGTGCTCAGAGCCATTTGAACCATTTGACAAGTATGCCACCTGTCGCCATACAACGCGCTTAAGAGAGCTCTGGTGTAGAGCCCAAGGGACATGAAATGACGTAACAGTACCTGTCATCGAAACTGAATTCAAGTCGATGCCGAGCCGAGCTACAACTATCGTCGGTGGAGGTGGCAACACTGTGTACGAAGTTTTGCACACAGTATGTCTCCAAATCAACTGCACACTTAAAGATGTATCTTTTTGTTATTGAGAATACACGCGAAATGCGAAATTTCGCTATTTGCTACCCTTCCAGATGTTGCAATTTTATTGGCCAAAAGCGTAGTCTTGGGGAAATCAAAACAGTATCGCATGAACTAACGTGTTGCGGAAGTGACAAGGTCTTATAAAAAGCAGACAAGTTCAGGTAAGGAAGGCGTTCGTTGTAGAAGGAAGGTTACTCGTAGTATCAAAAATAGGTTTTCATTTGAGGACGGAAATTGTCAGAATGTACTGTTACGGAAATGAATCACAACCACTGGAAAAATTGTACAAAAGGAGAATCGAAGCGGTTTAGATGTAATGTCCCATAAGACTGCTGAAAAACAAATGGAGTTACGAGGTCAGAAATGGTGACGTTTGTCTGCAGCATCCGCAAGGAAAGGAACGTGTGGAAAATTTTCACTGGAAGAATGGACAGGATGACAGAACATATGTTGAGACAAGAAGGAATAACTTCTATAGCACTAGAAGGAGCCACGGAGACTACAAATTGTACCGAGAGTCGGAAACTGGAGTATACACTACAAATAATTGAGGACAATGGATGTCCGTGCGCCGCTGAAATTAACAAATTGGCTTACGAAATAAAAGTCGTTGTGGATAATATTAAACCAGCTCTCCGAGGACTGGTTACAATAAAAAAGGAAAAATAAAATAAATTAACTTAAAAATTACTATTCATCACATACAAATCGCTGAAGACGATAAAATGCATATGCATATTGAAGACCTAATGTTGCTTTGGGAATGGTGTGGTGATACAGAGGTAACATGGGCACTATTATACAAGTTAACAGGTGGTTTTTATTCCCTGAATAAGAGGCAATGTAATGAAAACCAGATAGATTGCAAAAAGTAAGTAAAGTCTTCATTATTTCACAAATAATAGCCATAACTGTTAATACATTTATCACGCTGTGGGACAAGACAGTCATAGCCTTCATGGAAAAAAAAATTGCGGTTGCCTACGAACGAGTGATTGTGTCAGGGCATGCACCTCTTCGGCAGAAGCAAGTCGCCAGCCACGAATGTCTCTCTTCAGGGCTCCAAAAATGGAAATCTTGAGGGGCCCATGTGTCGCTAAGTTTGTTTCGATTACGGTACACACGTTTCGCTGGGAAGCCATTGCACTTCATACAGTCCCGATCTCTCACCATGAGATTTCCATATCTGAGTCTCAAATTAAAACCTATTTTTGATTCTACGCGTAACCTTCCTTCGACAACGAACGCCTTCCTTACCTGAACGTGACTGCTCTTTATAAGACCTTGTCACATCCGCAACACGTTAGTTCATGCGATACTGTTTTGATTTCACCAAGACTACGCTTTTGGCCAATAAAATTGCAACATCTGGAATGGTAGCAAATAACGAAATTTCGCATTTCGCGTGTATTCTCAATAACAAAAAGATACATCTTTAAGCGTGCAGTTGATTTGGAGACATACTGTGTGCGAAACTTCGTACACAGTGTTGCCACCTCCACCGACGACAGTTGTAGCTCGGCTCGGCATCGACTTGAATTCAATTTCGATGACAGGTACTGTTACGTCATTTCATGTCCCTTGGGCTCTACACCAGAGCTCTCTTAAGCTCGTTGTATGGCGACAGGCGGCATACGTTCAAACAGTTGCTGGAAAGTTTTTTTGGCGAATGGGAGCCCATTCTTCACGGAATGCTGAACTAAGGAGAAGTGTCGACGTCAGTCGGTGAGGCCTAGCACGAAGTCGGCGTTCCAAAACATCCCAAAGGTGTTGTATAGGATTGAGGCCAGGACTCTGTGCAGGCCAGTCCATTACAGAGATGGAATTGTCTTGTAACCACTCCGTCACAGGCCGTGCATTATGAGCAGGTGATAGACCGTGATTAAAGATGAAATCGCTATCCCCGAATTATTCTTCAACAGTGGGATATGAGAAGGTACTTAAAACATCAATATAGGCCAGTGCTGTGATAGGGCCACACAAAACCACAAGGGGTGCAAGCCCCCTCCTCATTCCATAATACCACCGCCTCCGAATTTTACTGTTGGCACTACACACGCTGGCAGATGACGTTTACCGGGCATTCGCCATTCCCACAGCCTGCCATCGGATCGCCACATTGTGTACCATGATTCGTCACTCCACACAACGTTTTCCCACTGTTCAGTCGTCCAATGTTCACGCTCCTTCCACCAAGCGAGACGTCGTTTGGCATTTACCGGTGTGATGTGTAGCTTATGAACAGCACGTCGACCATGAAATCCAAGTATTCTCACCTTCCGCCTAACTGTCATAGTATTGCAGTGGATCCTGATACCCTCTTCAACTGTCGGCGGCCTCTTTCAGCCAACAGTCAAGGTCGGTCTGTGCGCTTTTGTGCTGTACGTGTCCCTTCACTATCACATCGGAAACATTGGACCTAGGGATGTTTAGGTGTGAGCAAATCTCGCGTACAGACATATGGCACAAGTGATATCCAATCAGCTGACCAATTTCGAAGTCCGTGAGTTCTGCGGAGAGCCACATGCTGCTGTCTCACGATGGGTAATGACTACTGAGGCCGCTGATATGGAATACCTGGCAGCAGGTCGCAGCACAATGCACTTAATGTGAAAAACGTATGTTTTTCGGAGTGTCTGGATAGTTTGTTCACATAGTGTACGTAACGGTGATGGTGGATGGAAGGACTTAATGTCATCATCAGTGATAGTGGAAATAGCCATTTGATGGAACACAGAAAAACAGGATGATGAGAATAACAACTAAGAGCGACTTCTATGATAGTCATGATGGTATCAAATAGTGTGAGTGATGACAAGCGGCCCTCTTCGTGGAGAAGACAAACGGCAACACAATACGATATTTGATGACAGAGTCACTAGCCCCCCAACAACGAATAACAACTGCACGCGAAGAAAAAATAGTTGGAAATACAACAATCAATCATTGAGGAGAGTCGGCATATAACACTGACTCCTGAAGATAGCGGGAAGGCAGCAATAACGACAAGCAACAATCTGTAATGACGATGACAAGGTTGGTGTTGTATTCATGTAGGGTATTTATTCAAAAGTATATGGACCCTTATTAGTAGACATCGGTATGGGGTGTTTTCACCTTCTTCCTTTATGATGGCTTGAACTCTGTTGGAGTTACTTCCAGAAAAGCATCTGTGAACGAATGGCAGCCTATTCTTGTTCAAGAGCCGGAACCAGAGAAGGCAGCGACTTTGGATGCCGGGATCTGGAGGGAAGTTGACGTTCCCGCTCATCTGAAAGGTGTTCCATTGCGTACAAGACAGCCTGTCTCAAGGATGTTATTGTCCGAAACCCTTTGTCTCACAGATGGTGCTTTATGACAGCGTGCCTTGGCAGGCTGGTACAAACAAGCACAGTCTCCGAAGTGCTCGACTGGTGCACACGGTAAGCATTGGGTTCATATCCTTTCTTATTTTAGAGTTTTCTTGAGCGCACTCTAATCATGAAAAGCATACCCATACCCATATGCTATGACCTGTTGGCACCACACATAATGGCAGGAAATGTTCACTAGGCATTCGCCAAAAACCGAAACACAGGGTCTAGCGTAATTCATCATTCCGAATCACTGGTTTCCAGCTGTACACTATCCAGTGGCCCTGCTTAGTGTTGACTACAGAAATACGTGGTTTGTGAGAAGCTGCTCAAGCACTGTACTTAAGTCTTTTTTTTATTTTTAGAATCGTATCCCAGTCACTGCGCTAGCTTGACTGCTGGTAACACTTCGGACCTCACGAGTGGTTCCTTCCGCCGATTTCATGCAATTTTTTACAACTGCCCTCCGCAGTGCTCAACGTTCTCTGTCCTTCAGTACGTGAGGGCTGCCTGGACCTGGGTTAGCTGTGGTAGTTCCTTCACATTTCGCTTTCACAGTCCCGTCGTCAACGACCTATCAGGGCGGCTTTAGAAAGGTTGAAGCATCCCTGATGGATCTGCGACTCAGGTGGACATCCAACGAGCAGTCAATGTTCGAAGTAACTGCGCTCTCCTTGAAGCGTATCATATAAAAAGGTGTTCCACTTATTATTACTTTCACGAAGAAATCGCCAATCTGTAAGAAAGTATTACATCAGAAAATGTATACATGTGACATCAGCGATTGAAGAACTGTTGTTAAATGTAACTCACAGACAGTACGCGCAAGGCTTAAGAAGTAACATCTGTATTGCATTCATTGTTTCGAGAAACGACCGATGTCTTAGGAAGCTGAGACTTGCCCTTCACACTAAGTACTCTTTTGTTCTGTCACTCAATGGATTAGGAGGTACATGCTGTCATTTCTGTGTGTACGTCTGATTTATCGAATAATAACAACTTTATTCATACACAGTGGTGTCTGCTGTTACTGAACAATCCATTTGCTATTACAAAATTAATTTTATTAGATGATCACATACTTACAAGGTAGATGTATTCGGAAATTTTGAGCGAGTCCTCATCCTGTCACGTGATTTAAGTATTTTATTCTCCACAATAGAACCTGTAGATCTATGTCTACTAAGCCCGAATTAATATTCATTACCACTTTTTACGCAGAAGTAAGTACAGAATTTAAAGGTCAACAAGCCTTCAAACAATGATGATGCTCAACCGCCACCAGAGCCCTATTCATCAAATGGCCATAATGTGCACTGGTTTGTTGTTGTTGTGGTCTTCAGTCCAGAGACAGATTTGATGGAGCCCTCCACGCTATTCTATCCTGTTCAAGCTTCTTCACCTCCCACTACCTACTGCAACCTACATCCTTCTGAATCTGTTTAGTGTATTCATCTCTTGGTCTCCCTCTACGATTTTTACCTCCACGGTGCCCTCCAATACCAAATTGGTGATCCGTTGATGCCTGAGAACATGTCCTACCAACCGGTCCCTCCTTCTTGTCAAGTTGTGCCACAAAATTCCTCTTCACCCCAATTCTATTCAATACCTCCTCATTAGTTATGTGATCTACCCATCTAATCTTCAGCATTCTTCTGTACCATCACATTTCAAAAACTTCTATTCTCTTCTTGTCAAAACTATTATCGTCCATGTTTCACTAACATACATGGCTACAATCCATACAAATACTTTCAGAAACGACTTCCTGACACTCAAATCTATACACGATGTTAACAAATTTCTCTTCTGCAGAAACGCTTTCCTTCCCATTGCCAGTCTACATTTTATATCCTCTCTACTTCGACCATCATCAGTTATTTTGCTCCCCAAGTAGCAAAACTCCTTTACTACTTTAAGTGTCTCATTTCCTAATCTAATTCCGTCAGCATCACCCGATTTAATTCGACTACATTCCATGATCCTCGTTTTGCTTTTATTGATGTTCATCTTATATCCTCCGTTCAAGACACTGTCCATTCCATTCAACTGCTCTTCCAGATTCTTTGCTGTCTCTGACAGAATTACAATGTCATCGGCCAATCTCAAAGTTTTTATTTCATCTCCATGGATTTTAATTCCTATTCCGAATTTTTCTTTTGTTTCCTTTACTGCTTACTCACTATAGAGATTGAATAAGATCGGGGATAGGCTACAATCCTGTCTACCTTCACATATAACTGCCTTCTGGTTTCTGTACAAATTGTAAATAGCTTTTCGCTCCCTGTATTTTATCCCTGCCACCTTCAGAATTTGGAAGAGAGTATTCCAGTCAACATTGTCAAAAGTTTTCTCTAAGGTTACAAATGCTAGAAACGTACGCTTGCCTTTCCTTAATCTGATTTTTAAGGTAAGTCGTGTGGGTAGTATTGCCTGACGTGTTCCAACATTTCTACGGAATCCAAACTGGTCTTCCCTGAGGTCGGCTTCTACCAGTTTTTCCATTCGTGTTATTATTTTGCAGCCGTGGCTTATTAAACTGATAGTTCGGTAATTTTCACTTCTGTCAACACCTACTTTCTTTGGGATTGGAATTATTATATTCTTCTTGAAGTCTGAGGGAATTTCGCCTGTCTCATATATCTTGCTTACTAGATGGTAGAGTTTTGTTAGGCCTGGCTCTCTCAAGGCTGTCAGTAGTTCTAATGGAATGTTGTGTACTCCCGGGGCCTTGTTTCAACTTAGGTCTTTCAGTGCTCTGTCAAACTCTTCACGCAGTATCATATCTCCTATTTCATCTTCATCTACATTCTCTTTCATTTCCATGATTATGTCCTCAAGAACATCGCCCTTGTATAGACTCTCTATATACGCCTTTCACCTTTCTGCTTTCCCTTCTTTGCTTAGAACTGGGTTTGCATCTGGGCTCTGTGCTCTGGTTTAACAATCTAAATGACAGTAATTCCGTACGGTAGCAAGTTTGATTGCATCTCGATGTGTGTAACATTACTAAGCGCACCGAACCTTCGTGTTTATTAACGTGTCTTTCCGGAGACAAATTCATGCATTGCATATTCTTATCAAAATTTAAACATTTCTCTCACTTTCATATGTTAGAAAAGGAAAATATCTTACATTCTGTCCGACCTCTTCTGCTTTCTACTTTTCTACTGACAACACAGTGCTCCCCGCCTCCTTTTATGCTGGCGTGTCCGCCTCTACTGAAATCCGCGTTACAGACTGGTGTACGAATACTTTTGATAATATAGTGTATACAACGGATCGCCAGTTTAATTGTGGGACTAAAAGGTAAAATTAAAAGACCGAGGAGGGACTGCAGTCTCAAACGCAACTTCTGTAACATGGTGCTGGGGGTAAATAAAACTAGAGATCAAAGAGACGAAATACGGAATAGAGCAGACGACAGCAGTGAGATCCGCCACCTGTAGTTCGTGGAATTCGTGCTGTTGGCTCTAAACGCACAGAAATTTCCTCTCCTTTTTGCACTATTTTTTTAAGCGGTACGACGTGACAGGCCGACTCGAATTCTTTTTTCCATTACTTCCAGTCCCAGAGAATTCGTTTTCACGTTTAGCGAAATATCACAGTTTTGTCCCGTACCGCAGATTAATGTCCATATGCAGTGCAGGTCTACTGCGTATGCGGAGAGGAAAAGAAAAAAAAGTGCGAGCGTGTGTCGTCTGTGCTTGGCTGGCCAGCCGGCGGCTGCAGACCACCGCCTGCGGTGAGGCGACGCCAAGCTCTCCCCAGGCAAACCTGTCTTCCGGTACGCGGGCCTGGCTCGCAGCTCGGAGTGATAAATTCAGACGAGGAACTCTGCCCGCTCCGCTGGTCTGCATTTCTGTTTTTGGCCCAGCAGACGGCAGCAGAAATACAGATTAAAGGAAAGTGTTTGGGAATACGAAATGGCAGTGCGTGTGTCATTAAGAAGTACGAAGTAATATTCCTCCAGACATGCATGCATCCTAAGGAACACTGCGTCCTACTTATTAATAATACAGGTATTGCTATTTCGCATTTATTCTGCAATACGAGGTTCTCGACTCTCGATGAATATGTTCCTCCTGGACATACACTACTGGCCATTAAAACTGCTACACCAAGAAGAAATGCAGATGATAAACGGGTATTCATTGGACAAATATATTATACTAGAACTGACATGTAATTACATTTTAACACAATTTGGGTGCATAGATCCTGAGAAATCAGTACCAAGAACAACCACCTCTGGCCGTAATAACAGCCTTGATACGCCCCGACATTGAGTCAAACAGAGCTGGATGGTGTGTACAGGTACAGCTGCCCATCCAGCTTCACTACGATATCACACTTCATCAAGAGTAGTGACTGGCGTATTGTGACGAGCCAGTTGCTCGCCCACAATTAACCAGACGTTTTCGATTGGTGAGAGATCTGGAGAATGTGCTGGGCAGGGCAGCAGTCGAACATTTTCGGTATCCAGAAATGCCCGTACAGGACCTACAATATGAGGTCGTGCATTATCCTGCTGAAATGTTGGGTTTCGCAGAGATCGAATGAAGGGTAGAGCCACGGGTCGTAACACATCTGAAATGTAACGTCCACTGTTCAAAGTGCCGTCAATGCGAACAAGAGGTGACCGAGACGTGTAACCAATGGCACCCCATACCATCACACCGGGTGATATGCCAGTATGGTGATGACGAATACACGATTCCAATATGCGTTCACCGCGATGTGGCCAAACACGGAAACGTCTATAATGATGCTGTAAACAGAACTTGGGTTAATCCGAAAAAATGACGTTTTGCCATTCGTGCACCCAGGTTCGTCGTTGAGTGCATCATCGCAGTCGCTCCTGTCTGTAATGCAGCGTCAATGGTAACCGCAGACGTGGTCTCCGAGCTGATAGTCCATGCTGCTACAAACGCCGTCGAACCGTTCGTGCAGATGGTTGTTGACATGCAAACGTCCCCATTTGTTGACTCAGCGATCGAGACGTGGCTGCACGATCCGTTACAGCCACGCGGATAAGATGCCTGTCATCTCGACTGTTAGTGATACAAGGCCGTTGGGACCCAGCACGGCATTCCGTATTAACCTCCTGAACTCACCGATTCCATATTCTGCTGACAGTCATTTGATCTAGACCAACGTGAGCAGCAGCGTCGCGATACGATAAACAGCAGTCGCGATAGGCTACAACCCGACCTTTATCAAAGTCGGAAACGTGATGGTACGCATTTCTCCTCCTTACAAGAGGTATCACAACATCGTTTCACCAGGCAACGCCGGTCAACTGCTGTTTGTGGATGAGAAATCGGTTGCAAACTTTCCTCATGTCAGCACATTGTAGGTGTCGCCACCGGCGCCAACTTTGTGTGAATGCCCTGGAAAGCTAATCATTTGTATATCACAGCATCTTCTTCCTGTCGGCTAAATTTCGCGTCAGTAACACGTTATCGTTGTTGTGTACCAATTTTAATGGCCAGTAGTGTATTTAACGGATGAGTGCAGATTGTGGAATGACGACATATGCAGGCTTCGTGCTCGGATGTTAAAGGCCTATTACAGTGACACCAAAATAATTTAAAGCACAAAGCAGCTGCAGTGTGAATATAAAAAGGCAGTTGATGAAATCAGTAACTACACTGAGCAATTACACAAAAGGTTTATGACCAATTGAAAACGACAATAACCATGATGAAGCGAAAACAAAATTTTGCATTACTACAGTTTAGCATACAAGGAAATTTAATAGTAATTTAAAAGAAAAACATGTATAGCACAAATGAATAAATGGCTGGCGGCTATATAAACAAGCTTTGGTTCAAATGGTTCAAATGGCTCTGAGCACTATGGGACTTAACATATGAGGTCATTAGTTCCCTACACTTAGAACTATTTAAACCTAACTAACCTGAAGACATCAAACACATCCATGCCCGAGGCAGGATTCGAACCTGCGACCGTAGCGGTCTCGCGGTTCCAGACTGCAGCGCCTAGAAAAGCACGGCCACCTCGGCTGGCGGCAGGATTCGAACCTGCGACCGTAGCCGTCGTGCGGTACCAGACTGTAGCGCCTTGAACCGCTCGGCCACTCTGGCAGGCATCAAAACACAAATGAGCGCCTTTAGTTCACAGCATCAGACCGGAGTAATTACGCAAATTTCAAGTAAGGACGAAAGTAGCCTGGATGCATTTTTTTGAGCACAGAATAAATGCTCGTTATCAATAGGGCCACACCATAGTCCATAGTACGGGCCGGAAACACTTCCCCGAGAGCATGCTCGTTCCTTTAACGGTGGAGCAGGAGACACTTAAACTCCCAGCCAGCATCAAGGCGCCAGCAGGACTCCACAGACCCGGCCGCAGCCCACTAGCAGTGTTCGGTTGAAACTGGACGCTCACACGTGCTCGGTACACGCGGACTGCTGCCAACAAGGCATCTCCTCGTCGCAGGCCAAGCACGGACTTCCATCTGCGAGCCCCCTTGCGGACAAATATTCATTTGTCTCCCAGAAAAGGACCAGAGGCGAACATAGGGCAGATACGATCGATATTAGCGTAAAAGAGAAGTCGCGTGCACAAGAACAATCGGGCTGGCATGTTGTAAGGTTTCGCCCTTGATTGTAATGCACATAAAGCAGGACTGTAGTCTTTATTATGTCGAGACGTTAGGCATATAATTATCAGTTATGCACCATACGAAGGACTGTATAATGATTTTATTCGTTTAAATAATAACACGATCGTGTAATGTTTATTGGTTAATCAAACCTCTGAACAGGCTAAGCAAACAGAACAAGGTCTCTAACGTAGAGGTTCAAATAGCTCTTAGCACTATGAGACTTAATATGAGCGGTCATCAGTCCCCTAGACTCAGAGCTAGTTAAACCTAACTAACCTAAGCACATCACACACATCCACGCCCGAGGCAGGATTCGAAACTGTCACCGTAGCAGTAGGGCTGTTCCGGACTGAAGCGCCTAGAACCACTCGGCTAACTTAGAGGAATCGAGATGTTTCAGACACAATTTCATAAGAGCGAGAAATCTTTCAGTCGCAAGATCTACAACAGGGCGGTAAAACCCACGACACGTGAAATGATTAAACTGCTGGAAAAAAATTCTAAAGCAGGTCTCTTCCTTTATATATGTGTGTGTAGTGGTGAATTTGATTTGATAGTAAAATTTACAGCTTTCTTTCACAAGGTGATAAAGTTATGTCAATAAATATTTAGCTAAATTGACGCAACATTCAAAGGCAATTGGTGCTCCGGATTTATCCAATTTTCACAGAAAGCTAATGAATTATAGTATGTACATAATTCAGATGAGAGGTCGTCGTATGATGAATGTCAAGTATAGGCGGCCGTGGTGGCCGAGCGGTTCTAGGCACTTCAGTCCGGAACCGCGCGACTGCTACGGTCGTAGTTTCGAATCCTGCCTCGGGCATGGATGTGTGTGATGTCCTTAGGTTAGTTAGGTTTAAGTAGTACTAAGTTCTATTGGACTGATGACCTCAGATGTTAAGTCACATAGTGCTCAGAACCATCTGAACAATTTATCAAGTATAAGACAGAAAAGTGTAGGCTCTGCTTCTAGTAACGGAATCGTATACATCAGCTAACCTCATGGGATTGGATCTTTTGCAGCAGCTGAGCTCAAGATTATAGATCTACATCAGTTCCACACGATCCACCCAGATCGTGTGTGACGAAGGGTACTTCTGGTACGACTAACTGATCCCTCCTTTCCTGTTTCGATTCCGAATCGCGCATGGGAAGATTGATTGTCGGTAAGCTTTTGTATTAGCTCCAATTTCTAGAATTTTGTTACAGTGGTCGCTTCGCGAGACTTATACGGGAGGAAATTATATGTTATCCAACTCTTCCCAGAAAGTCTTCCACCAAAATTGAATGACAGACCATCGCTATGATGCACAGCGCCTATCTTGCAGCGTGTGCCACCGGAGTTTGTTGAGCACTTACGTAAGGCTGTCGTGTGGAGTAAACGATCCTGCAAAGGAACGCGCCGCTCTTCGATGGACCTTCTCGATATCACTCCTACCTAGTAAGGGTTCCAGATCGACGAAAAATATTCAAGATTCAGTCGATCAAGCGCCTCGTAACCTACTCCTTTAGTACTTGAATTACATCTGCTTAAGATTCTTCGAAAGAATCTGTCTGGAATCTGCTTCTCCTAATATTTTCTATGTGATAATACCATTTACGGCTGCTCTCCACTTACTCCCAGATATTTTTCAGTAGATAATGTTTCAACAAAATGTCTCCGATAGTGTAGTTGTGCAGTAGCGGATTTCTTTTCCTTTCTATTCGTAATATATTACATTTATTCTCATTCAGCGTCAGCTGCCAGAGCCTGTACCATTCATCAGTGCTCCGCAGGTCATTTTTCAAATAGATACTGTCTTCTGGCTTTGCACTTTCTTATAATCAACTGAATCGCGTGCAAACAGCCTTAAAAAATTCTGCTATATCATTTATATACATTGTAAACATATTCTGGCAAACTCATTAGGCCACAGATGAGAATTTGGAGAGGACACTATAATACACTTCCTAGGTTTGGCTTGAGGCATTGGAGCACTGGAGTCGGCACCTTCCACACTGCAGCAGTCCCATTCTGGCGACAAACTAGCTCATTCTTGTGGATGCTGACACAAGCTACCTGTATGTCATCAGAATCAACAATACATCTACATTTACATGACTACTCTGAATTCACATTTAAGTGCTTGGCAGAGGGTTCATCGAACCACAATCATACTATCTCTCTACTATTCCACTCCCTAACAACGCGCGGGAAAAACGAACATCTAAACCTTTCTGTTCGAGCTCTGATTTCTCTTATTTTATTTTGATGATCATTCCTACCTATGTAGGTGGCGCTCGACAAGATATTTTCGCATTCGGAAGAGAAAGTTGGTGACTGAAATTTCGTAAAAAGATCTCGCCGCGACGAAAAACGTCTTTGCTGTAATGACTTCCATCCCAATTCGCGTATCATATCTGCCAGACTCTCTCCCCTACTACGTGATAATACAAAACGAGCTGCCCTTTTTTGCACCCTTTCGATGTCCTCCGCCAATCCCACCTGGTAAGGATCCCACACCGCGCAGCAATATTCTAACAGAGGACGAACGAGTGTAGTGTAAGCTGTCTCTTTAGTGGACTTGTTGCATCTTCTGAGTGTCCTGCCAATGAAACGCAACCTTTGGCTCGCCTTCCCTACAATATTATCTGTGTGGTCTTTCCAAATGAAGTTGTTCGTAATTTTAACACCCAGATACTTAGTTGAATTGACAGCCTTTATCGAGTAATCGAATTCCAACGGATTTCTTTTGGAACTCATGTGGATCATCTCACACTTTTCGTTAATTAGCGTCAACTGCCACCTGACACACCATACAGCAATCTTTTCTAAATCGCTTTGCAACTGATACTGGTCTTCGGATGACCTTACTAGTCGGTAAATTACAGCATCATCTGCGAACAACCTAAGAGAACTGCTCAGATTGTCACCCAGGTCATTTATATAGATCAGGAACAGCAGAGGTCCCAGTACGCTTCCCTGGGGAACGCCTGATATCACTTCAGTTTTACTCGATGATTTGCCGTCTATTACTACTAACTGCGACCTTCCTGACTGGAAATCACGAATCCAGTCGCACAACTGAGACGATACCCCATAGCTCCACAACTTGATTAGAAGTCGCTTGTGAGGAACGGTGTCAAAAGCTTTCCGGAAATCTAGAAATACGGAATCAACTTGAGATCCCCTGTCGATAGCGGCCATTACTTCGTGCGAATAAAGAGCTAGCTGCGTTGCACAAGAGCGATGTTTTCTGAAGCCATGCTGATTACGTGGTGGTAGTGGTGGTGGTTAGTGTTTAACGTCCCGTCGACAACGAGGTCATTACAGACGGAGTGCAAGCTCGGGTTAGGGAAGGATTGGGAAGGAAATCGGCCGTGCCCTTTCAAAGGAACCATCCCGGCATTTGCCTGAAGCGATTTAGGGAAATCACGGAAAACCTAAATCAGGTTGGCCGGAGACGGGATTGAACCGTCGTCCTCCCAAAGCTGATTACGTATCAATAGATCGTTTCCTTCGAGGTGAATACAGTATATGCTCTAAAACCCTACTGCAAACCGACGTCAATGATATAGGTCTGTAGTTAGATGGATTACTCCTACTATCCTTCTTAAACACTGGTGCGACCTGCGCAATTTTCCAATCTGTAGGTACAGATCTATCGGTGAGCGAGCGGTTGTATGTGAGTGCTAAGTAGGGATCTATTGTATCAGTGTAATCTGAAAGGAACCTAATCGGTATACAATCTGGACCTGAAGACTTCCCCGTATCAAGCGATTTGAGTTGCTTCGCAACCCCTAAGGTATCTACTTCTAAGAAACTCATGCTCGCAGATGGTCGTGTTTCAAATTCTGGAATATTCCATTCGTCTTCCCTGGTGAAGGCATTTCGGAAAACTGCGTTCAATAACTCCGCTTTAGCGGCACAGTCGTCGGTAACAGTACCATCGGCAGTGGGCGGCGAAGGTATTGACTGCGTCTTGCCGCTTGTGTACTTTACATACGACCAGAATTTCTTCGGATTTTCTACCAAATTTCGAGACAATGTTTCGTTGTGGAAGCTATTAAAGGCATCTCGCATCGAAGTGCGTGCCAAATTTCGCGCGTCTGTAAATTTTAGCAAATCTTCGGGATTTCGCGTTCTTCTTAACTTCGCATGCTTTTTCCGTTGCCTCTGCAACAGCGTTCGGACCTGTTTTGTGTACCACGGGGGATCCGTTCCATCTCTTTCCAATTTATGAGGTATGAATATCTCAATTGCTGTTGCTACTATATCTTTGAATTTGAGCCACATCTCGTCTACATTTGCATAGTCAGTTCGGAAGGAGTGGAGATTATGTTTTAGGAAGGCTTCTTGTGACACTTTATCTGCTTTTTTAAATAAAATTATTTTGCGTTTGTTTCTGATGGATTTGGAAGAAACGGTATTGAACGTAGCTACAACGACCTTGTGATCACTAATCCCTGTATCAGTCATGATGCTCTCTATGAACTCTGGATTGTTTATGGCTAAGAGGTCAAGTGTGTTATCGCAACCATTTACAATTCGCGTGGGTTCGTGGACTAACTGCTCGAAATAATTTTCGGCGAAAGCATTTAGGACAATCTCGGAAGATGTTTTCTGCCTACCACCGGTTTTGAACAAGTATTTTTGCCAACATATCGAGGGAAGGTTGAAGTCCCCACCAACTATAACCGTATGAGTGGGGTATTTATTTGATACGAGACTCAAACTTTCTTTGAACTGTTCCGCAACTGTATCATCGGAGTCTGGGGGTCGGTAGAAGGAGCCAATTATTAACTTAGTTCGGCTGTTAAGTAGAACCTCCACCCATACCAATTCGCACGGAGTATCTACTTCGACTTCCCTACAAGATAAACCACTACTTACAGACACAAACACTCCACCATCAATTCTGCCTAATCTATCTTTCCTGAACACCGTCTGAGACTTCGTAAAAATTTCTGCAGGACTTATTTCAGGCTTTAGCCAGATTTCTGTACCTATTACGATATCAGCTTCTGTGCTTTCTATTAGCGCTTGAAGCTCAGGGACTTTTCCAGCACAAGTACAACAATTTATAACTATAATTCCGACTGTTCCTTGATCCAAGCACGTCCTGTATTTGCCATGCACCCTTTGACATTGCAGCCCATCCCGTACTTTCCCGAGGCCTTCTAACCTAAAAAACCGCCCAGTCCACGGCACACAGCCTCCGCTACCCGTGTAGCCGCCAGCTAAGTGTAGTGAACTCGTGACCTATTCAGCGGAACCCGAAACCCCACCACCCTATGGCGCTAGTCAAGGAATCTGCAGCCAACACGGTCGCAAAACCGTCTGAGCCTCTGATTCAGACCCTCCACCCGGCTCTGCACCAAAGGTCCGCAGTCGGTTCTGTTGACGATGCTGCAGATGGTGAGCTCTGCTTTCATCTCGTAAGCAAGACCGGCAGCCTTCACCAAATCAGATAGCCGCTGGAATCCAGAGAGAATTTCTTCAGATCCAAAGCGACACACGTCATTAGTGCCGACATGTGCCACCACCTGCAGCTGGCTGCACCCTGCGCTCTTCATGGTATCCGGAAGGACCCTTTCTACATCAGGAATGACTCCTCCCGGAATGCACACGAAGTGCACACTGGATTTTTTCCCCTCCTTAGCCGCCATATCCCTGAGGGGCCCCATTACGGACCTTACATTGGAGCTCCCAACTACCAATAAACCCACCCTCTGCGATTGCACGGATCTTGAAGACTGAGAATGATCCTCTGAAAGTTTGAGTGTCTGGATTCGTGATTTCCTGTCAGGTGATATCAGGTGTTCCCCAGGGAAGCGTCCTGGGACCTCTGCTGTTCCTGATCTACTCGTATATAAATGACCTGGGTGACAATCTGAGCAGTTCTCTTAGATTGTTCGCAGATGATGCTGTAATTTACCGTCTAGTAAGATCATCCGAAGACCAGTATCAGTTGCAAAGCGATTTAGAAAAGATTGCTGTATGGTGTGTCAAGTGGCAGTTGAGGCTAAATAACGAAAGGTGTGAGATGATCCACATGAGTTCCAAAAGAAATCCGTTGGAATTCGATTACTCGATAAAGGCTGTCAATTCAACTAAGTATCTGGGTGTTAAAATTACGAACAACTTCATTTGGAAAGACCACACAGATAATATTGTAGGGAAGGCGAGCCAAAGGTTGCGTTTCATTGGCAGGACACTCAGAAGATGCAACAAGTCCACTAAAGAGACAGCTTACACTACACTCGTTCGTCCTCTGTTAGAATATTGCTGCGCGGTGTGGGATCCTTACCAGGTGGGATTGGCGGAGGACATCGAAAGGGTGCAAAAAAGGCAGCTCGTTTTGTATCATCACGTAGTAGGGGAGAGAGTCTGGCAGATATGATACACGAGTTGGGATGGAAGTCATTACAGCATAGACGTTTTTCGTCGCAGCGAGACCTTTTTACGAAATTTCAGTCACCAACTTTCTCTTCCGAATGCGAAAATATCTTGTCGAACCCAACCTACATAGGTAGGAATGATCATCAAAATAAAATAAGAGAAATCAGAGCTCGAACAGAAAGGTTTAGGTGTTCGTTTTTCCCGCTCGCTGTGGCATAGTAGAGAGATAGTATGATTGTGGTTCGATGAACCCTCTGCCAAGCACTTAAATGTGAATTGCAGAGTAGTCATGTAGATGTAGATGTAGATGAAACAGGGCAGGCAGCTGCATCTGGTTCAGCCAGAGACAGTGCCTGAAACCTGTTTGTCAGACGCACCAGGGAGGCTTTCTGATCAGCCTCCGGAGACGTCTTTCACTGCCTGCCTCGCCTTGGAACGACCTCCCAATCAACCACAGGAGGGTCCATGGAGGGTCTACAGCCACTGTCAAGAATAGTGGCATCCCATTTGATAGTAAAGAATTCGACTCTTTCTGCACAGCCCACGGGCTACAGCACCTCTGCAGTCCACCATTTCAGCCAGTGCTGAACATAGTTGCAGAATACTTTGTTTGGACATTCAAGGAGCAAATGAAGAAAGTCACGGCTGATTACTATGAAAGCACGCACGTGTGGTGAAATTACGGTAGGTGGACGCACATGACAGAAACATATCAGTCAGCTCTGTGTGCCTATCTTCTGGGAGTATAGCCATGGTCCAGTTCCAGTTCCGGCGAATGTCTGTCCAGAAGGGGAACAGGGAGTTCCGCACCACTGCAGCCTGCTAATGCCGATGGCCAATGATCGCTTGAGGCAATGGACTCCGAGCGTGGAGGATATGATTGAGGTCGAATTTGTCCACTAAGCCACAGTAGCAGTTGAAGAAGAAGCAGCTTCACCTCTTCCCTTGGAGGACCCAATGTCGCTACGTCTGCTGGGTAGTCCACCGTTCTGACATGTGGGCTTGTTAGCATCCTTACGTTGAGGCGAGGCCAACAGTGAGGAGGACTTCCGCAGATGTCTCCTGATGCCTCCATCAGCGAACGCACTATTTCGCCATGTCACATGCACCAGTTGCGCACAATGATGATATAAACCGGCTTATGGAGCCAATGAGAGAGCAGGGCCTCATCACCGGCGGCATCAGCCAATATAGCCGATTCAATGTGGTACTCCACATGGCTGTGACACGAAACCAGACGAATCAGTGAGAGTTCATCGTCACAGTTCATCGGCACTGTCCGCTGGCGTTCAGCACAGTTCGTTGTTGGTGGAGCCAAATAAATCGCCCACAAGTAAACCGCCCACAAGTAAACCGTCCACAAGTAAACCACCCACAAGTAAACCACCCACAAGTAAACCTCCCAGAAGTAAACCGCCCAGAAGTAAACCGCCCACAAGTAAACCACCCACAAGTAAACCTCCCAGAAGTAAACCGCCCAGAAGTAAACCGTCCACAAGTAAACTGCCCACAAGTAAACTGCCCACAAGTAAACCGCTCACAAGTAAACTGTCCACAAGTAAACCGACCAGAAGTAAACCGCTCACAAGTAAACTGCCCACAAGTAAACCGCCCAGAAGTAAACTGCCCACAAGTAAACTGCCCACAAGCCAACTGCCCACAAGTAAACCGCTCACAAGTAACTGCCCACAAGTAAACCGCCCACAAGTAGACCACCCACAAGTAAACAGCCCACAAATAAACCACCCACAAGTAAACTGCCCTGAAGTAAACCACCCACAAGTAAACTGCTCACAAGTAAACTGCCCACAAGTAAACCACCCACAAGTAAACTGCCCACAAATAAACCGCCCAGAAGTAAACCGCTGACAAGTAAACCACCCACAAGTAAACCGCCCACAAGTAAACCACCCACAAGTAAACACCCCACAAGTAAACCACTCACAAGTAAACCACCCATAAGTAAACTGACCACAAGTAAACCACCCACAAGTAAACTGCCCACAAGTAAACCGCTCACAAGTAAACTGCCCACAAGTAAACCACCCATAAGTAAGCCACCCACAAGTAAACTGCCCACAAGTAAACCACTCACAAGTAAACTGCCCACAAGTAAACCACCCACAAGTAAACCACCCACAAGTAAACTGCCAACAAGTAAACTGCCCACAAGTAAACTGCCCACAAGTAAACCAGCCACAAGTAAACCACCCACAAGTAAACCACCCACAAGATAACTGCCCACAAGTAAACTGCCCACAAGTAAACCGCCCACAAGTAAACCACCCACAAGTAAACACCCCACAAGTAAACCACTCACAAGTAAACCACCCATAAGTAAACTGACCACAAGTAAACCACTCACAAGTAAACCACCCATAAGTAAACTGACCACAAGTAAACCACCCACAAGTAAACTGCCCACAAGTAAACCGCTCACAAGTAAACTGCCCACAAGTAAACCACCCATAAGTAAGCCACCCACAAGTAAACTGCCCACAAGTAAACCACTCACAAGTAAACTGCCCACAAGTAAACCACCCACAAGTAAACCACCCACAAGTAAACTGCCAACAAGTAAACTGCCCACAAGTAAACTGCCCACAAGTAAACCAGCCACAAGTAAACCACCCACAAGTAAACCACCCACAAGATAACTGCCCACAAGTAAACTGCCCACAAGTAAACTGCCCACGAGTAAACCACCCACAAGTAAACTGCCCACAAGTAAACTGCCCACAAGTAAACTGCCCACAAGTAAACCACCCAGAAGTAAACTGTCCACAAGTAAACCACCCACAAGGAAACTGATCACAAGTAAACCACCCACAAGTTAACTGCCCACAAGTAAACTGCTCACAAGTAAACTGCCCACAATTAAACTGCCCACAAGTAAACCACCCACAAGTAAACCACCCACAACTAAACTGCCCACAAGTAAACCACCCACAAGTAAACCACCCCCAAGTAAACCGCCCACAAGTAAACCACCCATAAGTAAACTGCCCACAAGTAAACTGCCCACAAGTAAACTGCTCACAGATAAACTGCCCACAAGTAAACAACCCACGAGGATAGGGACAACCAGAGCCTGGAAGGCAACGTGGCATTTAACTTTGTCTCTGAGTGGTTGTTGGCTTCTGGTTGTGATTGTGGGCTTATGGAACATAGTTCTCAGGTTGCACAGATTCACTGGTATTTTATGTGAGCTGAATGCGTGTTCGTATGAGTGTTGCAGTATCAAATATTTATGTTCTTGCTCAGATTTTTTGCGTGTAGCGGTGTTGTAGAAGACATACAACACCGGAATAGGTACGAACTGCTAGCGACAACGCTTGCGTTAAAGTTGTTGAGTAGTCGTTACCGATAGCTTCCTAACAGACTCTTGAGAAAAATCTGTCTTCAAGCGAAAACTCATACATACCAGCAATTTTGCAGCTGTTGTATAGTAACACTTAAACATAACAAACCGTTTAGTTATCTAAGTAGTATCTACAATCCCCCACATGACTGAAATACTTGCCGGTCTTCAGGTTTCAGGACACTATCGCTGAATTACAGCAGAAATCATAAATGAAAGGGAAGAATAAACTGTGAAGAATTGAAGTTGTTCTCAAAATGAGATGTTCCTTAAGAAATTAATGAATATCCACTCTAGTTGGTTAGAATTTATTTATTTTGCTTCAAGACCGGATGCAGCTTTCATATTGAATACATTTTCTACAAGATCAGAAACCTGTGTTCCGGTGAAACAATGTGAAATGGTAATTAGATTTTTTTGTATTTTAGCCATTTTCTACTACAATTTGAAAACTGTTCTTTGGCGAGGCAACTTCGAATGACCATTTGATCATTTCACGTTTCTGAACCACATAAAAAATTGAGAGTCCACTAGAAAATGGTTTCAATATGCAAACCATAGTCGGCTGTGGAGTAAAATAACCTTTTAGCAACTGGAGTGGATATTTATTGATGTCTTGAAGAACATTAATTTTTTAAAAGGTGATTTTCATAATTTATGCTTTCTTGGTCATCTGGCGTTGACTCACCACAGCACCATATTCAGAATCCTCTAGGAGACGAAACCGATCGTGGACTAAAACAATGAACTATTTAGCGCTTGGAGCGGATATTCATAAATTCACAACACAGTTGCGGAGCAACAGCACCTCTCCAATCATGGAGAAATTAATAATTCTTCAAGAAACGTGCTTTTGACGTTATTTGTGGACAAAACGGGAGGCACCTTTGCGGTACAAAGAGAGACAGCGTGTGAACGGATATTTCTGGCTCGAAAATCAAAAAGCCTTTGTACGATTTCTCCAGCCTCTCGGAGAACATAAACGAGTTGTATTAAGCGAAGAGGCAAAGAGGATTTAAAATAAAAAAATTAGAGACGATTTATTTACGAGGAGAGAGAAACAATCAATAATATTCAATGAGGGATGATATAATAGAAAGGTAATGACGGGTGCAGAGGAGCTTCCAAGCACAATTTGAAGACTGTACATTCTGAAGACCAGCGTGTGCCCGAGATCTGTGACGTATAAAAGCCACGTTCTCAAAGTGTAGGGAGTACAGGAAGGCAAGCGCCTCTGGGGAAACTTTTGTTTTTTCGTCACTGAAGGAAGATTCATCATCACTACAATCGCTTTACGTAATCACCACTCGTGGCTGCGGCATGGCCAGAAACCGTCCGTGGCTGCCATTCATAACGCTGAGAAATGCACCGCCTCACACGTGTTCGCGACACCACATGACTTTATTCAGAAGAGCCACTGAAATATAATAGAATCACGACAACAGTTTCAATTAAAAAGAAGAAATGCCAAAAACAAAACTCGGATTCTATCCTTTACAGAGGACTTGCTGCTGCAGATAGCTAGCACAAAACCAACTCGACAAGAGGCAGGCAATTGACCTTTTGCAATGCTGCTGATCATTTATTCGGGGCTCGTCTGCAAAGGTCGGTAAGTAGCATTATAGAAAAGCAGTTGAATTATACAAAAATCTCTAGTCTTATTCAAAGTGATCTCCGATGGCCATAACACACTTCTGGCAGCGCTAGAAAGCTTCTGTTAGAATTTACGTGCTGAAAGGTCGTGATTGACGTATAAAGCTATTTGCTAAAGTTTTGTCCTCATCTCCGAGAGGCGTTTTCAGGCGTAAATCCGAAACAATAACCAAAGCTTGCCAGAATTATAGGCGCATTACGAACGTGTAGAGGGCGCAGCAAGAAGATACAAGAACGCCTGAGAATTGGAAGGAATGTACGATCTTTTCTTACCGTAGGTAGTGTGAACAAAACTCCTTCAATTTGTGACCAAGTTTAAATTGGAATAACGAAAGAAGGTTAGTAACATTCGCTTAGCCGAACGTAAGAGTAAGTGACAATTGGCCAGAAAGTAGAGTGTTTTTATGAAGGAGAGACCATAGAAGAAAGTTTAGTGGAAGGAGCGTTTTAGACAAAACAGAGCATCGTTAAGAAATACTGAATACATAGGCGACAATTTTATGAACACCACGATAATTTTAAAAGCTAAGAAGAGGAGGTTAATCATATCAGATGTGGATGCCGAGTTTGCGCTAAGAAAATGAGCGATTATTTTTAATCGAGAATGATGTCACCAGCCACTAATATTCACGCAGTCAAAATGAATAATGGTGGTGCCATCTATATATGGTATCCATAATGTAGTTCTAATTTCTGGATCCCTTACCGATTTCCCTCCGAAAATGTCTCCTGCATATGGAGAGGAAACGGTACTAATCTTTTTTATACACTGATGATGACCCTTCAACCTCTAACTTTTAAACGAACTGAACGTTTGCTCTGAAAGGGTTCATTGTTTATAATGCTACTGGAAACCATGGACGAAAGCTTCCTTTGGAATGGACCCGGATATGGATGTCAGTTGTGTTTGGATGTTCTCCCAAATGCAAAATAGACAACTGTGCACTGTAACGAAAACAGTTGTCGACAGTTCAATGAATCGAGCTGGTAGCACCAAACCGAGTGAGGTGGTACAGTGACCAAACAGTGGATTATTTTGGAGAACGGTCTTTTAAATATCCGCCTGACTCTTCAGACACAGTTTCCCTGCCGAAATGGATTCTTTGAAAATGATACGTTCGATTTCTTTCAACAACCTTTTCCCAAGGCAGGCTATGCTCCGTCACTAAAGACATCTCTGTTGAAGCGGCGTTAACCTTAATCTCCCTCCCTTCTTCTTTTGGTAGCACCAGACGCCCATCCCCTGAGATCATAGTCTGTAGATAAGACGTCCCTTGGTGATACATAACAATGGAATATCCAGCAATAAATAAATTAGCCTCTGGTTTCAAGGATGATTTTTATTTTTCATAGCGAGCTGCGATACTGGGAGAAATAATACACAAATTCGATTACATATGTACTAAAAGGTGTGTCTGGACGTGGAGCTTGCAGTCGTGAAACCGATTATGCTACACAGAAATTGAAAAGCATCTTTGTAGCCAGAGGCTAATTTATTTACAATTACAAATCGTCACACATCTCTGTCCTCACCACTCACTACAATGGAATGTCAAAATAAATCTCCACCAGTTTACAACTGCGTTATCTTTCACGCGTCAATTTGTGCGACGATTATCAGGAACAGACGTTCTGCGTACCCATATCTCTGTAAATGACGGCTTTAAAGCTAATCTCGCTAGTTTATAATGCGTCTGGTATCCATTTCAGAGACAGCTAGACGTGGCACATCATCAAGTTTAATTACGATTAATGTGAGTAGAAGGTCTGTGCGTCATCTCATGCGCTGCGGGAAGTGAACATCCATCTGCTGTGGGGTTCACGCTGAAGGGTGAGGTGATATGGTTGGTACACCTGTAGTTGACACGGCTAATTGAGGAAATGTTATTAAAAAGGGAAGTCCCAAGGAGCCAAAACTGGAGTTCGGTAATTATGTATTTGAGGTCTTGAGCGTAAGTGTCTATGCAAGAAGTACATAGTTGATGCAGAAGGGCTGCACAGATATTCAAATTCTGCAAGAGGCATAGTGGTGTCGGTGCTAACTGTGGAGGGAGGAGAAGTGAAAAAGGCAAAATTGTGCATCACTGCTCGGAAATCGACCGTTACAATATCGGCGCACCTATGACTGACTCAGAGGCATCAACCTGCTCAGAAAACACGGGGTTCCATCCCAGGGGCAGGGAATGCATAAGAGGGTCTGGCGCACGTTGTTCCGCTCTCCCTGCGGCTCCACGCCGAACTATTAGGGGTCATATTTCCGAAAATCATTCTGCGAGTGTTTTGAAAGTGAGGGAGTTCGTGTATGATTTTATAAGCTGCACAACTACTAGATTCCTTTTTGCATTAGTGCATGCCGTTTGCACAGACTATAAATGCACGCATACATCTTGAAAAGAGATTGAAGATTTGTGCACATATTTTTACGTATATTCCCTAACTGTGCTATGTTTTGTGTACATTGATGACTGAAATAAAAGTTCTTTCATGCAAGCTGGACATGGCATATGCCTTAATCCATTCACGTTGCAAGGTTTTTGTGGTGACGGAGAAGCCTAACAAAGACTTGTATCATACTTTGTAACATTTCCGTAATGTCAGTAACCAAAGTTCTTCAGTTTTCATAGTGAATGAAAACTTAGTTTCTTGGACGGAAGATATGATGAAGATGTCATTTTTTGTATGAGCGTTGCAAAGGAAGAGTTTCAGTTTTTGATAGTTGCAATAAGCATTACTCCAACAATAGTTTTTGTTGCTTTCTGGAAATTTTAAATGGATTTACGTTTTCACATTGGGAAATATGCATTACAGGCAAGAAGGGCTGTAATTTCCTGAGAACAGAGTAAAAAATGCAAATTACTCTTTGAAACTACCTTGGTATGCTTTTATGCATGGATAGTCATGTTGCAAAGTTTGAATCTGTATAATGAACAGATTATAAACTTATCAAGCTAGTCAAGATAGGCAGCGTATTAAGTGTGAATTACGCAAACTTATGATCGTTCAACAACTTCGTTATACTGTAGCCCTATACTGGAGTAGGTAGGTCGTTCTGTATCTGATCCCTGAAATGGAGTTTACATAATATGTAAACTTATGTAACACAACGAACTTTTTCTAAAACGTTCTTCTCTTAACTCTGTTCTCTTTTTGTATTTGTAGTGTCGAATATGTAGTGAAGACTTTATCAAAACACATGAAGATTGATCATAAACTGAATTTTTCACATATGCCTTCTCATTCTGAATGCAACGCTAGATCGTCATGTAGTAAAAGTATTTGCGTGTGTGTGACTGTCACTGCTGGAAGAAGATATATATCCAACGTTCGGCCGTCACAACCAGAGGTGATTTCGCTTCTTGTTGTAACTGCTAAACATTTGCAGTTGGACATTAACTCGTAGTTATTTGAAGCAGTAACAGCCTCTGTCCTCTCTCACACCCACTAGTTTTGACAATATACACTCCTGGAAATTTAAATAAGAACACCGTGAATTCATTGTCCCAGGAAGGGGAAACTTTATTGACACATTCCTGGGGTCAGATACATCACATGATCACACTGACAGAACCACAGGCAGATAGACACAGGCAACAGAGCATGCACAATGTCGGCACTAGTACAGCGTATATCCACCTTTCGCAGCAATGCAGCCTGCTATTCTCCCATGGAGACGATCGTAGAGATGCTGGATGTAGTCCTGTGGAACGGCTTGCCATGCCATTTCCACCTGGCGCCTCAGTTGGACCAGCGTTCGTGCTGGACGTGCAGACCGCGTGAGACGACGCTTCATCCAGTCCCAAACATGCTCAATGGGGGACAGATCCGGAGATCTTGCTGGCCAGGGTAGTTGACTTACACCTTCTAGAGCACGTTGGGTGGCACGAGATACATGCGGACGTGCATTGTCCTGTTGGAACAGCAAGTTCCCTTGCCGGTCTAGGAATGGTAGAACGATGGGTTCGATGACGGTTTGGATGTACCGTGCACTATTCAGTGTCCCCTCGACGATCACCAGAGGTGTACGGCCAGTGTAGGAGATCGCTCCCCACACCTTGATGCCGGGTGTTGGCCCTGTGTGCCTCGATCGTATGCAGTCCTGATTGTGGCGCTCACCTGCGCGGCGCCAAACCCGCATACGACCATCAGTGGCACCAAGGAAGAAGCGACTCTCATCGCTGAAGACGACACGTCTCCATTCGTCCCTCCATTCACGCCTGTCGCGACACCACTGGAGGCGGGCTGCACGATGTTGGGGCGTGAGCGGAAGACGGCCTAACGGTGTGTGGGACCGTAGCCCAGCTTCATGGAGACGGTTGCGAATGGTCCTCGCCGATACCCCAGGAGCAACAGTGTCCCTAATTTGCTGGGAAGTGGCGGTGCGATCCCCTACGGCACTGCGTAGGATCCTACGATCTTGGCGTGCATCCGTGCGTCGCTGCGGTCCGGTACCAGGTCGACGGGCACGTGCACCTTCCGCCGACCACTGGCGACAACATCGATGTACTGTGGAGACGTCACGCCCCACGTGTTGAGCAATTCGGCGGTACGTCCACCTGGCCTCCCGCATGCCCACTATACGCCCTCGCTCAAAGTCCGTCAACTGCACATACTGTTCACGTCCACGCTGTCGCGGCATGCTATCAGTGTTAAAGACTGCGATGGAGCTCCGTATGCCACGGCAAACTGGCTGACACTGACGGCGGCGGTGCACAAATGCTGCGCAGCTAGCGCCATTCGACGGCCAACACTGCGGTTTCTGGTGTGTCCGCTGTGCCGTGCGTGTGATCATTGCTTGTACAGCCTTCTCGCAGTGTCCGGAGCAAGTATGGTGGGTCTGACACACCAGTGTCAATGTGTTCTTTTTTCCATTTCCAGGAGTGTAAAAATGGCGGGGTTTGTTCAGTTTGTTTCAGCATCGTTACAGTGATGCCTCTCTACGATATTCTATGTCTTTGGGTTTTATAGGCTACGGTCAGTCTGCTCAATATTCCCCTGAGATGAGTACAGACGGCCAATCCCGCGACAGCATCACGAAACTGCCCTAAGTACGGTCGCCTCCACTCGTGTTGCCGCAAGTGACAGTTCCTCACGCTTTTAGTATAATTAATATTAGCAGTTATCATTTGTGATGCATTTAGTTGAGGTCGTGGCTTGTTATTGTGGGGACCCCCTGATTAAAAGCCTTTTCTCAGCATTCGCAAACCTAGAAGGCAGCTGGTTATGATTCCGCGCGAGTGGAAGGTGGCAACCACATGTTTACTGGTACAACTGTGTCACTGGAAATTTCGACGTGATCGCCTGAGGCAAAGCTTTCCAGTCTAGGTGCCCCGAACCAGAGGCTATCGAGCAGTAGCATCAAGGGTATGGCGAGAGTGGTAAATTCAGAAAGTAAAATAAATTAAGAACTTGTGATAAAACACCCCAAAACATCTTTGTCTTCCTTCAGTGTAACCACACATCAAGTATTAAACGAATGATCGATATGTTGATATCCAATGTTTCGGGCATGTAACATCGAGTTACGGCACTAGATGCTATCTCTCTCCTGCTGCTGTACATTGGAGCTCTTTAACGGTCCATGGTTTAACAAGCTCTTCGAGCGGCGGTAGCGGGGGACTATACTTTTCCTTCAGTCTGTTTCTTAGTTTCCTTCGTTACATGTGTCACTATTTTATTTCTTTCAAAATGATATAATCTACAGAAATCGTTAGAAGTGGACGAATTTATTGCCAGAAAGACATCCTTGGCAGTTTATACGGAGCCAAGATCAACGTGTCCGAACAACAATCAAATAGTACATCTGAAATCTCTGTTTGTTTTGCGCCCGCATGCAGTAACAAGAAAACACAAGTGATAGTGTATAATGAAGAATACTTAAAAATGAGAATCACGTGGTGTGGAGAAGAACGATTTCATGTCCTACATCGGAGTGAGGAAACCTTTCCGATTCAAGCATGGCAACCAATAAACTGCTGTGCCATATTTCAATAAAACTCAAACATTTACGAGGAAAAATCCGATACTTAAAAAAAAAAATCCTGAGACCAAACAATCACCAAAGTTCTTTCTTTACTAAGAAATCCTGCACTTCATATAAAGTAGCATAAGCTAGTTACGAGAATCTTGTCGCTGTTACCGTGACTGGAGAGGCAATATCAGATGTAGAAGTAACTTGGGTGTGTCCTGGGGAAGTGTGTTGGGACCCTTGTTGTTCATGTTGTATTTTAATGACCACGCGGACAATATTATTAGTAACCTCAGACGGTTTACAGATGATACAGTTATCTATAATGAAATACGGTCTGAAAGAGGTTGCGTAAATATTCAGTTGGATCTTGAAGAGATTTCAAAATGGTGCAAAGACTGTCAGCTTACTTTAACTGTTCAGAAATGTAAAATTGTGCATTTTGCGAAACGAAGAAATGTAGTATCCAATAATAGCATGAGTCAGGACTAACAGTAAATATTGAACGTATACAGAGAACGGCAGCACGAATGGTTCAGATGGTTCAAATGGCTCTGAGCGCTATGGGACTTAACATCTGAGGTCATCAGTCCCCTAGAACTTAGAACTACTTAAACCTAACTAACCTAAGGACATCACAAATATCCGTGCCCGAGGCAGGATTCGAACCTACGACCGTAGAAGCACGAATGGTCACAAGTTTGTTTGACTGGTGGGAAAGTGTTACAGAGATTCCGAAGAAACTGAACTAGCAGACTCTTGAGGATACACGTAAATTATCCATATAAAGTTTACTAACAAAGTTTCGAGAACCGGCTTTAAATGATGATTCTACGAATATACTACAACCCTCTACGTATCGCTCACAGTAGGGATCTTGAGGACAAGATGGGAATAACTACAGCACCCACAGAGATGTTCAAACAATCATTCTTCTCGTAGTTCAAACGCGAACGGAACGGGAAGAAAATCTAAAAAGTGGTACAATGGGATGTATCCTCTGCCATGTCCTTCACAGTGGTTTGCAGAGTATGGATGTAGAAGTAGATGTACATGTAGATGTACATACAGATTGCGAAAAATACGTCATGTAGTTGCAGCGATAGCCATCATCACAAATTGCTGTGCTATAACGGGAACAATATTTGTCCCTGAGTGTTAATGTGATGCAAAAAAGGAAAAAAGATCTCTTGGCTGCTAATGCGGTTGGAAGACCTATTCAGGATGTATCTGAAATCACTGAACATTCTGTTAAAACCCGACTTGGTGAAACAAATTTAATGTTTTCAGTTCGGCTGGATGAAATTACCAGTTTACATGGCCTAGTTCAGCTCGTTTCTTTTATTCGTTTCATTGACGAAGGAAACATAGCTGTTGCAAGGAAATTCCGTTATATGGATACACCCAGACAACGATATTGTCGTGGAAGAATTATATTGGCATGCGCGCAGATAGCGCCCCTTCAATAATGGAATGTATAAAAGGATTCATCGCACTGGCGAAACAACGAAACTAAAAATTGGTTGCTACGCACTGCTCAGTACATAGCGAAGCGCTTCTACGAAAAGCCACTGGATCGGATTTGAAATCAGTTTCGGAGAAGAATTGAAAGGGTAAATTACATTAAGAGCAGGTCTCTCAAAACTTTCCGGTCATATACGTGAGAGCTAGGAACACAGCATTGTAATTTCCTCCACCGTACTGTTGTCTCTTATGGCAGGCTTTTTTCCTCTTCAATTTCAGTATTTTTTTTATAGAAGCGGAAATGAAATTCAAATAACTTGAAAGCCCACTAAAACGCTCCATTCGTGTCATGTGATGCCTGTGAAGTCACTGGCTAACTCGATGAACCTACTGTCGTAATTCACAGTGAGGTATGTGTTTTGGAATTTACGCTTCGGAAAACGTGTTACAAATGATGTGCTCTACCATACTGTACAAATACATATATAAAACTCCTGAAAAGTTGTTTTTGAGTGTTCCAGAGAATTAGAAGCGGCGTAAAGTGTGGTTGCTCTTTACCGGCAACTTGCCACGACCTCGACGCACAAGTTCATTAACCGAATTAAAAATGTAATACACTGTGAATTTAACATTAACTTACGTCCGAGATACGCTTTCCCACTGTTACAACGAAGGATAGCGTCTTTCTACGAAATTAAACTCCTAGTGAACAATTGCCGTTTTACCCACCTTATTTTTAAGCCGATTTGACAGTCGTCTTATATGAAAACCAAATCACAATTACAAAACTTCACCTCATCTATGAGAAACAGAACGTCATTATGTGTTTCCTTGCTGTTTACATGCGCTTACATTGCAACCGCTGTTCACACACGTCGCGTTCAGAAAGATATTTCCTAGTTTATGTGACCACACACTTTTCACTTTATTAGAAACAATGTTTTTATCTTCGTACGGTCCAACTAGGATCCTTATTGCTTAAACTTTTGTAATTTCATCATCATAAATAAAGATGAAGCAAGTCAGCTTCAGACGCTAACGTTGGTTTACGCTCACAAACTTTACAGCCCTCTTGTTTGTGTTCCTTCATGTTGTACACGTTTTATATATCTCCATATAACTTCATCGTCCTACATCTAATTGTATTGTGAGCGTTGGGTGATATATTCACTACTGGCAATGATTTCCAAAGAAGTGAATTGTTTGTTCGCAAAGTAAGTGCATTTATCCTCTGTTGTCCATTTCTCGGACTAAGACTAATGTGAAGCTAAATATATTACATCCCACAATCGAAACAACTGCTACAATCAGTTCTTGCTAACGCTATTTTCTGAAGTCGTAGCTTCTGAAAATATCCCTTCGATGATTCGCACATGTGACCTCTTCATCTACAGTCGGATGCGCTATCCGTTGGTCCACCGAATGCTTGCTCAATATAGAATTTCTGCTGAGTGTCTTCTAGCGCCAATCTACTATAATATACGGACCCATTTGCAAAAGTTCTACAATTCCTTGGTTTTGAGTGAGTTTAATGATGTTGCAGGGAACAGGGAAAAAATATCCGTCGTTACACATATCGTCGCTCTAAATGGGTAGAGCATTAACGCATCAACTTTCGCGAAACTTCCACTATCACCGTTCACAAAATTCCTTTCTATTGTTACTTAAAAGTTGTAATTAAGTTTTCTATCATTAAATAGCTAAACATTTTACAGAAAAAGTACATAGAGATCTCTAAACTTGGGTTAAAGCTCCTATATCACACGTATAACTTCGTGTTACTCCTAGTCTGTGACGTCATCAGAACATCACCCAGTAACAGAGAATATTCGAGCACGTGACCATATCTTGAGATCTAATGATTTTTAGGCTTTGATTACATAAAAATAACATATATTGTGAGAATACTTGCAGTAGATGTTATTTAAATGTTATACTGAATCAGAATAAAAACAGTCCGTACCATTTCTGTAACATAAAGAACTTAGCCTATTGCAACTTCAGAAGATGAAGTCGAGGTGCGGATGTGAAAAACGTAAGAAAACAATTCTGAAATGTTTGGACTGAAATTTAAATGTATAGTTAGAATACAGTGACTGATTCACGACAATTCAGTGCAGTTGAAAGAGGGGTTAGATTGAGATTTCCGAACACTAGATATAAACCAGTATGATTGGATAACAAAGCCTTTTGCTCTTTCTAGTGCTTATGAACTTCAACCTGTTGAAGTGGAGGAAATGGCAGACCTGAAGAACAAATTTATGCAGCTCCGGGTTTTGAGTTTAGCAAGTTTTATTGATATTAGTGAAAGGGTGTCGCGTAAAACTGCATTTATCAGAAAGTTTCACGATGAAGGGAAGTTCTCAAAACTCTCATTTAAGGTAACAGCTGTCTTCATCAGCTAAGGGAAGGCGATCCAGCGAGGCAGTTCCAGATACGGAACTGTAGTCAGTGGGTCCACGGATAGAGCGTTTGCATCTCTACTGTTGGTTCATCTGCATCTGCTGACCCGTTTCGGGTTTCGCTTCTCGTCGTCTACCACATTAACTCTGTTGGGTCACAGGACATGACATGGTACTGAAAGTTTACAATAAAGTAGTAGCGATATTTTCTGTTCATGATTTTTTGGTGTGTTTAGCTGAATAACCTTCCACTTGGTATTTACAACTTTGTGACAAAATTTCATGTTAATAGACTGCTCCATTGCAACAGAGTACCATTTATAAGGTAGCTGGTAGTAACTGCCGCTACTCTGTGTACTCGACAATGTAACAAAACCTCCATTCCTCGCACACATGCACGCATTGTGAAACGCACATTGCTTCTAAATATGGGTCCAATTACAACGTACATCCAGGGTAAAATAAGTATTCGTCAGCCGGGTTAATCTGCAACAGTGTTAGCCAATCTCACGGAAGAAACCTTAGAAAACCACACAGATGGTCGAAGAATAACGTTTCTGTTATGACACAGTGCTATCGGGAGCTAAAGTAAGGCATATAAAAACAGCATTTTAATTAAATTGAAGCTTTTTTTCTATTTCTTCAGTATTATGACCGTGATAAAATGGACTATACGAATTTTCATATGGAGTGTTATAGAGTAATACTCTACGATGAGGTGGCAGATGGGAAGGACTGTCAGTGTTATTGCAGATAGATGTGAGAACACGTAGCTGTAAATTGTAGGAACGAAAATACATTAACCGTAACTAAACAAAAGTATGTAAATTTTTTTCAGAAACACGTTTTCGCCATCGACTGCATGAATTATTATAATTTCCACAAATACATTTTCTACTTTAGAATTATTTTCAAACGGTTAAGTAGCTGAAAACACAGCTGTTGTCAACATTAGTAAAATGAGTAAAAAGTGTATGAATCTGTATAGTTCATGGCAGCTTCTGTTACATAACTGTAAATGAAACTCACAATACTGTGAATTTTTTACGCTATTAAATTACTACGGTAACCAGTTTTAGGCTTACGAGGGCATCACCATACTGTAAGTAATTGAGGTCGTCAAAGAGGGTACAACACTGAAAACGATGTTACTCTTCGCGAGTGAAGTGAAAAAACAGAGTAAATGTCGTTTTGAAAGTAAAGTTGTAACGTAACTGGTGTTAAATAGTAAACAAATATAAAGGGAATAAATCGGAAAAAAATTTAAAATTTATCTCGCGCATACCTGTGTGTGGGTGTGTGTGTGGTTGTGTGTGTGAGCACAAAGACAGAGAGAAAGAGAAAGAGAGAGAGAGAGAGAGAGAGAGAGAGAGAGAGAGAGAGAGAGAGAGAAAGAAAGAGAGTATGTGTGTGGTGTGCACATGCAAAGTTAAGAAGTAGTTCGGACAACAACACAAGCAAAGAATTATACTCGAAAGAAAACGAGATTTATTTACAATATAATAAGTAAAGAAGTGTGTGCTTTTCTTTGTTTGTTTGTAATTTATACAAGTCTACAGTTTCATTTCGATATTGATGAAATATTGCACACTTTACCTCGAAGACAAGAGGAAGATCACTGTCTACATACGAATTCGCAATCTGAATTGAAACATATACGCATGTAATATCTTTACGGGAAAGGCTGTTTCCAGAATTGTCTTAAACTTCTATACGATCCCCTAGCTAAAATATATAGAAACGTTGTTATCAAACATCTTGAAAAGTACTTAACTGATTTACTTCTTGGCTATTTTACTTCAAATTTCTATATTCATTTGAATGAATGAAGAAAATTAAACACCTAACAAACGAAATATATCGTGGTAAAATGACTGTAATTCCTATCGCGATAATAAATTGCAACGCCAATACACGTCTTGGAAACAGTACAATTTGACGTCAATAGATCGCGGGACAAGTAAAAGCTTGAGAACGTGACAGAATCGAGATGGCAAACACTTATTTTTTGATTAGCTGTCGTTGTTGCACATGGCGTATAACCAGAAAAATATTGTAGCCCGTGTTTCACAGTTATTTTTTTTATTGCAATCCACAGGCAAGTCATGGATATAGTGTCAACAAAATTAACTAGAACGCGGCCCGATCAAAAGATCGAACATAACCCAAAATTTCGCGAATTTTGATGTAAACATTTCGATCAGTTCGAGTCGTGCTCAAAGGCAACCCTACTTTAAATGATGAAAACTAAGCTGAAATAGCAGAAGACAAATTCTCCAAAAACACAATGATGCACTTCTGTAAAATGTAACAACTAATCGCGCATCTAATTATATTTTCATACAGCATATTTATAGAGACAAAATATCTGTTGCATAAAATCAATTGTATTAAAATGATAAAAGTATGTATCTTACATTTAGATTTTAGGTACATTATGCAATTCAAACATATTACTTTTATTTGTAATTTAAAAAGGAATCAGTACATAATCTACAATGTAATTATTACCACGAAAGTTTTGGTTTGATTTTGGTGTACATTTGCAAAAGTCACAACTGGAAGCCTAGAACCATATTTTTATGAATGCTGTAGGAGAAGAAATATGTTTTACGAATATTTAGGCCATTTAAGTTGGCGACTTCGGGCTCTGAAGTCTAGGGGTAGCGTCTCTTGAGTAGTAATCGAAACTTCCTGGGCCCCGGCTAGAACCTAGCCACTGCTCAAATTTCAAATAAAATTATTAGTAATGGCGGACGAAGACTTGCCTCGATCTGCCAATGACCTTGTCAAAGATGGCTCGGTAAAGGACAGAAGTTACACTAGGTGGGGAACTGGCACTAAAAAGCGGAAGAATCAGCAATGATCAACGGCATGAGGACGCGGAAGGCGTTTCATTTATTCACAGGAAACGAGGGCTGTAATTGAAAAAGTTCATAATGATCCCTACATTGGCAAGCGAGTCCAGTCTAGTCAACTATTTGGATATTAGTGAGGGACTGTCTGTTGGAGGTGATCGTGAGAAAAAGATTGAATAACCAACGAAAAGGTAACGTTGTATGATTTGGGGCGTGGGATGTCAGGATTTTAAACGTGGCAGGGAAGCCAAAATACCTGAAAAGTGAAATACCAAGGCTCAGGCTAGATATATTAGGAGTTAGTGAAATGAGATGGAAAGAAGTCAAGAAATTCTGGTCAATATAGTAAAAGGTAACATCAACAGCAGCAGGAAATGGTACAACGAAAATACGGTTATGCTATGAATAGGAAGATAAGGAAGAGAGTGAGTTACTATAAACACTACAGTGATACAGCTGTTCTCATCAGAACTGACATAATACAAAATCCGACAACAATGACGACGTCACCAGCAGAAGACAAAGAGATAGGAAAAAGTATGTGAGGGTGCTGAACGTTATTTAGTATATAATAGGTAATGAAAATCTAATAGTCATGAGGGGCTGGAACGCGGTTGTTGAGGGAGAAGTAGAAGAAAATGTTACGGGAGAATACGGGTTCGCCGGCCGGTGAGGCCGAGCGGTTCTAGCGCTTCAGTCTGGAACCGCGCGACCGCTAGGGTCGCAGGTTCGAATCCTGCCTCGGGCATGGATGTGTGTGATGTCCTTAGGTTAGTTAGGTTTAAGCAGTTCTACGTTCTAGGGAACTGATGAACTCAGATGTTGAGTCCAATAGTGCTCAGAGCCATTTCTAAAATTTCTAAAATCATTAGGTAAAGTGGCAACAAAACGACTGTAAACTTTGGTGTTTAAAATACACTCCTGGAAATGGAAAAAAGAACACATTGACACCGGTGTGTCAGACCCACCATACTTGCTCCGGACACTGCGAGAGGGCTGTACAAGCAATGATCACACGCACGGCACAGCGGGCACACCAGGAACCGCGGTGTTGGCCGTCGAATGGAACTAGCTGCGCAGCATTTGTGCACCGCCGCCGTCAGTGTCAGCCAGTTTGCCGTGGCATACGGAGCTCCATCGCAGTCTTTAACACTGGTAGCATGCCGCGACAGCGTGGACGTGAACCGTATGTGCAGTTGACGGACTTTGAGCGAGGGCGTATAGTGGACATGCGGGAGGTCTCCACAGTACATCGATGTTGTCGCCAGTGATCGGCGGAAAGAGCACGTGCCCGTCGACCTGGGACCGGACCGCAGCGACGCACGGATGCGCGCCAAGACCGTAGGATCCTACGCAGTGCCGTAGGGGACCGCACCGCCACTTCCCAGCAAATTAGGGACACTGTTGCTCCTGGGGTATCGGCGAGGACCATTCGCAACCGTCTCCATGAAGCTGGGCTACGGTCCCGCACACCGTTAGGCCGTCTTCCGCTCACGCCCCAACATCGTGCAGCCCGCCTCCAGTGGTGTCGCGACAGGCGTGAATGGAGGGACGAATGGAGACGTGTCGTCTTCAGTGATGAGAGTCGCTTCTGCCTTGGTGCCAATGATGGTCGTATGCGTGTTTGGCGCCGTGCAGGTGAGCGCCACAATCAGGACTGCATACGACCGAGGCACACAGGGCCAACACCCGGCATCATGGTGTGGGGAGCGATCTCCTACACTGGCCGTACACCTCTGGTGATCGTCGAGGGGACACTGAATAGTGCACGGTACATCCAAACCGTCATCGAACCCATCGTTCTACCATTCCTAGACCGGCAAGGGAACTTGCTGTTCCAACAGGACAATGCACGTCCGCATGTATCCCGTGCCACCCAACGTGCTCTAGAAGGTGTAATTCAACTACCCTGGCCAGCAAAATCTCCGGATCTGTTCCCCATTGAGCATGTTTGGGACTGGATGAAGCGTCGTCTCACGCGGTCTGCACGTCCAGCACGAACGCTGATCCAACTGAGGCGCCAGGTGGAAATGGCATGGCAAGCCGTTCCACAGGACTACATCCAGCATCTCTACGATCGTCTCCATGGGAGAATAGCAGCCTGCATTGCTGCGAAAGGTGGATACACACTGTACTAGTGCCGACATTGTGCATGCTCTGTTGCCTGTGTCTATGTGCCTGTGGTTCTGTCAGTGTGATCATGTGATGTATCTGACCCCAGGAATGTGTCAATATAGTTTCCCCTTCCTGGGACAATGAATTCACGGTGTTCTTATTTCAATTTCCAGGAGTGTATATGAGACTGTCGATATACCATCACACATCCTGAGAGATATTATTCACACATTACCGGAGACCGCAAGAGGCGAAAAATGCGAGAATTAGCCAAACGCACAATCAGCTTAACAGCTCGTGCATGGAAGTTACTGATCCGAATACTACAATGAGGTGACAGAACTTACTGGGTAGCGATAGGCACATATACAGATGGCGGTGGTATCTCATACGTAAGGTGTAAAATGACAGTGCACTGGCTACGCTGTCATTTTTACTCAAGTGATTAATGTGAAAAGGTTTCCGACGTGATTATGGCCACACGGCGGGAGTGGTAGCTGGGGCTAGAGGACTGGGACATTTTGTTACGGAAATCGTCAGGAAATTCTGTATTCCGAGACCGACAGTGTAAAGAGTGTGCTCAGAATATCAAATTTGAGGCATTACCTCTCATCATGGACAATGCAGTGGCAGATATCCTTCACTTGATAACCGAGAGCTGCGACATTTGCGTAGAGTTGTCAGTGTTGACAGACAAGCAACAGTGCTTGAATTGCCGCTCGGATTATCCGAGCGGTCTCAGGCGCTGTAGTCATGGACTGTGCGGCTGGTCCCGGCGGAGGTTCGAGTCCTCCGTCGGGCATGGGTGTGTGTGTTTGTCCTTAGGATAGTGTGTAAGCTTAGGGGCTGATGACATTGGCAGTCAAGTCCCATATGATTTCACACACTTTTTTGAACTGTTTGAAACAATTGCAGAATTTGGTGTGGAGCATACTACTGACGTATCCGTTATGTTTGTGTGGTGAAATTTGGTGTTAATGGGGTATGGCAGCAGACGACTGACGCGAGTGTCTTTGCTAACTGTAAGGCATGGCCTGCAGCTCCTCTTCTACATCTACATCTGCATTTATACTCCGCAAGCCACCCAACGGTGTGTGGGGGAGGGCACTTTGCGTGCCACTGTCATTACCTCCCTTTCCTGTTCCATGGTTCGCGGGAAGAACGACTGTCGGAAAGCCTCCGTGCGCGCTCGACTCTCTCTAATTCTACATTCGTGGTCTCCTCGGGAGGTATAAGTAGTAGTAGTAGAGGGGTTTTGGGCGCACGACAGCAAGGTCTTCAGCGCCCGGAGGTATAAGTAGGGGGAAGCAATATATTCGATACCTCATCCAGAAACGCACCCTCTTGAAACCTGGACAGTAAGTTACACTGCGATGCAGACATGCAGAGCGCCTCTCCTCGCCTCTCTTCCAGAGTCTGCCACCTGAGTAACGCTATCACGCTTACCAAATAACCCTGTGACGAAAGGCGCCGATCTTCTTTGGATCTTCTCTACCTCCTCTGTCAACCCGACCTGCTACGGATCCGCCGGCCGGAGTGGCCAAGCGCTTCTAGGCGCTACAGTCTGGAGCCGCGCGACCGCTACGGGCGCAGGTTCGAATCCTGCCTTGGGAATGGATGTGTGTGTGTTGTCGTTAGGTTAGTTAGATTTAAGTAATTCTAAGTTCTAGGGGACTGATGACCTCAGCTGTTAAGTCCCATAGTGCTCAGAGCCATTTGAACTGGTACGGATCCCACACTGATGCGCAATACTCAAACGAGTGTTTTGTAAGCTACCTCCTTTGTTGATGGACTACATTTTCTAAGGACTCTCCCAATGAATCTCAACATGGCACCCGCCTTACCAACAATTCATTTTATATGATCATTCCACTTCCAATCGTTCCATACGTATATTCCCAGACATTTTACAGAAGTAACAGCTACCAGTGTTTGTTCCGCTATCATATAATCATACAATGAAGGACCCTTCTTTCTATGTATTCGCAATACATTACATTTGTCTATGTTAAAGGTCAGTTGCCACTCCCTGGACCAAGTGCCTATCCGCCGCAGATCTTTCTGTATTTCGCTGCAATTTTGTAATGCTGCAACTTCCCTGTTCTCGTGGCCATATCCGTTGGACCGTAGACGACTGGAAAACAGTGGCCTTGTCAGATCAGTCCCGGTTTCAGTTGGTAAGAGACGATGGTAGGGTTTGAGTGTGGCGTAGACTGCATGACTCAATGGACCCAAGTTGTCAACAAGGCACTGTGCAAGCTGGTGGTGGCTCCATAATGGTGTGGGCTGTGTTTACGTGGGACTGACTGTGATTATTGACTGGAAATGCTTATGTTCGGTAACTTGGATACCATTTGCAGCCATTCATGGAAATCATGTTCCCAAGCAATGATGGAATTTTTATGGATAACAATGCTCCATGTCAAAGGGCCTCAATTCTTCGCGATTGGTTTGAAGAACATTCTTGCCAGTACTCGCAAATGATTTGGCCACTAAGATCGCCCGAAATGAACCCATCCAACATTTCTGAAATATAATCAAGACGTCAGTTTGTGCACAAAATTCTGCACTGCCAACACTTTCACGATTATGGGCGATTGCAGAGGCTTCAAGGCTCAGATTTCCGCAGGTTATATCCAGCGACTTGTTCAGTTCACACCACGTCAAGTTGT
The DNA here is from genome assembly GCF_023897955.1 of Schistocerca gregaria. NCBI lineage: Eukaryota > Metazoa > Arthropoda > Insecta > Orthoptera > Acrididae > Schistocerca > Schistocerca gregaria. Next base: position 496,654,901 of record NC_064920.1, on the reverse strand, counting down.
TGCAGCGTAAAATGATGTCCAACACGATATTAGGATGGATCCCATGAGTTTTATCACTTCTGTGTATACAGAGCAATGGAAAATAAAATGGAGGATCTGTTAGATGAGTATCAGTTTAGCTTTAGGAAAAATAAATGCACCAGAGAATTAGTTCTGAGGTTGAAGACAAGGAAAATCAAGACGTTTCATAGGATCTATCGAAATGGAAAAATCGTTCGACAATGTCATATGGAGCAGAACGATAGCAATCCTTAGACATTAATGGTAAGCTGCATGGGAAGACGGATTGTATATAATATGTAAAAGAACCAAGAGGGAACAATAAGACTGGAGGACAAAGAATGAAGTACTTGGATTTGAAACGTTGTATGACAGGGATGAAGTTTATCGCCTCTGGTGGTAAATCTACAAATCGAAAAAGCAACGATGGAAGTAAAAGAAAGGTTAAAAAGAGGAATTAAAATTCAAATCGAATGGATATCAATGATAAGACTCGGTGATGACATTGCTTTCCTCAGTGAAAGTGAAGAAGAATTTTAGGACTAATGAGTACAGAATATGGATTGAGAGTGGCCCGAAGAAAGATGAAAGTAATGAGAAGTAGCACAAACGTGAACAGCGGGAAATTGAAACATCAGAATTTGGAAGTTAAGGTAATCTGCTAACTAGGCAGTAAGACAATGCATGACGGACGGAGCAAGGAAGAGATAAAAAACAAAGTAGCACTGGCAAAATTGCCAAGAGTAGTCTTCTGATATTAAACATAGGTCTTAATTTGAGGAAGAAATTGTATGACAGTGACGACTGGACTGTGGAAATCCGGAACAGAAGAGAAGGGAAGCATTGGAGGTGTGATGCTACAGAAGAACGTTGAAAATTAGGTGGACTCGTAAGATAAGGAATGTGGAGGTTCTACGAAGAATCGGCGAGGAAAGGAATATATGGAGAATACGTCCTATAATCCTGTCCCTTCTTCTAGTCTGTGCGTTAAGGTATCAGGGAGTAACTTCCACGAAACTAGAGGGAGATGTAGAGGGTGAAAGCTCTAGAGGAAGCCAGAAAATAATTGAGGATGAACGTTACAAGTGATACTCTGAGCTGAAAAGGTTGGCGCCGGGAATAAACTCTTGGCTGACCACATCAAATTGGTCAGAAGATTAATAACTCAAGAAAAGAACAAAAAGGTAGGTAACCCAAGTGACCCGTAGTAAAATTTGCTGTTTAGAAGAGTGCACCGCAGCAGCGTAGTGTAAAGCAGTCGCCTTCCGTTTCTGGCGGTGGCGCCGCTGTGGCAATCGCAGCTTTGGTGTCCCCCTCTGGTGGAAAAGAGGGGAAAGTTGTCTGTTGTCGTGCATTTAAGGGGCGCTATGAGCACCGCAGGAGAGGAGTGGGATGAAGGAGTCAGTCGGAGGCAGTCAGTTGGGCAGTCTGTCAGTCTCGGCGAGTCTGGTCAGTTGGTCAGTTGGATCAGCGTGTGGCAGTTAGTGTCTGTCCGTCGTTCGGAGTTCTAGTATGTCTGTCGTGTGGATCAAACTTTAAAGCCAGTATGAGGGGCGAGTCTGGGCAGTTGGTCAGCCGGGTCAGTGTGGCACACTCAGTGTCTGTCTGTCGTGCGGAGTGCTAGTATATGTTAGGCCGCCAGTCTGCTCGAGTTTGCTCAGGCAATGGGCATTGGCGGTTGGATCGATCGGTTGGTCGGTCGCGCACTGAGACACCAGATGACTTGTCCGCCTTGAGCGTCGGCGCATGTGAGGTCGCCACGTCAGTCCAGTGGCCACACCGTATAGCGAGGAGTAGTGGCTTCGCGGCCGGCAACAGGAGTCAACCCCCGATATCGGGCTGGCCGGTGCGAGCAGCGACGCCGTGAGATTGGAGATCGTCGCGCCTTCCTGCGTCCGCTGACAGCGTTTTGAATGTGCTGCGACAGGTCTTCGCCAGACATCGCAGTTATTAGAAGTTAAGGGATTAGTGATATGTTGTTTCAGTTACTTGTTAAATTCTACTTATGTTCTTGGTCAGTGTCTCGTCCCCAGCTTGCTCGTTTGTCTCTTGTCCGCATTTGTTAGGCAGTTTCTGTCTGTCTGTCTGTCTGTCGGTCTGCCGTACGTTAATAGCTGCCTCTGTCATGTTTGTCGGATTCGGTGTTAACGAATTTATTGCTTAAAGGCCGAATTCTTGAAAGAAGTTTTAATCTTCCCTATCATCTTGCGAGGTAATATATGAGTAATGTAGAGCATTTGTACATTTTACGTAAGTCTGCATTTTATGGGTTTTATTTAAATAGTTATTTTAGGTTATAAGGTTGCCACCCTTCCACCGTAAGGGTCCTTTCAAAAACAAATTGCACTTTCGGTGGCAAATGATTTTTATAGTGTGTTTGCACCATTTCCATCCCTCTTACGGGGTACATAGTTAATGTGTTTCTGTGAGTTGTTAAAATTTTTAGTTTAAAGTAATCTGGTGTGTTGCAGATTGCGCCAGTGTAGTCTTTCAGAGATTGCTGTGAGCGGAAAACTGTAAAAAAAAAAAAAGGTGTTATTCTGCCTCTGAATAATTGTGATTTGATATTTATAGAGTGCTTTCTGATTGTAATTTTAAATCTGTTTTTTAAAGGGTTTTTACGAATAAAATTTCCATTTGTTGAAATTTAATTTGTTTACATATGTTACTCCCTGGCAACTACTTCCACGCTCACATAATGTGATTAAATGTGTTAATGTTTTTGATGAATCGCTACTAAATAAAGTAAATTCCTTAAGAAAACATTTTGAAAGTAAATAACCACGGTTCACCAAGGCTGTATTCTGTTCAGCGGGCGCAGACACACACACACACACACACACACACACACACACACACACACACACACACACACGTGTCATCTACGTCGCGTAAAAGAGCGGATTTAGAGTAGATATGGTACTGAAGATCTTGAGAAGAACAACGAATAGATTGCACATAAAGAAATGACCATAAAAACTTCGACTATTAAATTACACTGTTGACTGTGAATTTTGTTAAGTGAAAAATTATACAGAGGGTCTGTTGTAATCAAAGTTGATTTCCCTTGGAAAATACGAGATGATAAAAACATTTTTCCTCAATTGATTTCGAATTGCTCAGGTTGGTACTGAATTCGGGCTGTCACTATTTCACCACTTTATAGGAACGAGCAGCGACGGAACGTGTTAATCGAACTTTTAACTACGTGGAGCGGCTACGAACCTGAGAGTTATTAGCAATTTGAAGTGTTTGGAACGAATGCAGTTGAGGGATGCGTCAACGCCCATACGTTCACGAACGTCACGCCACAGATCAGAAATGGCGGGAACTGGGCTTAATATTTGCGGTTCGAATTCGATTGCGATTCGATGAATATGTAAGAGCATCGTTGATGCGACCGGAGCGCCAGCGCGGAAATGCGATTAACTGCGGGCGCACGCATTTGACGCCGTCCTCTGGGGGCGTGGCGAAGCATCGCAAACGCATTTGCATTCTTCCTAACGGTCAGCACCGCGTGTGAAATCGCGGGCCCTCTTGCGCACTCCACTGCAGCCTCACAGTGGGGGCGGCCGACTTAACGCTCGCTGGAGCTGCGAATTTTTGGGGATGTGTCATGTGATGGCATATATTTTTTTTGAAACCTATGATAGATTGATTTTAAAAGCTATAGATGTTATGGCAGTTAACATCAGTGTAGCTTCGTTTGTGAAGAAACACATTTTTTTTCTCGCTGTGGTTTATCAAAAACCACTGTAGTAATGGCAACTTTCTATTTTCACAGACGTACTGTGTTGCAACTGTGCTACGAATTGTATTACAGTTTAGTAGATGAACTGGTTATTTATTAATCAGTCGTTCAGTAAATACCTTTCAACAGCCAGCATGTCAGAAAAGTTGTGACATAGTAATGTGGTGTAAGAAATTTTCATTTATCTGCCACTCAGCCTGGAAAGGAAATTTAATACAAATACCAATGAAATTTCCCCTAAAACTGGTCATCACAAACCAGGCTCGTGATATGTCGCAGGTCCAAGGATAGGAAAACTAAACGTCACTACTGTACAAGCAATCAATTTTTGTGCTTAGGAAACTTCTTTCCAAAGTGCGAGAAGTACTTCAGTAATAATGAGGACATATGATGAACGTTGTTTGCTCGAAATTTTACATGAAAGCTAGCTATACTTTGTAAATAAAATTGGGACAATGTAATTGTATTTATTATTTCTCTTATTTCTGTCAATGTATGTGTTATGTTTAAAAATTATAAAACTTTTCAGAACTTTAAGAAAACATTCTGTTACGAAAAAATCGAACCCATTATAACTGGTGTATGTTGTCAAGATTCATTAACGATATTTTCACCAATATTTGGAACAAACATGTTTCTTTGATTTCCAAACAGGGCATTAAATATGGGGTTAATCGAACACTAGCTCGTTAATTAAAAATTAGTTGACCGTAGTAAGGAAGGGCTAAAACTGTATCGAAGTTAGTATGTTTATACTGTACACCGAGTGATGACAGTGAACCTGTGATCGTAACCCTAACAGTTAGCAGATACTTTAAGTAGCGTGATGCGCGGAATATAAAAGAAATTGGATTAAAAGTTGTGGTGAAAGGATTTCAATGAGATTAGCTGACGATTTTGCAAATCCTAACTGAATGTGAGGATGGATTGCCAGGCACTTAGGAATGAACAGTATAATGAATATTGGTTATGGATTGAGAATAAACCGAAGAGAGATGAGGAGTAGCAGAAATGAGATTACAGATAAACTTAACATAGTAAGTTGGGACTACGAAGTCGGTGAAGTGAAGGAATTCTGATACTTTGGGAGCAAAGTAATATGTGATGGACAAAGCAAGCAGGACTAATAAGCAGATTACCACAGCCAAAGAGGAGATTTCTGGTCAAAACACATTTATACCAACCTTAATTACAGGAAGAAATTTGGAAGAATGTACGTTTAGAGCACTCTGTGGTGTGTAGTGAGACGTGGACTATGGAGATAAATGAAAATATAATTGGAGTGTTTGAGATGTGGTGTTATAGTAGGAGGTTGAATATTAGGTGGGCTGATAAGAAATGAGGAGTATCTCTGCAGAGTATGTGGGGGGAGAAATATGTGGAAAACACTTGCAAGAAGAAGGTACAAGTAGTGGAACAAAGTTTGTTCTATGCCACTTTTGATATCAAATTCATGTGGTAATTAATTAATTAAATTAATGATGTAATCACTTCACCTATTGTTATATTCTTTTATGACCAACTGGCGAAAATCTGTCCTTCTGAGAATCCCTAACCCCACTAGGATATCCTCCTCTCTCCCCTCCCCCACTAGCCTACTGGCGAGAAATTAAAAAATCAGCGAGAAATTAAAATTTTCGTTCTAAATTAGAATTTTCGCTATAAATCCAAATGCTAATTAAGTTGCGTTGCGGTGGAAATGATAATACTAATAAGAAGAATACGTACTTTATTTATACAAATTCAAAATGCATGTCAATGGTATGGGAGGAAGTAGAATACTCTCTTTATTTCATCAGCTCCAGAATATTGATACAGTGTAACTATGGCGTCATACGTCAAGATGACCAGTCCAGAATACTGGTGCAGTCCAATTTCCCTTTTCCTAATGGCGGGAAATAAAAAAATTGGGGGAAAATACAAATTTTCTTCCTCTGGCTGTGAAACATGGGAAGGGGTAGTTGCTATTGACTGAGCGCTGTAGAGTAGCTCTAGCCAGTCACGTCAATAATTTCTGGATGTAGGAGTCTAGCACTAGAAAGTTGCTCCAGGTCGGGGTTTAGTGACACAAGACATTGAGCGTCAGTGTCAGAGGAGAGGAAAGGTCATTACTTTGTCAGGGATGGCAGGTAAGAAGCGACACTTTGTGAGCCGTGAAGTGGACTCTTTCCTTGGCTCAGTAGGTGAGGTATTAGTGAAACATTGGTGGTTCCACTAACAGTCATTTATTGAGACGTAAGACCCTTTAAACAAACAGACTATAACAGTTTTAACTCGCTGAATTCCTTGGAGCGGCGGAGTCGTAGCGTGGAGACCCTGGTGACAGCTGACGCCCAGGCCATTCGTCCTCACTAGCCCCCTGGGTAAGTACCACACGAACTTCTTTCTGGTAACACCTGGGATGGCATCTTCCGCGTTGGCCTATTGGCGGGGTACTGACATCTTCCTCAGTCGAGTAGCGTAGCGGCTATGTCGTTGTAGCGACGTATGGCGTTCGCTGACTAACCATCGGTCCATCCGTCCATGTGACATTTCTTCGTGTCTTCTTTCTACGCTCGAAGGACCTCCTCACGCCGGCCGTCTGGCCGAGCGATTGTAGACGCTACAGTCCGGAACCGCGCTGCTGCTACGGTCGCAGGTTCGAATCCTGCCTCGGACATGGATGTGTGTGATTTCCTTATGTTAGTTAGGTTTTATTAATTCTAAGTCTATGGGACTGATGACCTCAGATGTTAAATCCCTTAGTGCTTAGAGCCATTTGAGCCATTATGGCCTCCTCACAGGGTCACCCCAAGGATCACCTCACGCCCTCTTGCCAGAGGTATTTATACAGTGATTTTTCAATGTCACTAAGTTTCTAGGTTGATCTATGCTTCTCACGTTGAACAGAAACGTGACCAATGTCGACACAAGTGCAGGCTTTTCATTGTTTTACCTCTATATTGGCGTGGTCAGACATTGCCCTGTCGTCTCCTTCGCATATCCAGATACGTCACCCATGTGACTTAACAATGAGGACAGTTCCTGGAGCATTGACCACTGATGTGCTGACAGCGCTAGCCCTTGTTCTCCTTGGAAGCATTGCCCATCTGATCGGTCGTTGATCTGTCGAAGTGCTGACTGCTACTGCGCAAACTCCGTTGGTCATTGGCCTTCTCGCGTTGGGCAGAAACGTGACCAGTGTCACACACGTGCCTGCTTTCTTTGTTCGACTGCTGCCGATTCCGAATATTGTACCTTAACAAGGTAACCTATAATAAGTCGTAACGTACTTTTCTAATCTGAAGAACCATAAATAACGCATAATTATTATACATTATTAAACACTCTACACAACCAGTCTAGCCACTGACCCGATGTGGCAAGGCTGTGTAATAATAAGACAGCAGATAATCACTGAAGTGCAGGATAGTAGTCTTCTGCCAGTCTACAAGTGAATACGTGTGTCGGCCTGAAACTGCCGGTAGAGGTATGCGACTATTTGTTCAAGTGCCTCTAAGCACATGGGACTTACCATTTGAGGTCATCAGTCCCCTAGACTTAGAACTACTTAAAACTGACTAACCTAAGGACATCACACACATCCATGCCCGAGGCAGGATTCGAACTTGCGACCGTAGCAGTCGCGCGCTTCCGGACTGAAGCGCCTAGAACCTCTCGATCACAACGTCCGGCTTATGCGACTGTTATTACTGATATAATTGACTGGATTTTAGAAAATCCGAGTAGTCACAAAGAAACAAACATTGGTTCTTTGTGCTTTAATTCCAAATGACATGTTTTGGGCTCTCCCCATCATCAGAGTTGCTGGTGTAAAAAGTATAACAAGTAATTATATATATTTTTAAATCACCAAAAGTTAACAAGAAAGTCCAAAATCAAACTAACTGTCTGAATCAATAAATACCATTTCATAACAAAAATAACTTTGACATCTTGTTCCTTACTGATACATTCGCGATCCAAAAGGTGTGATATATACTTTAAACATGCAAAATGGGAATTATGGTCGTGAGAAGGACTAAGAAAAATTGCTACTTCAATGCGCTCGCACTTGCTAGCTAAAACATACGGTGCAAGGTGGCACTACCCTATGGCATTGTGGCTGTGCAAATGCCGAATTTTTAGTAAACATATCGGCATTCGCACAGCCGAAATGCCGTGGGGTGGCGCCCCCTTGGGTTTTCCCGTTAACATTTGGCGTTTTAAAAATGGCCTGTGGTGTCACCGCCAGACACCACACTTGCTAGGTGGTAGCCTTTAAATCGGCCGCGGTCCGTTAGTATACGTCGGACCCTCGTGTCGCCACTATCAGTCATTGCAGACCGAGCGCCGCCACACAGCAGGTCTAGAGACACTTCCTAGCACTCGCCCAGTTGTACAGCCGACTTTGCGAGCGATGGTTCACTGACTTCTACGCTCTAATTTGCCGAGACGATAGTTAGCATAGCCTTCAGCTACGTTATTTGCTACGACCTAGCAATGTGTCATTATCAGTTACTATTGATATTGTGAATCATGTAATGTCAAGAGCGACGTTCATCCTCAATGGATTAAAGTTAAGTATTCCACCAGCTACGTCCGTTTTTCTCAATTCTAATTCCCTTGTCATGTTCCAGACCTCACGCCAGCCTGCGTGAGCTGAGACGCGTGCATTTCGTCCTCCTTTAGCAATACGGTGTTGGCTCTCCTGCCAACCACAACATGGCCAACTAATTATTCATTTTATTTTTACACCAGTAAATTTGATGATGGGTGGAACCCAAAACACATAATTTGGAATAAACGCACAAAGAAAAAAAGTAGTATCTGCCCTGTCCCTAGATATGAGTCCTTTAGAAACAGCATTCTGGAATGAAACAAACTTATACCTATTTAAGAGTCAAATGTTGCGTCCAGGCAAATGCATAATACGATATTTTTACCCTTGTACCTTACTTGAAGACGGCAGTTCAAGACGAAAAATCTGGCCAGTCTCCTCCAATCTAGTCCAGCGCCGTCTACCGAGTGTATTGTATACGTGAAGAGCCGACTAGCCGGAATCTTTCTTTGTAACTAATCGGTCGGCACAGGCTAAGCTGCGGCTTCCGCTTGGCCAACCCCGGTCAACGCCCTGCCGCTGGTTGTGGCACACAGCGAGACAAGCAAGTGTGGCTTGGGTGTAGAATTCTAACTGCAATTCCACCACCGACATAGATGCTGACCACTTAAAAAAAAAAAAAAAAAAATCCACTTTACGGATGTTGTTCTCCGTGCACCTCGAATCCCTCACGCAAAATGTAGATTCCACTTTTTCATACGAGTTATTTTTAAACACAAAGGAAATTGGAGAATACATGCATTTCCACATCGCTAGAGTATTGTTACATGCGAAAATACTGTATGACTGTACGGCATAGCTTATATTTCCTCTAAGTAATATCTTACCAGGTAAAAAAGTCTGTTCTCATCAGCTTAATATCTGTTACGTCTTGAACCACAGGACTGGAATATTAAACTCATTTTTGGCTCAAGACGGCGAGCTAGGAGCGTGTTCTACCTCTGCCGTAGGATGCCTTCTCCGTCCCTGCGACGCCTCCGACCCCGCCCCCACCGCCGCCACTGGCCCACATGCAAACAGCATGCACTGCTGCCGCCGCAAAACGTGTATGAGATTGCAGAACACAGCCCTGTAGGAGCATTTCTATTGGATTCCGATAAATTAACAGCTGGATGCTTCGGGAACACAAATGGGAATCTCTGGAGGGAAAGTGATGTTCTTCTCGAGGAACCTTATTGAGAACCGACATTTGAAGCTGACTGCAGAAGGATTCTACTACTGCCAATATAGATTTCCCTAAGGACCACGAAAATAAGATACGAGAAATCAGCGCTCATACAGAGGCATATAGAGAGTCTTTCTGTCCTAGCTTTATTGGCGAATGGAATAGAAAAGTAAATGACTAGTGCTGGTACATCGTATCCTCCGCTACACACCTACAGCGGCTTGCGGAAGTAAGCATATAGATGTAGATGTACATTTAGTCTGTCTATTAAGAACACCCCACCCACTTATAGGTGCACAAAACTCTAGGAAGAATTGCCTCTTACTTATAGAGAAAACAAAAGAGGAAACTTCTGCTGCTGATTGTCTCTCGGTAAAAGTCTTCGTTTTAACCCCTAATTTTCTCATACAGTCACTTCGCGAGAAAATGTGAGAGGTTGTAATACGTTTTCGCACAACACTTAGCACAAGCGGTATAGAGCTCCCTCTCAACTACACATTCGTCATAATATCGCTCACGAATCTTTCAGTCTTCGATATGTGGCATTTGAATCCGCCTAATTTTAACGACTAATTGATTGCCCCTGCCAGCGCTCTGTTAATTCTCTCGAAATACCGTCGCGTTCTAACAGCGGTGGTCTATTAGTTAGAAAGTGGTCTAGTACTCCAACAGTTACTGACTAGGCAGAGAGCTACCACAACGAGAAAAATAGTGTACCAACATATAGCACGATATTCACAACTATGCGGAATGTATGGAGGGCTTATTTCAGTAGTGATACAAGTCCATTTTTGTTCATTGTGAGATACAGAGTCCTAAAGTTAAATGAGCTCTGAAAAATCTGCAGCTGAGATACCAGAAATATTCATGCATATGGCTTCATGCTAGAGATGAACCTTTCCTTCTATTTGTTTGGATCATTAATTTCAGAGGCATTATGTGCAGAAAAGTGGAGGTAATGAACTTGTACCGCTATTGAAATAAGCCCTTCATATGTGGACCGAACAAAGAACTTCAGAAGCGTAGCAACTGCAACTCATCGATATCGAATGATCGCCTAATATATATATATATATATATATATATATATATATATATATATATATATATATATATATATATATATATATATATATCTGTGGATGCCCTGATCTGCTTTATCGCATTCCTGTGACTACTATCCTAAGAATACGACAGTGTAATGGTGTGTGAGCAGCATAGTATTTCGTGACAAATACATCACCTTTTATCAAATGGAGCATACCTCCAGGATCTCAGAGCTTCCAGTCGATTCAAACATTTATGCTGGTGCAACGGTTTCTCACCTCCAAACATAATTCAGAACTATTGGAGGAGCAGGGGGTGAGCCGTGGCGGCTTCCGTGAGGACGCCCGTGATCCTACTGGCCCCACGCGTGCGTGCGTTCGATCGACTGTGGCCCCTGTCGCATCATATTTGCTGGGTTATGTGTTCCCTTTGGGGCTGTGTGGTGACGAATGGTGTATCGGAGCTGGCCGGAAGTGCCTGAGTTCTTGGCGTCCTGGCCATTGCAGCGAGTTGACACCGTTGAATGTTGGGCTATGGTGCTGCCTTCTTCCTGCAGCGTTGACCGTTGCTACCGGCGAGTTTAGAGGGCAAGGAGCGGCTCCCTTAGCGTACAGCCTGGCCACGACGTGCATCAGTCAGCTGTCGTGTACAAAATACACCGAGATGTATTGAACAATTTGTTAGTGTCCACGTTCAGCAGGGCAGTATTATCTGGTGCCTCTCTGGAGTCCCGAATCTATTGGCCTCTTTGACCTTTGTTTGAAATTATCTATGAAGTTTGTTTAATAAGTACTGTACTTACATACTGTTAATGCTCCCCGGTGCTTCCTGACCAGGAATACAGTCTCTTTAGGCCTTTCAATTAACCCTTTGCGGTTATGTGTCTCAATGTATAGGTTTCTGTGTGAGCCAATCTGATATTTTGCAAAGTTAATCTTTTACTTGAAGTCATGGGTTTCTGTTATTGAGTTTTTGATACTACTGATTCTGGTGTCAAAGTTTCCTCGAGCAATAGCAGTGATGTCAGTACTTCTTACACCTCGATCCGAATTGTAGTACAACAGTCTCTAAATGACATACTGACGTGAATTGCGGTCATTCGCCTTCTACACCGTAACATCTGTCAATTCATGCAGATGAATGCGAACCTGACATGTTCTCATGGTTTGGTTCATCGAATTGTACGTTCTTACTATCAGTATTGCTTCCCTTAAGATTTCGGCAAATTAATCCGCACCCGACATATTCGTTCTACTTCAGCTCCCTCCAGATAGTTACTGCTAGGCATTTTACGCTAGTTAACGTATCCGATGACGGTGCACGGGATTTCTAGTCATATTACCGTGCAATAGACTGAGTTCAACTACCAACTCGACCACTGATCTTCCCACCTGCTTGGACACACATCCATCGCCTACGAGTATCTCACATCTAAAACTAAAACATGGCACGCGGCTGCACAGTGCATAGTGAAGGGTACATCGCACCACTATTATCGATTATCCATCCATCCCAAATTCACAAGCTGATCCAAAAAAATTCCAGTATATTTCCGTACATACCCTAATCTACTCCATGTGTCTGGGATAACTAGGTCGTCTTCCGCAGGTATGTAATTCTTTTTATGCGTTTGGATATTCAAATAGAGTATATCAATATTCAAATGGAGTATACCAATATTCAAATGCAGTATACGATCCTAGCAGCATCCAAATGATGTTTTTGCTTCACAGATCAGTCACATAAGACAAACAGATGGGCTCACAGGATTGTCAGACTGCGACAATGTAGTGTTATAGTTCACCAGTTCGTATCATTTAACCACAAACATCTTTATGAGGGTTAATGATGGGAGAGCAGCTGACAATGACCTCAAAGTTATACCGGAAAATGAGATTGTGTGGTGAGGTACGAAGGTGAGGCTCGTTGAAATAGAGGGGGAGAAGCTGTGTGGCAAATTGACATACATATCAAGGGGCAGTTTACGGCAAAGTACGACACTTTCCGTCTTAGCATTACTGGTTGGTTGGTTGTTTGGGGAAGCAGCCCAGACAGCGAGGTCATTGGTCTCATCGGATTAGGGAAGGATGGGGAAAGGAAGTCGGCCGTTCCCTTTCAGAGGAACCATCCCGGCATTTGCCTGGAGTGATTTAGGGAAATCGCGGAAAACCTAAATCAGGATGGCTGGACGCGGGATTGAACCGTCGTCCTCCCGAATGCGAGTCCAGTGTCTAACCACTGCGCTACCTCGCTCGGTCTCTTAGCATTACTATCTAAGACAGCAGCAGTACTAGTGCATCAGTACTCATTTTGACTGGCGTCGCTACATCAAAATTAACAACTAGTGAGTCACAACAGGGCATATTTCCAAAGCAACAAAGCGCCATGCACACGCGGGTTCGGCAGGAAGAAGTATGCGCTTCAGTGAAGCGAGAGTGTATCTGTGGCTTTGTTTTGCTTAAGATAGTGGGAGCATTGACATGAAGTTCTGCAATCCAAATAGTAAGAACGGACAATTTGATGGGCCAAACCAGGAGAACACGTCAGGTTCGCATTCATCGGCATGGATTCATAGGTTTGAGGGGAGGCGAGGGTTGATCCCTCCACTAAGATTTGACAGTGTAGAAGGCGAATGACCACAGTTACCGTCTCTATGTCACCCAGAGGCTGTTGGGCTACAAAACCTAGTGAATCTAAGGACATCACACACATCCAAGCCTGAGGCAGGATTCGAACCTGCGACCATAGCAGCAGCGCGGTTCCGGACTGAAGTGCCTAGAACCGCTCGGCCACAGCGGCCAGCCCTCTTCTTGCAGATATTCTGTATTATGTGTGGAGGAATGGGACTGCTGCACCATTGTAAATGGATAGTGTGTTGGGAGCTCTGTGATACTGTTGGATTCATATTATGGATAGGCTACATTTGAAAAAAAAGTGGTGTGTTTCTCACGAAACACTATGCTGTCAACGAAGACTGTCACACCATTACACTTTCTATTGTCAAGTAAAGCGATAAAGGAGTTTAGGACATGTACAGGGGGATATTTAAAGATAATTATTCAATATCTATGAGTTGCAGTTGCTGTTCTTCTGAATTTCTTTGTGTAGTTCACATATACTCTGCGGGGTTCTGAATATCGCCCTATATGTTTATGTTCATCATTGTGATAGTTCTCTACCTAGTCCATACTGGACAGATTCCTAACTAATGGAACTGTGCTCTAAGAACGTGATGGGATTTTGAATGAATGACTTTGAAGGGGAAATCTCTTACTCGTCGAAATCAGACGCATTTAAATCTTATGTTTCGAAGGCAGGAAGATTTGTGAGAATGACGCAGGTGAGCAGCGATACTCTGACGAAAGGGAAGTTGAGAAGTGGGCTCTATACTGCTTCTTCTGTTGTGGGAAAGCATATTATAGCCTCTCGCGTACGTATCGCGAAGTGACTCCAATGAGAAAATTAGGGTCTAATACGAAGATCCTTACTGGGAGACAACCAGCAGCAGAAGTTTCGTCTTTTGTTTTCTTTATAAATAAGAGACGCCATTCATTCGAGAGTTTTGTGTACTTAGAAGTAGATGGAGTGACATCTTAATAGTTTGAGTAAATTTACGTCTACCTCTACATGTTACTTCGCAAGCCTGTGTACGGTGTGTAGCACAGAATACCGTGAACCAATACTAGTCATTTCCTTTCCTTTTCCACTCGCAAATAAAGCTGGGGTAAAAAGACTCTCTATATAACTGTGTAGGAGCGCTAATTTCTCGTATCTTATCGTTGTGGTCCTTAGGCGAAATGTACGTTGGCGGCAGTAGAATCATCCCGTCAGTTCTCAATAGTGTTTCTCGAGAAGAACATCACCTTCGCTCCAGATATTCCCGTTTGAGTTCTCGAAGCATCCAGCCGCTAATTTGGCGGGAGCGAATAGCAATGCTGTATTCTGAAGGAAACTCAGGTCTGCAAACTCATACACGTTTGGCGGTGGCGGCGGTGTCTACTGTTCACACGCGAGCCGTTGGTGGCATCGGGGATAAAGACAGAGGCGTCATGGAGAAGAAGAGAGTGAAGTATCCTATTACTCCATAGACCAACAGGTCTCAGCACGAATAATTCAAGAGCAGCACACTGGAATTCCAAGAAACTTAAGTCCACTGATTTGACACGGTGAACGACAGACGGAACGTGTCTAGAGTTCGATATCTTCCGCTAATTGGCGACGGTTACCACTCATTTTAGTATCGCAGGAAGTGATCACCTAGCCTGTGGGAAGCGCCAGAGACGTAAAAGAAGCGTATGTAAGGGTTACTTGGAGAGAGCAATCCGACTGCATAAAAATTACTCATAATAGAAACGGACTCTCAATATCAATTTAATTAATTAGTCAGACAATGTGATATCAATGAGCGGCTGGCAGATGGAAACGAGGACTAGAGTCCCACAGTTATGATCCGCGAGTTCGAGAGGTAACTAGGCGTTATTCGTTGTGGCTAGATGTTTTAACCAGATTTCAATCTCCCACCTAGACAGAGAGGGATAACCATCGTTATAAAATTAACTATATTACTAAATTTATAAAGTGATACATAGTATTAACCCAATATTCACAACTCCCGTATGCTGTTTTCTTAAGAGACGTCATAGGTGACCAAGCGTTTGGTTACTTTAAGAGAGTCGAAAGTGAGGAGGCATCCTGTAAATGGTGATAGTGGTAGAACATGCTCTTAGCACTCTGTCATGGGCCAAAAATGATTTTCATATTCTGCCCCTGTGAGGCAGGACGTAACAGATATTAAGCTGATAAGAATAGATTTTTTACCTGATAAGACATAACTTAGACGAAATATAGCCTACACCATCCTGTTGTATAGAATTTTCCCAACAAGTAACGATACGCTAGCGATGTGGAAATGCGTGTGTGCTCTGATTCCTTTTGTCTTGAAAATAACTTGCATAAAACGGAGGAATCTACATTTTGCTTGAGAAATTATAGGTATATTTCTTTTACTGTGAATAATCTGTCAGGGGTGCAGTTGATGCCCAAGTCGCACTTTCGTGTCTCGCAGTATGCAGCAGCCAGCAGCAGGGACGCTCACAGGAGCTTGTTAGATCAAACGTCGTAGCTTAGCCCGTGCCAACCACTTAGCCACAAAGGAAGATTGCAAATAGTTGGGTCCTCAGGTACACTATACTCTCGATAGAGGGCGTTGGACTAGACTCAAGGTGACTGTTCATTTTTACCTTGAGATGCTGCATTCATGTACGATAATAAGCACTACACTAGTAAAAAGTATCGTATTATGTATTTACAATGTTTCTGTTGGATAGGATGCGACTTGTGACACATAAATATTTAAGTGTATTTCATTCCTCAATGCTGTTCGTACAGGAATCTTGTAAATAGTGACACCGATTTATAACACCACTGGCGCTCCAGAAATCAGATCGATCCCTCCAAATTCACCTCAATCACTGTACCTCCTGGTGTAACCAGTGGCTCCTTAAGGTTAATCTCTCCAAACAGTAGGCAGTCATTACACCTTCCGTGTCCATCAGTTCTACCTTATCATTTACGATTACCCGATCCTGCTAAGTAACACACTATAATACCTTGGACTAACCTTTGACTGGCAACTAACGTGGAAACACCACCTACTAACCATCCAACTAAAAGCCAAGAACAGATTAAAATTATTAAAACTACTAACTCGTCTTAGATGGCGATTATACAGCTCCACTGTCCTTCACGTAACAAATCCCTAATCTGCACCATCCTTTGCTGTGCAAATGTTGCATGGATATTCACCTACCACTCTCAAGTTCTACAGGTCCCTCGAGAATCTCGAATGCTACGCGCCCCACCTCGCATTCCACATCTGTTTATCTTCCCCCGCAAGGATTCTTTACCAACTCATTCCCACTTCTCATCACACGTTGAACACCTCTGAACCGTCTACACCATTTGCACTTCTCTACTTTCCCATCCTCATATGCTGCCATACCTTTACCAAAACATACCACCAACCCTCCACGTATCTGGAACCGAGCTACCGCTACGGTCGCAGGTTCGAATCCTGCCTCCGGCATGGATGTGTGGGATGTCCTTAGGTTAGTTAGGTTTAATTAGTTCTAAGTTATAGGGGCCTGATGACCTCATATGTTAAGTCCCATAGTGCTCAGAGCCATTTGAACCAACCCTCCACTTACACACCCTCCAGTTCTCTCTCAAAGTAACTTCAACCATATCCCCGTCCCATATCATGAAGTCTGCCCCAAAATTTACCCTTCCGACCAGCTGTAGGTCCACCCCACCGAATCCACCTTATCAGGCCTTCCTCTCCCTTCCCTTCAAAATTACACTCAGCGTACCTAGGCAGACGATAGTTAGCCCTCCTCAGCGGCTGTGACCCACATGTTTCCGCAGCTGGCTTCTTTATATCGAGCTCATAGTGATAATCCACCACTTGTCCACGGCAATTAGTCGGCTAATTAAGGCTTCTGTATTGATCTGACATAGCAGCTAATTTTCTCTACATACTTGAATCCGCGGGCTTCTCGAATGGGCGTGAACAGTCGCGGAACTCCACGGTCAGCGCGACCTCCGTCGTGTCCGTCGTGTTCAAAGTGTCGTGCAAGTTGTTAAAAACTGTTCATGCCAATTTTCGAGCACCAGAACCTTAACTTCTAGCGAGTCTTTACTGAGGGGTGGTCTGTCACTTCA
The DNA here is from genome assembly GCF_023897955.1 of Schistocerca gregaria. Taxonomy (NCBI): domain Eukaryota; kingdom Metazoa; phylum Arthropoda; class Insecta; order Orthoptera; family Acrididae; genus Schistocerca; species Schistocerca gregaria. The sequence goes on along the minus strand of NC_064920.1, from coordinate 496,637,618 downwards.
TCTTTGTCATTCAAACTTGTTTCACCGCACTGGAATTGTTTGCGAAAGCTAACCTCTACGTCGTGTGGTTGTGCATTTCAACCAACTCAGCATGTATTATTGATATGTAGCCCCTGTCAGACGCTGCAAACGTATGACCATATGATAATACACTTTTTTCTCTGGCATCCAGGCCTGGCGAATTCGAAAGACCACCTTTAGACATGAACCTTGATGACGGCCACTAGTTGGCTCTGCTATAATCTGCTAGTGTTGCTAACGCCGCTGCAACCCTGTCTATAGACACACCCAACCTGTCGGCCTAACAAAGATCGCGGCTGCTTGGTCATCTCCGTACTGGATTTCCTTGGAATTAGTGGCACAGACGCCAAAATTAAACTGAATAGGTGCCAGGACTGACACTCGACGCAGATCGTTGTTTAGGGTCTCCATCTGATAGCCTTTCCACTTGGAGAAACTAAAAACTTTCGATCAGAGAAGATGTTGTGACATAGAAGTACATCACCCACCTTGACCTTCAGGTATTCTCTCCATACTGTATCGTAAGTTGTCGTCAGATCCATGTAAGCGTTAGCACCTGATCTGCACTCAGATTCCTAGAGCCACCTTCCTTGACTGGGATTGTTTTATCGTTGACATGTGGTCACAAGTGGATGCATATTACCAATTAAACTTTCTAAAGGAAATTGCCAAAAGGCACTACTATCATCACTACTGGTTCTGGTTAAAAATCAGAAATTCATTGAATACAGTTAGATGCACAAAATTAAGTACCTTTGGTTTGTTTACAGTTGGCTGATGATCAATTACACGCCACCTCTTGAGTACTGATTCATGTTTGTTCTTTTGATATTCAGCTGTTCTGATGAGGCTGCCATACGGATTGACGCGACATTATAATCTCCGAATTTCTGATTGTTTCAAGCTGTTTTTGCTATATGGAGATACCGTGATGATGGTTAGTAACGAAAACCGGTAATGGCAACAAAGGACAAATAGACGGATATGTGTCTTTTACTTCATAAAACTGCAGATCGTTCATGTTTTGGTTGTCATTTAACGATAAGTCGCAACAGATTTCTAGTGGATATTAATAAGTTTTTAATTTTGTCAAAAATTTGGAGGCCCGGTGGTACCACGGTTTTAACCTCCAACAAATTGTTAGAGTCTGTAGAATCAAACTCTGGCGAAACGAACGTCGTTAGAGTTTGAATTAAACGTGGACGAACGACTGTAATAGTAGCCCACCTCTCATTTGTGACCGTGTCGTGCCGGGGAAATTTTAATCGTTTAGCCATTACTGCCCGGTTCTTTTAGGAGTGGCTGTAAAATTTTTTACGGCAATGAGCATACGAAGGTCGAAATGGTTTACGGCAGGTACCTGCGGCAGCGTTGTCCACGCCTACGTAAACCCCAAGCCGGCTGGGCGAGTCGGCAGGTGCTCTGGCGCATTCACGCGCGAGCGGCGTCTGCCCCATTCAGCGCGTAATTGAAGCTCCGGTCCTCGCCAGCCAGGCTTTGCTGACTGCGCCGCGGGTTTGCCTGCCGCCAGGGGAGCTGGCGAGAGGGTGCGCTCCTTTTGTTAAATATACTTGTCGGTCGCGCCGAGGCAGTCTCCGGCGAGCGAGCGGGATAAACCACGCTGCCGCCAGGTGAATAGAGCGTCTCGCGAACGCCGCTCCGGGCGAGATCATTAGAACGTCATTACGGGTGCGCCCCACTCCAGTAGCGAGAGCACCCTGCACCGTGTCCGACTCTCGTCTCCTTCTGTCTTTCCCCTTCTCCTCTCCCCCTAACCCCACCTTACTGCCCTACCAGACCACTCCCAACACTCTCTCCAGTTCTCGTCCGCTGCTCTGAAATCTCCGCCTTCTAGTTTTCATATTTCTACGCGGGCGAGATGTAATTAAGAAGACCCCGGAGTCGTCGTCGTCGCGCGCGCCTTCCTGATTCTCTCCGCGTCTGAGGGGAAATTACTTAAGCCGTCTGATTCCTTTCTCCGGTCCTCAGCGACGGGTGGGGTGGAAACTTGGGCGCCCCGCGGGCCGGAGGAGAGGTGGGGAGAGAACTCTGCTAGCCGTCTCGCTGTCACGGCAAGAAGAATGTGACCTACGAGAGCGCTGCTGTCATTTACTCTCGCGTCTTCTGGGAAATACTTCCGGAGGACGCAGCCGGATAAGTCGGAATTAATATGCGGAACTGGGTCAGCGCTCGACGGAGTTAGCTTCACTGGAAGGCCACGCACACCGGTGCTCAGCGACTACATTCTCTTTATTAGCACATGATAAATTTTCTGGAAAATTATAGGTGCAGGTAAAAAGTTAATGAAGTGTCGAGCTGTTATTTAGAAGATAATAAAGGGATCAAATTATGCACTGACGAGTACCTTTTAATATCAACAGCAGTCGCTATTTGCACCACTCACAGCAGATGGGCGAGTGAGAGGTGTCCTACAGGGCGATTCATATAAACCCGAACTGCTTCAATAAGTCATAATTTCCCTCCGAAAGCTAACAAACATGGGTAAGTCATTTTAATGATTTTAGTATCTCTGAGAGGATCAGAAGTGCCACGTGTTGTTGGAAAGTTGATTGTTGTTTCTGCGCATGAGGTCCTTTCTCCTTTATGATGCTGCGCTTGTTCGGATCGTGTTAGTTCGTTCGTAGCCTCGTCCGTCACCGTTTGTGAAGTCTATGTGTACTTCGGGCCGCATGACAATAACGAGCAAAATAGTGATTCGTTCGCAGTCTTCAGCTGGCAGAAACGTTCAGTACACACTTCGAGAGTGGGTTCTTATTGTGAGGATAGACAGGCTGGTTACAGTAGAGACGTGCGGGATTAGCCGAGCGGTGTAAGGCGCTGCAGTCATGTACTGTGCGGCTGGTCCCGGCGGACGTTCGGGTCCTCCCTCAGGTATGGGTATGTGTGTTTGTCCTTAGGATAATTTAGGTTAAGTAGTGTGTAAGCTTACGGACTGATGACTTTAGCAGTTAAGTCCCATAAGATTCCACACACATTTGAACATTTTGTTACAGCAGAACGGCCATTCGGGAGAGAATTCAATTTGTGTGATATTCCAATAAAGGCAACAATTTTATCGGTTTTAAGAAACGTGGACGTAACTGGCTTAGTAAACAATGACAGTGGTAAATATAGACCAGCACTGAGATGTTATTGCCGAAGTTCGAAGACGCTTGAATAACCCTCCTAGGAAATCGTTGCATCGACTGAGCCAGGAGACAGGCGCTTTGTGTGGCACATGTCAGAGAGCTGTGGAGGAATCGGCAAGGCGACCATACAGAGGGAACGTGATAGAAAACATCGCAAGAAACACGTCATGAGAAGAGAATACGTTACTGTAAATGACTTCAGAAGTTCTTGTTCAACGTCCAGACATTCTGTCCGTAATTTCGTTTAGAGATGCGCTATAATTGTACTTGTCGGTTGCATCAACACGAAACAGCAAATACTGGGCTGGTGTAAACCATCGTATCTTTTGCATGACGAAAAGTTTGGAGTGTTCAAATGGCTCAAATGGCTCTGAGCACTATGGGACTTAACTGCTGTGGTCATCGGTAGCGGTCCCGCGGTTCCAGACTGTAGCTCCTAGAACCGCTTGGCCACTCCGGCCGGCGGTTGGAGTGTTGTGCCCGGTGTCAGCTTCCAGGATTGGTGGCCCCTTTTTATTTGATACGACAGTACATAGTACAGTGTATGCGAGCATCTTCAATACATTGTGGAGCAGCTGGATGACATCGAACTTACAAAAGTTTATTTCCAATAAGATGGAGCAACGTGTCACACGTCTAACGTTTTCATACAACTTGTAACCCGTTTCTTTGGTGACCGAATAATCTTAAAAACAGTTGGCTCCCGCAGATCACCTGACCTGTCACCCCTCCCGCTCACCCCCAACGACCCCCTCCCCGGATTTTTTTCTTGTGGGGTTATCTCGAAAGCCGAGTGCACAAGAGTAGACCACGGACAACTGCAGAACTTCGTGAAGCAATTACATACGAAATAAGCGACAATAACGAGGAGTGCATCACAGAACGTTGGGGAATGTGGTGAAACGAGTACAGTTGTGCATCGATGGTAGGAGGACTCCGAGGACTTTTTATGTATGTATGTATGTATGTGTGTATGTAACCAACCAATTGTGTGTTATCGTCTCCCAAAACTGCAAATGTGTCCCATTATAAGGTCAGGTGTTATGACTCATTAAAGTAATAGAGGTTTTTATGGATCCCACTGTAGCTGATACCTGACGGGTTTCTAAAGATAGCTTCCGTGTAGACAAATTTATATCTGTTTAATAGCTTGTGGTCTCAGAGTCCAGTGACAAATCTGCACACCAACTTTTAGTGTTACATTCTCCTCCTTTGGTATATTTGAAAACTCAGTAGCGCCATTTGAGACATTGTACCTATTTTGCACACAGTACGATATGGCTAGGGACTGTGATTGTTGTGAGCGGACACAAGGAGAGTTGGCTGCTGTCCGTAAACAGCTGGGAGCTGCGTCGGCTACCGTCGACAAGATTCTAGCTAATGCTCGAAGTTGCGGTCACGTCGGGGCGCCAGTGACGAGGCATGCGACACGTTAGTTGTCACTGGAAATCCCCGGGGTCCCAGACGTCACTGCGGCTTCCGATACGCAATGTCTGACTGGTCCGTCCTCACTCCAGAGTGGGTGGCAGACAGCGGAGGGTTCGCGTGTCACTGGGTGGAAGGCGAAAGAGGGGGCATTCTATGCGGCTGGCTCCCTTCGCTTTATCAACAGGTACGAGGTGCTTCTCAGTGTTGATGATAACTCTGAGCCAGCACGGGATGCCTCTCCTGTTGGGCCAGCTGTCGATTTTCCTGGCCAGTTCGGACAAGAAGAGAGGGTGGGTATGCTAGTCATTGGGAGCTCCAGTGTAAGGTGGGTGATCGAATAAGACAAGGCGAGAAAGAATTCCAGTGTGCATTCGGTATGTTTGCCGGGAGGTCTCATCCGTGATATGGAGCCCCTGCCTTTGGCTATCGAGCGCACTGGGTGCAACCGGCTGCATGTAGTGACACACGTCGGCGCGAATGACGCCTGCCGCATGGTTTCTAAGGCCATCCTCGACTCCTTTCGACGGCAGTCTGATTTTGGGAAGGCAACTAGCAACGCACGCGGGGTGCAGGCTAAGTTATTTGTAGAATCGTACCCAGGGTTGATCGCGGTCCTCTGGTTTGGAGCAGAGTGGAAGATCTAAAGCAGAGGCTCAGACGGCTCTCGACGGTATCGGATGTGAATTTCTCGACCTTCACTATCGGTTGCAGAATTGTAGGTTTGCCCTACACGCAGGAAGCGACTACTAGGATAGCGGAGTAAGTGTGGCGTACACATGGGGCTTTTTTAAGTTAGAGGACCCCTTCCTTGGGAGCAAACACAATTTTCCCTTTAAATCAGCCACAGCGACCTCAGAGACTCTTGGTCCTCGCAGATCAGATATAGAAAAGATTAGCGTGATTTTAGTAAACTGCAGGAGCATTTAAGGAAAGGTCCCAGAATTAGTATCGCTAATTGAGGGTTATAATGTACAGGTAGTATTGGGAACAGAAAGCTGGTTGAAGCCAGACGTCAATGACAACGAAATCCTAAGTTCAGACTGGAATGTTATCATAAGGACAGGCGAGTCGCCAATGGTGGCGGAGGGTTTATTGCAGTACAAAATTCTATACAAATCTAGTGAGGTTATCACGGATTCCGAATCTGAATTAATCTGGGTGAAATTGAGTACCAAACAACAGTCAGAAATGGTGATCGGATGCTATTATAGACCACCTGGGTCAGGATCTATAGTTGTAGCTCGCTTCAGACAGAGCTTGCAGAATATCATTAGTAATTTTCCTGATCATGCCGTTATAATAGGAAGTGGGGTACAAAGAAGGAGCCTCCTAGAAGATTGTGAGCCTAAAGACTGAATACAGGCATAATCGGTCGTACCCTGGACACGGTAAAAGATTTCACCACCCCTTGTGACGATCTCGATAAATATTGAGGGATTCTCTAATCATAAGAGTGTTTTATCAGCAGACATGTGCTATAAGCATAAATGCGACGTATTTTTGGTGCAGGAAACACACCGGGGAGCCACCAGCCACAGACCTAAAATAGCAGGAATGGATTTGGCCATTGAAAGACCTCACGATAAGTATGGGAGTGCGATTTTCATCAGACTCGGGCTCAACGTAACTTCAGCCACAATGACAGAAGTAAATAACATTGAAGTACTTACCTTCGCGCCCAGAAGTTCTCTGTGACGTCTGTGTACAAACCACCAGATGTGGATTTTGTTTTCCATGAACCAAACAATTTTACAAATGACCATATCAATTTTGTCATTGGCGACTTCAGCTGCCATGGTGAAGCATGGGGATATAATGAGACTGATGAGAATGGTGCACAGCTTGAATCCTGGGCTGACACTAACAACCTACAACTCATTCATTACCCAAAACAGCCAGCATCGTTCAACAGCAGAAGATGGAGAAGGGGATATAATCCTGACAACATCTTTGTGAGTAGGAAGTTGGCAGCACAATGCATGAAGCTTGTTGAAGAACCTATCCCAAGTGCACAACACAGACCCGTCGTTTGTGTTGTGAATGCCATGGTTAAACCAGAGGAGGTGCCTTTGCGAAGACGGTTTAATTTCAAAAAGGCAGACTGGCAGAAATTTAAAGATCAATTGGACGAAGAGATTGAGGAAATCACTCCTCGACCAGATGAGTATGGTAGATTTATCGATCTTGTGAAAGGGATCTCAAGGAAAAACATCCCAAGGGGTTGCCGTACCCAGTACATCCAGGGTCTGACAGGCAGCAGCAAGGTCTTACTTGACAGGTACCAAAAGCTGTTCACCTTGGACCTCTTCAGCGAAGATACGATGGAGGCTGGGGAGGAACTAATGCAGGCTATTGCTGAGGATAAGAGATCACGATGGTGCAAACTAGTCGAGAATCTTGACATGAAACAAAACAGCAGACGTGCATGGAAATTACTGAAAAACTTAAGTGGGAACCCAACTGACCACCAGCAAAAGAACAACGGGGTAACAGCAAATCAGATTGCTATCCAACTTCTGAAGAATGCGAAAACCAAAGGCAAAAGAGAAAGGGAAAGAGTTATACCCCAAGAACAAAAAGAGTACTGACGCCTCAATACTTCATTAACAGCAACCGAACTGGACGACGCCATTCAGAGTATGAAACTGAATAAGGCCGCTGGAACTGGTGACCTTAGAACGGAGCAGATAAAACAGTTTGGGCCCTAAGCTCGAAACTGGTTACTACAAATGATGAACACCTGTATTAAAGAGCTGAATATTCCAAAACTATGGCGGCAGGCGAGAGTGGTGGCTTTATTAAAACCTGGCAAGGAGATAAAGGACCCCAAAAGTTACAGACCAGTGTCACTTCTATGCCATCTCTATAAGATACTGGAGCGGATGATTGTCAACCGGGTGGCAGAAACTATAGATGGAAAGCTCATAAAGGAACAAGCCTCTTTCAGACCAGGAAGATCTTCTTGGGTGCAAATACTTAATCTGACGCAACATATAGAAGACTGGTTTGAAAAAAAATTAATAACTGGAGCAGCTTTCATAGATCTTACTGCTGCATACGACACGGTAAACCACAGAATGCTATTGCGCAAATTATATCACCTCACAGGGGACTGTAGGTTGACGATGGTTATTGGTAGTCTTATGCAGAATCGAAGATTTTATGTCTCCCTAAATGGTAAGAACAGTAGATGGCGACTGCAGAAGAATGGCTTACCACAAGGAAGTGTACTTTCTCCCATCCTTTATAACGTGTTCACTAATGACCAACCTATACCTCAAGATGCAAGACTGTTCGTATATGCTGATGACACAGCTGTGGTGGTCCAGGGGTCCAATTTTGATGCAACATCTGGAAATCTCTCTAGAGCGCTTGAAGAACTGGCTCAATACTATGACGCCAATCACCTCAAGCCAAACCCTGACAAAACCCAAGTATGTGCTTTTCACCTGCGCAATAGAGATGCTGGAGTTGAGCTCGACGTTACATGGCAAGGTAAGACGCTAAAGCACTGTCCAACACCTAAATACCTTAGGGTTGTACTTGACAGAACGCTTTCCTTGAAGCAGCATTGCCAAAACACCAAGGCTAAAGTCTGCTCCAGGAACAAAATCACCCGCAGGCTAACAAACTATGAATGGGGAGCTCAACCATCAGTACTGAGAACATCAGCACTTGCTCTGTGTGTTTCTGCAGTAGACTATGCAGCGCCAGTATGGGAAGCATCTGCACATGCTAAACAGGTTGATGTAAGTGTAAATGAGACAATGCGAATTGTTACAGGCTGTCTCAGACCCACACCAACGGGTAATTTGTACCTACTTGCTGGAATTGCCCCATCCAAGATCAGAAGGCAGGTGGCAGGAGACGCTGAGAGAACAAAGAAAGAGACAGATTCTCGACACCCACTGAACGAGCTCGTCACTCAGGCCCGGAGGCTTAAGTCTAGAAATAGCTTTATTGCAAGAACCAAGATCCTTGACGGTTCACAGGAAGATAATAGTCCGTAAATGGGAGAATGAACAAACCGCACTGCAGATAATACCAAAAGAGGAAATGGCACCTGGAAACAAACTTCCTTATACAGTGTGGAGAAAACTAAATAGACTGAGGGCTGGTGTACCCAGATGCAAAACTAATCTGTGCAAGTGTGGACGGCTGACTAACGATGACGACATTCTTTGTGGATGCAGAGAGGTACAAGACGAGGCACATCTGCTCAAGTGCCTACTACTGCCGGAACCCTGCAGTTTTAGTGACCTGCTACAAGTCAACGACAAAGCCGTGGCGGTGGCTAACTATTGGAAAAATAAAATTTGATCTGGACACGGAAAGTAAGTAATAGGAAGTGACTTCAACTTGCCAGGTATAGACTGCGAGTGTTATGTCATCAAAACTGGTGCCAGAGACAGGGAATCGTGTGGCATTGTTCTGGATGTCTTCTCGAAAATTTCCTTGAGAGGTTAGTTAGAGAACGAACTCGTGAGGGTGACGTCTTAGACTTCCTGGCAGCAAACAGACCTGAACTTATCGAATCAGTTAAGTTAGAAGTAGGTATCAGTGTTCGTAAGGCTGTGACAGAATCTATAACGACGGGTCCTACAAGGTATGTTAAGAAAGGTAGGAAGACATATTTGCTCAGCAAGGGTGACAGGATACAAATTTCAGAATATCTTAGCAGTCAACATCAAATATTCGGTGATGAGGACGACGATGTGGAGGACAAATGGAAAAAATTCAAAGGCATCGTTCAATATGCCCCATACAAGTATGTTTCGAGTAAGGTTTCAAGGGATGGAAAAGATCCACATTGGTTTAATAGCCATTTCAGAAAAGCTCTACGTAAACAAAGAGCACTTCATCTCAGATGCAATAGAAGTAGAAACCTAGCTGACAAACAAAAGCTGAACGAAGCGAAAATGATCGTAAGGAGAGCGTTCAATGATTTTGAAAGTAAGACGTGGTCAACTGGCCTGAGTAAAAACCCTAAGAGATTGTGGTCGTATGTAAAATCAGTAAGTGGGTCAAAATAGTCTATTCATTCTCTGAGACCACACCGGCCGAAATACTGAATTCCGTCTTCCGAAGTTGCTTCACCCCGGAAGATCGTAACACTGTCCCTCCTTTCAATCGTAGTGTGGACGTCGTAATGGCAGATATTGAAATAACCGTTCGCGGAATTGAAATACAGCTGCAATCGCTTAGCAGTAGAAAGGCTTCAGGACCAGATGAGATACCTATAAGATTCTATAAAAATTATGCGAAGAACTTGCTCCCTTTCTAGCAGTAATTTCCCGTAGATCGCTTGTACAGCGAAATTTACCTAACGACTGGAAAAAAGCGCAGGTCATTCCCGTTTTTAAGAAAAGCCGTAAGAAAGATCCACACAATTATAGACCTATGTCGTTGACATCAATCTGTTGTAGAATTATGGAATATATTTTATGCCAAAGAATTATGGCATTTTTGGAAAATGAACAGCTCCTCTATAAAAATCAACATGGATTACGCAAACAGAGGTCCTGCGAAACTCAGCTGGCTCTGTTACTCCATGAGATCCGCAGCGCAGTGGACAACCGCGCTCCGGCTGATGCCGTATTCCTTGACTTCAGTAAGGCATTTGACACCGTCCCGCATTGCCGTTTAATGAAAAAATACGAGGTTACGGAGTATCGGAACAGACCTGCGATTGGATTCAAGACTTTCTTGTAGATAGAATTAAACACGTCGCTCTTAGCGGAACAAAATCGACATAAGTAAAGGTAATATGCGGAGTACGACATGGAAGTGTGATAGGACCGTTATGTTCACATTATATATAAATGATCTAGCGTCGGATACTCTTTAAGTCTATTTGCAGATGATGCAGTTGTTTATACGAAAGTAGCAACACCAGAAGAGGGTAAGAATTTGCAGAACGACCTGAGAGAATTGATGAATGGTGCAGACTCTGGCAGTTGACATTGAACGTAAATAAATGTAACATATTGCTCATACATAGGAAAAGAAGTCCACTACTGTACAGCTACACTATTGATGACAAACAGCTGGAGACAGCGTCTGCCGTAAAATATCTAGGCGTAACTATCCAGAGCGACCTAAAGTGGAATGACTACATAAAACAGATAGTGGGCAAAGGAGACACAAGACAAAGAAATGGCTCTGAGCACTACGGGACTTAACATAGGAGGTCATCAGTCCCCTAGAACTTAGAACTACTTAATACGAACTAACCTAAGGACATCACATATATCCATGCCCGAGGCAGGATTTGAACCTGCGACCGTAGCAGTCGCGCGTTTCCGGACTAAAGCGCCTTGGACCGCTCGGCCCCAGCGGCGCGCACACGAGACTCAGTCATCCGAAGAATCTTAAGATAATGTAACTCATCCACGAAAGAAGTGGCTTATAAGGCGCTTGTTCGCCCAATTCTTGAGTATTTTACATCTATCTGGGATCCTTATTAGGTAGGACTCATAGAGGAGATAGAGAAGATCCAAGGAAGAGCGCCGCGTTTCGTCACGGGATCGTTTAGCTGGTGAGAGAGCGTTACTGAGATGCTAAACAAACTCCATTGGCAGAAGTTACAAGAGAGACGTTGCGCATTACGGAGAGATTTACTATTGAAATTTCATGACACCACTTTCCCGGAGGAGTCAGACAAAAAATTACTTCACCCCCCCCCCCCCCCCCCACCACCACCCACATACGTCACACGTACTCACGTATTGACCACGAGGAGAAAATTCGAAAAATTACAGCCAATATAGCGGCTTACCGACAATCATTCTTCCCACGCACTATTCGCAAGTGCAACAGGGTTGGAGGGATCAGACAGTGGTACCGAAAGTACCCTCCGCCACACACCATTAGGTGGCTTGCAGAGTATGATGTAGGTGCAGATGTAGATGCTTCCTTCGCTGTTTTGTGCAGATGTGGTAAGCGCTCTACAGGGTGAATCCGAACCCCGTCAACAATATTTCGGAAGCTGTTGGGTGATATATTCTGAGCATTTTTGTATAAGAAACCCTGGCCTGCGGTTGCCCTGTTTCGAAACAAACTGCTTCCAGCCACTCATGACTCTTGCTAGCGACAGCAGCAATGTCCAATCCACTCTTTGACCTAAAGAATAGTACATTTAGTATTGGTCGATTATGTCCTGAGTTTGTATTTCAGTCAGTGTTAGTTGTACATTAACGGTGATACACAGCAATAAGGATAGGTTTGTTGATGAAGAATTGGTCGATGTGTATACCTTGAATGTGTTCAATGAATGTAATAGGAGAACCGCTAAATAACGCTACATTGCGGTGTTCCCGCATCACTGGAAATCGCATCACGTTACTTTTGCATCTCCACAGAGGCTGTGTTTCGTATTTCACTGTTTGGTTATTACGTTGGGAAAATACATGAATAAACGGGGTAAAAAGTAAAATACATCATAATTACATTATTGCTCTGCAACAGAAACTGGCAAACCAGGTTTCTTTGTACAAAATACACAGAATATATGCCTCCGAAATTATTTGCAGGGACAGGGGCTACTTGAATACATTACATGTCATGTTTGCACTATTTTTTATTACAGAAATATGAGGCCATGTTCGTTTTTTTTTAAAGGAACCCTATGTTAAATTTTAGCGTAACATGATGGGCTTAAAAGGACGGTTTCAAATATGTGTATATTATATAATATTTAGGCGAATTGCTTCTGAGACACAGATGTGTTCTCGTACCGTGTTCGTTCTTCGAATCGGCGTTCTCCAATGCGACCATTCCTGTTGACCACTGGGGAACTTAACAGGGAAGGCGTTGTTTTCCTGCTTCTCGATAACGCCGCAAGGTAACGCACGAGGTAGCTGGAGGAAGGGTATAAATGTGCTGCTGGGCTAATGAAACATCGCATTTCCGTCACAGTTTCTTGGACCAGACATGTACACCAACGAAGAAAAGTTAGATATGCTTCTAATGTATGGTGAAAGCAGAAGAAATGCTGTTAGAGTAATAAAGCGATATGATATAGAAAGGTGTATCCTGACCGTAAGTGTCCTACGCGCCAGCTTCTTGCACCTATTTGCAGGAACCTACCTGAAGCGGGATCACGGAACGCCATACAGACAACAAGGCAGGAAACTGCAACTGGCGATGTACACGAAGAGAGCGTTCTACAGTTGGCGCATAACGACCCCACTGTTTCGTCGCGATGTATCGCCTCAGAATGTGGTATAAGTCAGACAAGTGTTCTACGAATATCGCACCGGCATAGATTTCACCCGTTTCACCTCTCGTTACATCAAGCACTCTACGGTATAGGTTTCGAACGGCGCCAGGAATTTTGCCGGTTTGCTCTGCAGCACCTACAAGATGATCCAACGTTTATTCAACGGATGCTCATTTGCTTCGATAGGTATAGCATCAGCAACCGTGGAGTGTTAACGTGTGGTGATGCATCGTTGGAAAAGTCATTGTGGGGCCGTACGTCATTCCGGTTACACTAAATGGCAATAATTATGCACAGTTCCTGCGAAACGTTCTGCCCATTTTGCTGGAAGAGGTAGCACTAATTACGCGTCAGTGCATGCGGTTCCAACATGATGGCTGTCCTGCTATCTCTTCCAGTATGGCTACAGAGCTGTTAAATGAAAAGTTCCCGGGTTGTTGGATAGGACGACGTGCTGACGTGAAGTGGCCAGCCCGGTCTCCTGATTTGACCCCTCTCGATTTTTTTCTGTGGGGAGCAATCAAACATAAAGTGTATGATCAAATACCAACTACGACAGATGTATGAAGCAACGTATCCAAGCGTGCGCTGATACCTCACGTGAACCCTTGCAGCCGTTCAGAAACCATTCGAACGGCGACTACAGATGTGCACTGAAGCAGAGGGGAAGCATTTTGAGCACATGCTACAGTAAAGTTTTGTATCATGTGAAGTATGTATTTTGCATCTTTGTGTGTATTTGCTTCGTATTGTGATCAATAGTAAATATTTTCAAATAAAAAACAAATACAGCGTGACCAATAAGGGCCTCCTCATTTACATTTGTATTTCTGTTACTTAAAATCTGTTAACATCTTGTCGTATTTTAATACTGCATGTTGTCTGTTATTTTGGTATCACAGCTGTCAAAAAACTAAATAATATTTGAACGACATCATCAGTTAATTTTTGCGCAAAATATCGCAGTATGGGCGTGTTTGTGTAAGGGCGAAAAATGGTTCAAATGGCTCTGAGCACTATGGGACTCAACTGCTGTGGTCATAAGTCCCCTAGAACTTAGAACTACTTAAACCTAACTAACCTAAGGACATCACACACATCCATGCCCGAGGCAGGATTCGAACCTGCGACCGTAGCAGTCGCACGGTTCCGGACTGCGCGCCTAGAACCGCGAGACCACCGCGGCCGGCTGATGTAGGACGGACTCGAGACGTTTGCCATGTAATCTACACAATAGAAAAGGTCGCATTGGACAACGCTGGTTCGAAGAACGAACACGATAAGAGAACATATCTGTGTCTCAAAAACTATTCGCCTGAATATTATGAAATACACATATTTGAAACCGTCTTTTTAAGCCCATCATGTTACGCTAAAATTTAACATAGGGTTCCATTTAAGAAAACCAAAGATGGCCTCATATCACTGTGCTAAAAAGTAGCACAAACATGAAATGTGATGTATTCAAGTAGCCTCTGTCCCTGCAATTCACTCCAAACGGCAACTTTGTATCTATTACGGTTTGGTAGATACAAGGGGTGTTATGACTTAGCTGCCTCACCTGGTATATAGCAGATCGTTTATTGTGGACAAGCACATTCACTGTTTTTGTTGTTGTTTAGTTATGGTCTTCAGTTCACAAACTGTTTTAATTCAAGTCTCCACGCTAATCTAGCCTGTGCAGGCCTCTTCATCTCCGAATAACTACTGTAACCTACGTCTATTCGAACCTGCTGACTGTATTCAGGTCGTGGTCTCTGTGTACAATTTTTACCCTCTCTCTTTGCTCCAGTACCATACTGATGATTCATTGATGTCTCAGAACCTATACTATCAACTGATTCCTTCTTTAAGCCAAGTTATACCACCAATTTCATCTGTCCCCAAAGCTACTCAGTACCTCCTCACTACTTATGCGACCTACCCAACTAATCTCCTGCAGCACCACATTTAAAAAGCATCTATTCTCTTGTCTGATCTGTTTATCGTCCACGTTTCACATCCGTACAATGTTGCACTCTAGACAAATACCACTAGAAAATACTTCCCAACACTTAAATTTATGATCGACATCAAAACCTCGTCTTCTTCGGAAAAGCTTTTCTTGTCATTGCCAGTCTACATTTTACACCCCTGTATTTCGGGCATCAATCAGATACTTTACTGCCTAAATAACAAAACTCATTTACTAATTTTAGTGTCCCCTTTCCTAATCTCCCTCGGTATCATCTGATTTAATTCGACTATATTCCATTACACTTGTTTTGCTTTTTTTGTAATCAAGTTACAGGGAAGGGCCGGCCGGAGTGGCCAAGCGGTTCTAGGCCCTACAGTCTGGAACCGAGTGACCGCTTCGGTCGCAGATTCGCGTCCTGCCTCGGGCATGGATGTGTGTGATGTCCGTAGGTTAGTTAGGTTTAAGTAGTTCTAAGTTATAAGGGACTGATGACCTCAGAAGTCAAGTCCCATAGTGCTGAGAGACATACAGGGAAGGGTAAAAACATAGAAACACAAAAAAAAACATATTACCATGACTAATGGAAAACAGTTGGCGCCCGAAACCTCTTTCTGTAGTATCGAAATGGATAAAACCAGGTCCTCTGTTATTTGCAAGGGTATCGTATACATTCTTCTCGCAAAATAATGGCAAGTTCACATAATGTGAGTGAAGGTGGATACCGATTATGCACTCTGATCTCCATAGCAGACCATAAATGTTCAATGACATTGAGATCTTGTGACTAAGTTGGCCAAAGGAGGTATGACACCAACCTTCTGTTCACGTAGACAGTCCTGAATGATGCAAGCTATGTAAACATGAGCGCCGTTGTCTTTGAGCAGAGCATCACTGGAGAACAAACATTGCAAAGTGAAATGGACCTGATCAGCCGAAAAGGTCACATAAACCTTGTCAATAATGCGACCTTGCAGAATACTGATGATGTCCATGCAATAGCTCATTATGGAGCCCAAACAATCACCAAAGCCCCGTCATGTTACACTCTTCGGACGGTAACTCTGCTAGAAATTGGAAACAGTATAAAACAAGACGCATCCGACCAAACGACCCTCTTCCACTTCTCCATATTCCACGTTTTATGGCTTCCGCACCACGTTTTCCTTCTACGGCCATTTACGTCACTGAGGAGAGATTTTGGAATTCCAGTTCGTCCTGCAGTTCCCTGCTTGTGGAGCTCCCTCCGAGTTGTTGTGGTGCTGATAGGATTTGCGAGCGTGACATTCAGTTCTGCAATGATTTCTGCAGCTGTCGTCGTTTTATTTTTCGTCCCAGTCGCCTTCAATGAGCGTCCGTCGCGATTACTGAAAACACGCACTCGTTCATGTTGTGACTTAGCGAATGATGTTCTTTCGATTTTTCTGTGTAGATCTTCGACACGGTGCCTCTTGAAACACTAAACATTTCGGCTACCTTGGGCACGGAGGCACCCACCATGCAAGTGCCAATAATTCGCGAACGTTCGAACTTACTTAGTTCCAATATAACAGCATCGGACACTTTGCTGACCACGAGTGACACTGGCAACGTACTGGGGACATTGCACAAGTGCCATTCGTGGTCAGCTACAATAGTGGAACATGCAGGCTTGGCTAGCGTCTGCATTTCTCGCGGTGTTCACATATTTTTGTCCAACCCCGTTTATCTTCCTTTCAACACACTGTCCATTCCTTTCAACTGCTCTTCCACGTCCTTAGATGTCTCCGACAGGATTACAGTATTGACGACTAACTTAATTTTTTTCCTGAACTTTAATTCCTTTTCCATTATTTTCTTTGACTTCCTTTACAGCCTGGGCAATGTACAGAATGAATAACATTGCGGATAGGCTACAACTTGTCTCACTTGCTCAACCCCATGCCTCCTCCGACCCCCATTGCTTCCCTTTCATGCCCGTCACTCTTACGCTCTTATAACTTATGGGCGGTATATATCTTTCCCCTAGTTATACATGCTCCTATGGCATTGTATGCGTCCTCTAGCCAGTCAGGCTTAGCCATTTTGCCCTTTCTATCAATCTCATCTTGAAACATCTGCATTCCCTGCCGCCCGCTTCACGTGTAGCATTTTTATATTTTCCCCTATATCAATTTAATATCACCTGTGATATTAAACGATTTCTGTTCAGCTTCGTTTTTCTGCCTATTTGGCCCTCTTATAAGATGACAGGAAAAGGTGGGGATTAATAAAAGTGTTATATTCTGCCCCTTCACCTTCAAATATCTAATTTACGCTTTTGTTTTGCTGGTGATTTTTGAAAGCGGACCGTCATAGGTACAGTAGATAAGAGATAATAGGATTTAGTTTTCAGTTTTTATTCATTTCTAATCAGTTTAACCACAATCATTTCAAGGAAATTTAGGAATGCAAAATTACAAGTCACTGAGGAATGAAAAAAAAGTAGTAAGTGCCGGGGAGCTGTACGAAAAGTGTGAAGATATCGAAAAAGAAATGACTGTCAGAAGGACTGACTCTGCGTATAGGAAATTCAAATTAAAAGCAATGGTGGTAACATGAGTGCAATGGGAATTCTACTGTTAAATGCAGAGAAGCGAGCTGATAGATGGAAAGAG
The DNA here is from genome assembly GCF_023897955.1 of Schistocerca gregaria. Lineage (NCBI taxonomy): Eukaryota > Metazoa > Arthropoda > Insecta > Orthoptera > Acrididae > Schistocerca > Schistocerca gregaria. The sequence continues at coordinate 496,620,209 of NC_064920.1, read as the reverse complement.
TACATTGAAGGTCTCTGTGAGGGAAAAGTTTGGCTGATGTGACAGAAGAAGAAACAGGAGTCGATATAGAACAGATCCACTATTAGTATCAGAATATGTAAGAGCTTTGGAACACTTAAGATCTAATAAGGCAAAAGAGATAGGTAACACCCCATCAGAATTTCTAAAATCTATGGGTAAAGAGGCAACAAAAATACTATTGACGTTGGTGTGTAGAAGGTATCAATCTGGCGATATACCATCTAACTTTCGGAAAAAGTCATCCACTCAATTCCGAAGACTACGAGAACCTGCAAGTGCGAGAATTATCGCATCGAAGTTTCTGACAAGAATAATGTACAGAAGAATAGAAAAGAAAATTGAGAATGTGTTATATTACGAACAGTTTGGCTTTAGAAAAGATAAAGGGACCAGAGAGGCAACTATGAAAAGACTGAAAAAAAAGCAAGACACGTTCATAGGATCTGTCAAGTCTTCGAAATTATGAAAAAATGGGGTAAACTATGGGGAAAGACGGGGAATATACAAAATGTACAAGAGCCAAAAGGCTACGATAAGAGTGGAAAACCAAGGAGGAAATGCTCGGATAAAAAAGGGGTGTAAGACATGGATGTAGTCTTTCGGCCCTACAATTAGCAATGACGGAAATAAAAGAAAACTTCAAGGGTGGGGTTGAGGATTGAAGATCCCAGTGATAAGACTCGCTGATGACAGTGCTATCCTAAGTGAACTTGAAGAAGAATTACAGGATGTACTGAATGGAATGAAGAGTCTAATGAGTACAGAATTTGGATTAAGAGTAACTCAAAGAAAGACGAAAGTAATCAGCAGTAGCAGATATGAGAACAACGAGAAACTGAAGCAGGCAGCAAAGTAACCTATGACGGACGGATCAAGCAGGCCATAAAAAGGAAGTAATTTCTGAGAATGTACGTTTGAAGCACAGCATGTACGTGGTGAAATATGGGCTATGGGAGAGTCGGAAAAGAAGGGAATCGAAGCATTTGAGATGTGGCGCTACACTATAAGCTGAAAATTAGTGGACTGATAAGAAATGAAGAGGTGTCCCAGAGAATCGTCGAGGAAAGAAATATGTGGAAAACACTGCCAAGGGGAAGGGACAGGATGGTACGATATGCGTTAAGACATCATGGAATAACTTCTGTGGTAATAGAGGGAGCTGTAGACTAAAAACTGTAGAGGAAGACAGAAATTGGAATACATTCAACAAATAATTGAGGATATACGGTGCAATAGTATGAGGTGAAAAAAAATTTGTTGTGGGCAGCATCAGTGTTCTGACTGGTTTCATGGGGCCCGCCACGAATTCATCTTCTGTGCCAGACTCTTCACATCAGAGCAGTACTTTCAACCTACTTTTTCAATTATTTGCTGGATGTATTCCAATCTCCTATACAGTTTTTTCCCTTCAGAGCTCTATCTAGTACCATAGGAGTCATTCCCTGATGTCCCAACAGGTGTCCTATTATTCGGTCCTTTCACCTTGCCAGTGTTTTCCACATATTTCTTTCCTCTACGATTCTGAGCAGAAACTCCTTATTCCTTAACTTATCAGTCGATCTAATTTTTAACATTCGTCTGTAGCACCACTTCTCAAATTCTTCGATTGTCTTCTGTTCTGGTTTTCCCGCCGTCTAGGTTTCACTACCATACAATGCTGAGCTCTAGACGCATATTCTCAGAAATTTTTCCTCCAATTAAGGCCGATATTTGACATTAGTTGACTTCTCTTGGCCAGGAATGCTCTTTTTGCCATTGCCAGTCTGCTTTTCTTGCTCCTCCGTCACTGGTTATTTTGCTACCTCGGTAGTAGAATTGCTTAAGTTCACCTGGTTCGTGACTATCAAACCTGATGTAAAGTTTCTCGCTGTTCTCATTTCTGCTTTTTCTCACTACTTTCGTATTTCGTCTATTTACTCTCAATACATATTCTGTACCCATTAGACTGTTCATTCCATTCACCATATCATGTAATTTTTCTTCACTTTCACTTAGGATAACAATCGTATCATTGGTATCCTTTCACCTTGAATTTTAATTGCACTCCTGAACCTTTCTTTTATTTCCATCATTGAACGGTAGAGGCGAATGACTAAACCCCGGATTATACCCTTTTTAATACGAGCGCTTCTTTCTTGGTCGTCCACATTTACTATTCCCTCTTGGCTCTTGTAAATGTTGTATATTGCCCGTCCCTGCCTATAGCTTACCCCTATTTTCCTCAGAATTTCGAACATCTTGCACTATTTTAAACTGTCGAACGCTTTTTCCAAGTCGACAAAGCCTATTAATGTGTCTTGATTTTTCTTTAGTCTTGTTTCCATTATGAACCGCAACATCTGAATTACGTTTATCTTTCCTGAAGCCAAACTGGTCGTCATCTAACACATCCTCAATTTTCTTTTTCAATCTTCTACGTATTATTCTTCTCAGCAATTTGGATGCATTAGCTATTGACCTGATTGTGCGATAAATCTCGCACTGTCACCTCTTGCAGTCTTCGGAATTGTGTGGATGATATTTTTCCGGAGGCTGATCGTATGTCGCTCCAATCATACATCCTACACACCAAAGTGAATAGCCGTTTTGTAGCCACTTCCCCCAATGATTTTCTTAAGCTGCCAAAATAGATGGGCGGTGGTGAATTGTGAAATGGTATCGTGATGGAACAATCACATCGAAACGAAGACTAGGAAGACCTCGTGAACTCAAGGACAGAGACCGTCTAGTATTGTGAGGGTGGTTGTAAAAAGCGGCATAAAATCGGAAGAAGTAATCAGTTGTAAGTCCAACATTGCTACCGGTAGTCCAGTCAGCGCAACTGCTGTGCATGGAGTAATAACAGGATGAGGTGCAGTGGTCGAGTAGCCCCTCATAAGGCACACATTTCTGTAGTCAGCGTGAAGCCACAAGGTTGAAATGGTTCAAATGGCTCTGAGCACTATGGGACTTAACATCTGAGGTCATCAGTACCCTAGAACTTAGAACTACTTAAACCTAATTAACCTAAGGACATCACACACGTCCATGCCCGAGGCAGGATTCGAACCTGTGACCGTAGCGGTCGCGCGGTTCCAGACTGTAGATCCTAGAACCGCTCGGCCACACCGGCCGGCACGCCACAAGGCAGTATATGACTGGAGATGAGTGACTTGTAGCGATGAGTCATGCTTGCGATGGGTCATGCTTAGCATGTATATAATCGATGGAGGGGTTTGGATTTGGCGAGCGCCCGGAAAACGTACCTGCTATGTATAGCACCAACAGCGCAGTACAAAGTAGTTGCTGTTACGGTATGGGGGTATTTTTCTCTGTTAAAGTGTGGTTTCATTATTGTGTTTAAGAAATCATTAAATGCAGAAGTAATGTGTGTGTGTGTGTGTGTGTGTGTGTGTGTGTGTGTGTGTGTGTGTGTGTGTTTTGGGGCTTACGGGCGCTCAGCATAGAGGTCATCAGCGCCCTGACACACATTAAAAGAAATAATGTGGACAAATTTAGTAAAATGGTAGCATATTCCATATTAATATCCATTAGCTTCTTGATACTTTTGGTTAGATAATGTATATTATCTCTGCTCTTTTATTGTGTTTATATTTATTTTGATTGTGTTTTCTCATATTGAGAAATCAGAAGGAGCTATCTATTTTATTTGGTAAAAACTTTCTAAAGCCAAGACCGCATAAATATTTATGTATTTACAACAAAATCTTTGGGTCTTCAAAATTTTTTTTGTGAAACATTTTCATTGAGAGATGGAACCTCAGGACAAGTTGTCATGTCAATGGATAAAATGTAGCACATTACACAAAAGTTTTATATAACCTTCTGCTTCGTATTTTCTAACAATAATTAATTTTATAACAATTATTTATATAAATTTGTCCAAAATCTGCTCCTAGTGCAAGTCATCTTATACAACTCGTTCAGTCCCTGACAACCATTCAGCAATAAATGTAAGTTGCACTGTTTCTGGATACAGGGTGACCTCTTTGTTGTCATGGGAGTCGTGACAGAGAAACTTTTTCTGCCTCTTGTGTTTCTCCTCCTGGGCACCGCAGAAAAGCTGTCAGGACACCAAACTCGCTTTCAAACCGTTATCTTTGTTATTTGTTCGTTAGGCTTACTCTTCCAATGAAACATGGTTGGTAGATATGCACTAAAACGGTCCTCTACGCGAGGACACTAGAGACCTCATATTCTAAACAATCTACCTTTATTTTCCAAGTAACGTATTTGAAAACTAAACACATTCGAAGCTTGCGGCTGGTAGATTACCATGTGATGAGATTGAGACAAGTAGATTTGGTGTAATTTGTTGCAACGACTTTGTTGTTGCATACACGCAGCAACACTTGGATGAGAAATTAATAGAGAGCAGACACAGGTGGGGTATGCGTAGGGCGGGGGGCCGTAAGTTACGTCTGTCATCCAGGTCCCGCAGCATTCTGCAAGGAAGTGTGCTGCGGAACAGCCGACCGCCTATTGTGTGTGGGCCTCATCTACAGGACGGAACAACAGCAGCAATTAGCGGTAAAATCGCGGCAAAAAAGTAGAAGCATTGGAAGGGGATATGGTGGCATAAAAGTGACTAAATAGAAACATTTTTCAGTCGTATAACCTCCCACACAAACTTTCTATCCGAGCCCTCTTCAGTAATACTGGTGTTCCATTCAGCGAATGATCTTACGACAGCTAACGAGGACACGGATATTGTGAATCCGGTATGTGTCTTGTATTGCACTTGGTAATATGTATGAGTAAGTTACTACGAGGGCTGCTCAAGAAGTATCTACCCTTTTTTATTGTTGAAACCAACATTGTTGAAACCAACATTGGAGCGCATGCACTCTGTTTGTAGGTACACGTAGCGCGCGCGCCAGATTTTTTTTTTTCACGTCTGCGGGAACCACCAGTGCTGCTGATATGGAAACTAGTGTACGTAATAGTCGTCGGATTTTGTGTTGTGGGCAAAATGACAGAAAAAGTGGACTAACGTTATTGCATCAAATTTTGTTACAAGCTTGATGTTTCTCACAACTGAAACAATCCACAAGATTCAACAAGTGTTTAAGGACGAGGCAATGGGTACTAGATGGGCAAAGAAGTGATAAGATCACTTCAAACACGGCCGCTTATCAGTGAAGAGTGGAGCACGTTTAGATAGGTCCTCAGCATCCCCAAAAGACGTTGTTATTGGTCATGTAAGGGCCCTGATGCTCCAGCACAGAGGACAGGACATTGTAACGGAGTATTTCGACCTCAGGAAGACCTTAGCAAAATTTGTGCTACAGTCGCTGACAACTGAACAGAAGCAACTTCTTTAGAAGGTCGCACAAGACATACTGGGTTCTGTGAACAGTAATTTCATCTTTCTGAGTTTTTGCGTAAATAAATATCGCTTTTGTAAATAAACGTCGTTTACTTTTTGAACAGCCTCGTATTATATGACACTATAGTCAACTAGATCGTTGGTGCATTTGGATCTACCAGGACTTTTCTTTCTTTTACTTTTATGTACGATATACTGCTACCATGTACATGACTAAATGTACATGAAATTGTACAAGGAACATCTCGCCGAAATTGGACAACAGTTACAGTTAAAACTTTCTGGGGTTAAAAGTCTTCATTTAAAAATAAATTATTACCTGATAGGCATGACATCTACAAAGCATTTATATCTCCATTTCGGGGCTCTAAACGTCTACATTTAATGGAGTAATCTCTGAATTACGTAACAGTATGTCCTTTGACCTTTACCAGTTTGCATTGAAGGCATGGCTGAACACGTATGCACGCTAAATCTTTAGTGAGAGTGATACATAATCGTACGCTATGAATGTTGAGATATTTTGAAAATAGTATAAATATTATGTACATCCGACTGAGTTTCAAAGAAATAACGTGACTACCTCACAAAATTTGCATAATGGTTTGGGTATTCTCTGAGGAAGAGATGTCCGATTTAAAGTGAGAAAAATTGTGTTAAAAGCCGCCATAGCACCCCTGGCGATTCACCCTTCTATTACGTGAAGCGACAGATAGTGGACAGGTTATTATAAATGATGAAGTGCTAGCCTTGAAGCTACACCTGAGTTGTGTGCTCTTCCCAGTGGGAGCTGACACGGAGTCTTTTGGCCCGTTTCGCCTGCCTTATAAATTTATTTATCTGTCCGTGGAGATGCACCTCGCTTTGCATTTCTGCGCGGCTTAGCGTCGTCAGTCCTCGGAAGCTGGAGCGCCCTTGGATATATTTTTTTTCCTGTCAGATTTCACTAAAGAGGAAAAGCCTGTGCTGCGAGACGGAAAACGTAAAGGTGAAGAGAGCTCGGGAGGAAATGTGAATAATAAAGGACTGGCGAACAGCTAACGTTGGTCGTTGCCCCTGCCGTGCCGAGGAATGACGTTTTCTGGAGTCTCCTTCCCGGCAGAGTCAAGCAGCACTAGCGCAAGTAGCTACTTTAAAAGCGAGAATTGCGTCATAGAAGCTGAAGTACTCAGCGGAGGAAGACGAAGAGCGCAGATATTTCTTTGTATTTCTGTCCTATGTCACAAGAAGCATCCCAAGTCGAGGACGCCAACGTGGGCCCTGTTCGGTGAGAATGAATTCGGAAGTAGCCTTTTGGAAACATGATGGTGAGGTAAGTTTTCACAGCCACTGTTTGATCTGAAATAGTAAGGAGAAGTGGTTGCGTAAACTTCATCAACAAAATTTGCGCCAACTTCCCAACTTCCTGAATTAATGCTGTAGGTAGGGGAGGAGAAAAGAAAAGAAAAAGAAGGAAATGAAATAATGATATCAATTGCATCAGGACTTTCTGCGCAGTCAACGGTGACGAGTGGAAACATGCGCCGGACCGATATTCGGACCCGGGACCTCCTGCTTACTGGGGACTTGTGTCAACCACAACGACACCAGATCACAGTGTTTACCGCAAACGCGCAGATTATCTCGGCATGTTCCCTAGCCGTGTCACACTACTACCTAACACCAGTTAGTCGCAACCCCGTCCATGTCCTCCATGCTCACTGATTTTAGATTCCAGTTGGAGGTCGTAAGTAAATGTGCATCCGCACTGAAGGTTGTGGATACGTTGCCAGCGCAGCGAATCAATTATATGAATGCGTGTTGGCTGTTCTTTCGGTACAATTAAATTCAGACTCAGTCCATACCCATTCCATACTTTCATATGGTGTTAGGGCAAATGGCACCATTGATGGTGGACGGCCGGTGTGGCCGCGCGGTTCTAGGTGCTTCAGTCTGGAACCGCGCGACCGCTACGGTCGCAGGTTCGAATCCTGCCTCGGGCATGGATGTGTGTGGTGTCTTTAGGTTAGTTAGTTTTATGTAGTTCTAAGTTCTAGGGGACTGATGACCTAAGATGTTAAGTCCCATAGTGCTCAGAGCCATTTTTGAACCATTGATGGCGATCCGTGGGTCCGATGAGTTCGCTAAGCTTAGTGACGTCCTCGGTGCCAGGTGGGAGGAGTCGGAAACATCCGTGACCAGTTTAGATCCCGTCCCATCTCTTATAACCATACAGCACAAACACCATACCACACGATACACACGCATTCTTTACAGTCACCTACACTCGACAGTGACAATCTATGAGGGAGGAAGAATGCTCTTTCCTTCGGCTCACTCTACCCCTCAGTTTCTCCAGCCAATATCATAAACGATGCTTTCTTCCTACGTCTACTCCTGTTCCAGAGAGGGCGGTACGGAAAAGAGTAATTAGCAGTCGTTACAAAAAAAGCCAATAGTTGTTTCCACTGTGTAACGGTGAGTATTTTGTAAATGTGGAGTCACTGTAGCCACACACTGCCTGAAGACATACACTATGTGATCAAAAGTATCCGGACACCGGGTGAAAATGACTTACAAGTCCGTGGCGCCCTCCATCGGTAATGCTGGAATTCAATATGGTGTCGGCCCACTCTTAGCCTCGATAACAGCTTCCACTCTCCCGGGAATACGTTCAATGAGGTGCTGGAAGGTTCCATGGTGAATGACAATCCATTCCTCACCGAGTGCTGCACCGGGGAGAGGTATCGATGTTGGTCGGTAGGGCCTGGCACCAAGTTGGCATTACGAAACATCCCAGAGGTGCTCTATAGGATTCAGATCAAGACACTCTGCAGGTCAGTCCATCACAGGAATGTTATTGTCGTGTAACCTCTCCGCTACGGGCCGTGCATTATGAACAGATGCTGGATCGTGTTGAAAGATGGAATCGCCATCCCCGAATCGATCTTCAATAGTGGGAAGCAAGAAGGTGCTTAAAACATAAATATAGGCCTGTGCTGTGATAGTACCACGCGAAACAACAAGGGGTGCAAGCCCCCTCCATGAAAAACAGGACCACACCATAACACCACCACCGCCGAATGTTACTGTTGGCACTTCACACGCTGTCAGATGACGTTCACCGGGCGTTCGCCATACCCGCAGCCTGCCACCGGATCGCCACATTGTGTACCGTGATTCTTCACTCCACACGACGTTTTTCCACTATTCAATCGTCCAATGCTTACGCTCCTTTCACCAAGCGAGGCGTCGTTTACCAATCACCGGCATGATGTGTGGCTTATGCGCAGCCCTTCCACCACGAAATCCAAGTTTTCTCACCTCCTGCCTAACTGTCATAATCTTTGCAGTGGATCTAGATGCAGTTTGGAATTCTTGTGCGATGGTCTCGATAGATGTTTGCCTGTTATACATCACGACACTCTTCAACTGTCGGCGGTCTCTGTCAGCCAACAGACGAGGTCGGCCTGTACGCTTTTGTGCTGTACGTGTCCCTTCACGTTTCCACTTCACTATCATATCGGTATCAGTGGACCTAGAGAAGTTTATAAGTGTGAAAATCTCACGTATAGACGTATGACACAAGTGAATTCCAATCACCTGACCACGTTCGAAGTCCGTGAGTACCGCGGAGCGCCCCATTCTGCTTTCTCAGGATGTCTAATGACTACTGAGGTCTCTTATATCGAGTACCTGGCAGTTGGTAGCAGCACAATGCAGCTAATACGGAAAACGTATGTTTTTGGAAGCGTCCGGAAACTTTTGATCACGTAGTGTATAAATGACGTCCATAGAACAGGAGGATCAAAATTGTACAGACGGCAGTGGTTTATGAACAGAGTATTCTAAGGAAACAGTCGTCGAAAATAAGTATTTCACGCGGTATTAGGACTTTTGTGAGCGATGCGCTTGAGGCTCACATTTTACAACAAACAATTACTGACTGTCGAAGCACTAGATAGGCTGCTTTGAAAAATAATAATACATAACCGTATGTGATGTAACACTTCGGTAACTTCTTCCGTTATAGAGGCTCCCTCCCTTCAAGTGAGGGGAAGGGAGTGTCGCCACACTGTGCCCTTTCCAAGGAAAATTACAATTACAGACAGCGTAAGAAAATCGATTCTGTCCTTACTTGCAAGGGGCTCTAGATTGAGTAATTACGATAGTGAGAATTTTTGCATGTGTTACAGCATACAAAGAAAAAGACCCAGAAATTTTCACATTACGGAGAACATCCTTTACAAAAGTACCGTTCGTGCCAAGAATACACTACAAACAACCTAAGCGAAACACTGACACGTAATGACAAATAAAATTTGCTAGGAAAATACTAAACAAGTAGCAGCTACAGAGTGGCAGACAACCTGCTGTTAATCCATAACTTCAATTGACCCTTTACACTACATACACTGTTGACAGAAAACTTTCGAGATAAACCAGATAAACCGGAGAGAGGTCAGAGAGACCATTGCTACCATGAATGTTCGGTTGAGATGACAAACGGGATTGGTTTCGATGTCTGCTTAGCACAACAGAATGTATCTGCAACATCCTGCAGACTGTACAGTGCTTCTACCCTAAACGCCCTGCTTTTAAGCGTTGGTACTTTATCGCGCGCGTCATTAAGCTTTTATACTCAAGGTAATGCGCAGCAAAACAGGCAAGTGTCTGGAGCCGATTGTATATCATCAGACAGCAACTGCTGAAGTTCAAACAAAAAGCACTGTGCGTGACGTCTGCATTCCGGAAGTTTAGGACTTCAGGTGTCCGGTCTCTTGCTAACTGCTGACAAACGCAGCAACCAAGTCTGATCTGCTGGAATCTGCACTTACCGAAAAATTTCAACACCAATAAGTTAAACGAGACTTGTATAGACTTGCTTCTGCCTCTGAAAGGTGACGCCTATTCAAATTTCACACCAGTCGCATAAAAATGCGGCTAGTAGCGCCATTATGGGGCTGCAAAACAGGTTTGCTTTAAGCATGCACTGTAACGGTCATGAACGTTAGATACCTTTGAGACTGGACGTAGTGAGTTGATGTTAGTGTAGAATGCTTTTAAGGCGACAAAGACCTCATTATCAACACCGCACTGAATTTGGAGTTGTAGTCAAGTCTTCGAAGTTGCTCTTGAGAAATCACGACATTCAGAAACATATGGCCCCAGTATGCCAATATCGATTATTTTTTGAAAGTGCATATGAGGCCTGGAGATGACATGAGGAATTGCTGAAACTGGTAGCGAAAATAAAGTAAAATAACATCTTAATTACACGGCTGTTCGGTGAATTTCATTGTTGAAAAAGAGTTTGAACGAAGTCGTGTAATAGGGCTAAGAGAAGCTGGATGTTCCTTCTGCGATATTGCAGAAAGACTTGGCTGGAATGTAGACACTGTACATGACTGCTGGCAGTGGTGGCAACGAGAATGTACGGTCGCGAGAAGACCGGACCCAGGACGGGCAGGTGGCACCACCGAGAGAGGAGATCATGGTGTCCGGCGTATGGTTGTGGTGCATCACACTGCATCTGCCGCAGCAGTTCGAGCAAAAGTTGGCACCACAGTGACCCAACCAACTGTTACACATCGGTTACTTCGAGGACAGCTCCGAGTCAGGCGGCCCGTAGCGTACATCTCACTGACCCTAAACCACTGCCGTTTGCGACTTTAAAAGCGTGAAGAGAGAGCTCATTCGAAGCCGGAATGGAGGTCGGTTGCCTTTTCTGAGGAAAGCCGGTTCTGCCTCGGTGTCAGTGATAGCCATCTATTGGTTAACGGGAGGCAAGTTGATCGCCTACAACCACCTGCCAGCGGCCTAGAGACACTGGAGCTACAGTTTGAACTACAGTCTAGGGTACGATTTCACATGAAAGGAGGACCACACTCTTGGTTATCCCCTGCCCCTCGACTCAGATTTGTACGTCATTCTGGTGGTTCGACATGTTGTGCTGCCAATCATGAACAGCATTCCAGGGTGGGTTTTCCATCAGGACAACGCTCACACACTATTTTTTTTGTCATCAGTCTACTGACTGGTTTGATGCGGCCCGCCACGAATTCCTTTCCTGTGCAAACCTCTTCATCTCAGAGTAGCACTTGCAACCTGCGTCCTCAATTATTTGCTTGACTTATTCCAATCTCTGTCTTCCTCTACAGTGTTTGCCCTCTACAGCTCCCTCTAGTACCATGGAAGTCATTCCCTCATGTCTTAGCAGATGTCCTATCATCCTGTCCCTTGCCCTTATCAGTGTTTTCCACATATTCCTTTCCTCTCCGATTCTGCGTAGAACTTCCTCATTCGTTATCTTATCAGTCCACCTAATTATCGACATCAGTCTATAGCACCACATCTCAAATGCTTAGATTCTCTTCTGTTCCGGTTTTCGCACAGTCCATGTTTCACTACCATACAATGCTGTACTCCAGACGTACATCCTCAGAAATTTCTTCCTCAAATTAAGGCCGGTATTTGGTATTAGTAGACTTCTCTTGGCCAGAAATGCCTTTTTTGCCATAGCCAGTCTGCTTTTGATGTCTTCCTTGCTCCATCCGTCATTGGTTATTTTACTGCCTAGGTAGCAGAATTCCTAAACTTCATTGACTTCGTGACCATCAATCCTGGTGTTAAGTTTCTCGCTGTTCTCATTTCTACTACCTATCATTACCTTCGTCTTTCTCCGATTTACTCTCAAACCATACTGTGTACTCATTAGACTATTCATTCCGTTCAGCAGATCATTTAATTCTTCTTCACTTTCACTCAGGATAGCAATGTCATCAGCGAATCGTATCATTGATATCCTTTCACCTTGAATTTTAATTCCACTCCTGAACCTTTCTTTTATTTCCATCATTGCTTCCTCGATGTACAGATTGAAGAGTAGGGGCGAAAGGCTACAGCCTTGTCTTACACCCTTCTTAATAAGAGCACTTCGTTCTTGATCGTCCACTCGTATTATTCCCTCTCGGTTGTTGTAAATATTGTATATGACCCGTCTCTCCCTATAGCTTACCCCTACTTTTTTCAGAATCTTGAACAGCTTGAACCATTTTATATAGTCGAACTCTTTTTCCATTATTAGCCGTAACGTCAGAATTGCCTCTCTCGTGCCATTACTTTTCCTAAAGCCAAAATGATCGTCACCTAGCGCATTCTCAATGTTCTTTTCTATTCTTCTGTATATTATTCTTGTAAGCAGCTTCGATGCATGACCTATTAAGCTGATTGTGCGATAATTCTCGCACTTGTCAGCTCTTGCCGTCTTCGGACTTGTGTGTATGATGCTTTTCCGAAAGTCAGATGGTATGGCGCCAGACTCATATATTCTACACACCAACGTGAATAGTCGTTTTGTTGCCACTTCCCCTAATGATTTTAGAAATTCTGATGGAATGTTATCTATCCCATCTGCCTTATTTGACCATAGGTCCTCCAAAGCTCTTTTAAATTCCGATTCTAGTACTGGATCCCCTATCTCTTCTAAATCGACTCTTGTTTCTTCTATCAGATCAGACAAATCTTCACCCTCATAGAGGCTTTCAATGTATTCTTTCCACCTATCTGCTCTCTCCTCTGCATTTTAACAGTGGAATTCCCGTTGCACGCTTAATGTGACCACCGTTACTTTTAATGTCACCAAAGGTTGTTTTGACTTTCCTGTATGCTGAGTCTGTCCTTCCGACAATCATATCTTTTTCGATGTCTTCACATTTTTCCTGCAGCCATTTCGTCTTAGCTTCCCTGCACTTCCTATTTATTTCATCCCTCAGCGATTTGTATTTCTATGTTCCTGATTTTCCTGGAACAAGTTTGTACTTCCTCCTTTCATCAATCAACTGGAGTATTTCTTCTGTTACCCATGGTTTTTTCGCAGCTACCTTCTTTGTACCTATGTTTTCCTTCCCAACTTTTGTGATGGCCCTTTTTAGAGATGTCCATTCCTCTTTAACTGTACTGCCTACTGCGCTATTCCTTTTTGCTGTATCTATAGCGTTAGATAACTTCAAACGTATCTTGTCATTCCTTAGAACTTCCGTATCCCACTTCTTTGCGTATTGATTCTTCCTGACTAATGTCTTGAACTTCAGCCTACTCTTCATCACTACTATATTGTGATCTGAGTCTATATCTGCTCCTGGGTACGCCTTACAATCCAGTATCTGATTTCGGAATCTCTGTCTGACCATGATGTAATCTAATTGAAATCTTCCCCTATCTCCCGGCCTTTTCCAAGTATACCTCCTCCTCTTGTGATTCTTGAATAGGGTATTCGCTATTACTATCTGAAACTTGTTACAGAACTGAATTAGTCTCTCTCCTCTTTCATTCCTTGTCCCAAGTCCATATTCTCCTGTAACCTTTTCTTCTACTCCTTCCCCTACAACTGCATTCTAGTCGCCCATGACTATTAGTTTTTCGTCTCCCTTTACATACTGAATTACCTTTTCAATATCCTCATACACTTTCTCTATCTGTTCTTCTTCAGCTTGCGCCGTCGGCATGTATACCTGAACTATCGTTGTCGGTGTTGGTCTGCTGTCGATTCTGATTAGAACAACCCGGTCACTGAACTGTTCACAGTAACACACCTTCTGCCCTACCATCCTATTCATAACGAATCCTACACCTGTTATACCATTTTCTGCTGCTGTTGATATTACCCGATACTCATCTGACCAGAAATCCTTGTCTTCCTTCCACTTCACTTCACTGACGCCTACTATATCTAGATTGAGCCTTTGCATTTCCCTTTTCAGATATTCTAGTTTCCCTACCACGTTCCAGCTTCTGACATTCCACGCCCCGACTCCAAGAACATTATCCTTTCGTTGATTGTTCCATCTTTTTCTCATGATAACCTCCCCCTTGGCAGTCCCCTCCCGGAGATCCGAATGGGGGACTATTCCGGAATCTTTTGCCAATGGAGAGATCATCATGACACTTCTTCAACTACAGGCCACATGTCCTGTGGATACACGTTACGTGTCTTTAATGCAGTGGTTTCCATTGCCTTCTGCATCCTCATGTCGTTGATCATTGCTGATTCTTCCGCCTTTAGGGGCAATTTCCCACCCCTAGGACAAGAGAGTGCCCTGAACATCTATCCGCTCCGCCGCCCTCTTTGACAAGGCCGTTGGCAGAATGAGGCTGACTTCTTATGCCGGAAGTTTTCGGCCGCCAATGCCGATTATTTATCAAAATTTAGGCAGTGGGGGGAATCGAACCCGGGACCGAAAACGTTTATGATTATGAGTTAAAGACGCTACCCCGAGACCACGGGAGCTATATCACCCAGGTGTCGTTGCTGTAATCTAACATGATTTACATGGTGTCGACACGTTGCCCTGGTCGTCTCGTTCAACAGATCGAACACGTGATAGACGAAATTGACGGACAGCTCCAGTAGCATCAGCAACTAGCATTGACCGGTCTATTATTGAGCGACGGAGTGTAACAGGTATTAAACACCATTCCGCAAACTGACATCCGGCACCTGTATGACACAATACATGCACGTTTGAATCCCTGTATTCAACATTCTGGTGGTTACATCGGTTGTTACTGTACCAGAATTTCACATTTGCGTTTTCTCGCGCTTGTGTTAATCTGTGAACTTGCAATATTAACCATTTAAATATGTCACCTAGACAAATGTAGTCCCAAAATTACAGTACTGTAGATTTCTTGGTATTGGGATTTTTTTCCCATCAGTATCGAACGCTAATGGTGTCCTCGTTCCGAAAACGTTTTCCATCCTGCCCAGACGACCAGCGGCACAGAGGGGCACGTCCCCCGTACCAAGGCGCCTCTTTGCGGAAAAAGGAGCTGTGAAAAGTTTCACCAGGTTCTAAAGGCTCTAGTCATTCTGGAGAAATTGGTTACGTGTCTCATTATGATTGCATTAGAGGATAAATTCTGGGATACTGTTCTGCAGTAGGTAAGAAATCTGGCTATGAATTTCTCTTTACTCTCCGACTTTACTTTAATGGAAAATTATGTTTGTAAAGTTAAGAATACACAGAAATAAGATTAATATTAAAATAATAAAATACACTAGTGTGCCAGTTGTAACGCCTGCGGCAATGTTCCTTAGAAATATAAATGTGATTATAATTACTTTGAAATTTTACGTCGCGCATTTGTCTTGGCATGTGCCGAGAGAAGCTTCAGTTGCGACTTCAAATGTGTCTACGGTGGTTTCCTATTGACAACATTTCATGATTGGCTGATGAAGGCGAAATGTTACTAATTAGAGAATTTTGTAGACATGTAGTAAATGTATGATGCAGCAAGATAGAGGGATAGGAAAGTGGGAGTAATATACAGAGAAAGCTAGATTGGAGTCTTTTACATTCTATGTGCATTGAGAATTAATAAGAAAAGGATAGCACTGAGTCGCAAAATCCGTCGTTTACTCGAGCAGGCCTACATTTCGACTACGACATACTCATCATCAGTGCTGCAACTGGGTCTCCACTTTTGATGCTAGTCAATTGTGAGGATGAGCATTACTGCAAAGGCATTTGACTCTAAAGGATGAAAAACACTAAATAAATTACTTTTTCTCTGTTAACATGTGGGCAGGGTGGGTTCTTCCTTGGCTCGGGTATGGGGTAGAATGAAACAGCATTTTTACATAACTTTTATTGAAACATTTGTACAATGGTTTCCTTACTGGATTGTTCTGGCTGGGAGAGCGGCAACCGTGTCGTTTGCGAAGCCTTCTTCTGCGTGAGCAGCGGCGTCTGATTACGCCTGGCGGTGTATATCTCGTGTCGCTGTTTCGCCCACTTGACTGGAAACGCGCATCGTGAGATGGCCCGTTTAATTATTGAGAAAGAAGTCGTGAATCGGATGGTGATACCTTAGATGTGGCGTTCCAGTGTTTCTCTTCTCTATGCGGCCGCGTCTGTCCGTGTTGTGCATCGGCCAGCGGAGAGGCGCGGCGGGGGAGAGCCAGCGCCCTGGGCTCGAACAACGGACTCCCGCTTGCCAGTCTTTGGCTCTCAGATCTCCATCACCAGCTCACAGAAACTGTTGATATGAGGCCGTCTCCTTCCCGTCCGCACGAGTCATCTGGGTACGTAAAAATCAGTCTTGAAATACCTTCTAGCTTCTGTCCTCTGGCGGCAAGGCTGCTGCTTGCTATTCCATTACGACGGACTTGGTGCTTCTGTGTACGATGTAGTCTCTTCCTGCAATAACGGTCTTCAGCATCGACTGAACTCTACTGCAACTGAACTGAAAAACTACTGGCAGGCCCACTGCGTCTCGCGTATTTATTTACTTCAGTTCACTGGAGGTAAACGACTTCACGATCATTGCCACTTCTGTCACGTTGAAAAGCTTCTCGAAGAATCTTCTTAATGTCGGTCATTGGATCTTGGAATGTAGGCGAGTGCCTTTGATCACATGTGACAATTGAGAAACATGTGAGCCGGTAGGGCGATGCCCTGACGGCTGAATCGACAGTTTCCGCTTATGTGGGGAGGGCGATGGTTTCTTCTGAACGTGCTGACTTGCAAGCACCGGCCGTTGCTACTCCTGCTCTGCCCGCTGTTTGCCAGTGTGTAACTCTTCTAAACTAAACTAAGTTTTACATTTATTTTCTAATTTCTACTTCACATTGATTTCACTAATTTATTTACCTATCTTAAGTACCACTCAACAGTGCTAAGAAACACAAAGCAGATGGAATCAACAACAGATACAAGACAAATCAAACACAGACACAACAGGTATAGGAATCCATAAGTAAGTTCACAGCAATAACATATCAGTTATCAAGACGTGACATAGGTCGCAATGAGTATAAACACTAATAAATGATGTGTGCTTGCATGTGACTGGCAGAAAACTGACGCCTTTGCTTAGATCATTTCACGCGGCATGAACATACGTCGTTGAGGGCCTGTGGTGCCCTCTGCTGGAATAAAATTCTTCTTTTATATAATGAAACTGATGAGTCGATCTTATTCAAGTGTATGTGTAATGTGTACGAACACACAGAAAATGTATGATCCATAAAAACAAACAGGAGTTTTACATGCAACTAAAGACAAAGGCAAGCAGCCTCCTCGACGGAAATCAATATACGACAAGTGCGTAATGCATTCAGTATTGATATTAACCGAATACAATTCACCCTCAATAATTGATACAGTAATAAATTTAGAATACATGAAGATATTTAAGAGCATTTAAAATTGAGAAAAATGTACAGGGTGATAAGATAACTGAAGGCTATGCCGCATTAGGCTTGAAGGGCCTTCTGCAGCCTGCAGTGGTGTCTGATGCTGATGGGAGAAGCATTTTGAAATTGGAAATTACCAGGATCAGGGAACTGACACAGAAGGACTGAGCCCCTATAACTGACATCATTTAGCCTTAGACAACATTTATTTTTATATATTTTTTGATAACAACACTTCTCCTTTGAACAACATGTATGAAAATTGAAGTTAATTTGCCGCTAGTGGCATTCAAAATGGTGAATGTGACAGCCGTTAAATTAAAGTAGTAATAACCACAAACAAACTCAAGAAATAAGACCTTAACAGTATTGGCCTTGTTAAAAGTTTCAAATTAAACAATTTTAAACAAAGGAGCCAATTCAAAAAAATTACAATAAAACTTAGAACAAAGATACAATATCTATTTAACATTAAAGGGAAAATTTCTTGTGTGAAGCCAGTTAGTCAGAGGTCCCTTGGCCAACGACAACAAAATTTCGTTTACAGTAAAAGTCAGATAACATAAGATATTCACAATGAAATGACAACCTTTAGCTGCTTACAGGCGTTGACATACGTCAACGGGGACAGATGAACATGTGTGCCTCAACCGGGACTCGAATCCAGGATCTCCTGCTTACATGGCAGACGCTCTATCCATCTGAGCCACCGAGGACACAGATGATAGTGTGACTGTAGGGACTTATCTTTGGCACGCCTCCCGTGAAAGTCACATTCTCAACGTATTGTCCCGCACTACATTCGTAGTGCCCCCTCCCATATACTTATTTCTCACGGCGCGTTGCCAATTCCCTTAAGAGTTCGGGCACTTTTTGGGCATCCTCACAGAAGAAGATGGTCAAGTGGCAGGTGAGCCTTAACTATATATATATACGAAGATGGTATCTGTTCTTTCGGACATGTCCGAAAGAACAGATACCATCTTAGTATATATAAGATATTCAGTTTGAGTATAGACAGCCACGACGCGCGACAGCAAACAAATAGCAACCAGCGATAGGATACGCTTGAGAGCCGTGCACACGGCCGCAAGTAAGACAGGCCCACGCCGAAAGAAGTTGCCGACGCGGAACATTCTCCCAGCAACTTAGTAAGTGCTGTTAACAGACAAGAAAGGTAAGTGTCTGACTGGATTGTACTACAAGTAATGGTTTAACTATGACTGCACTTATAGAGCCTTTCTAATCACTTGATATCCCCTAGAAAATAATCGTCGCTAACAAACAACAATTGAAAAGGAGTTGCGGTTTCTTCCAGGAAGGAATATAAATAAGTCGCTAGGATCTAATCATTGGCTGAGGCTCACAACATTCTTAAAGAGTTGGAGGTGGATAATGGTGATACCATCGTGAAACAGACCATCGTGAAAACAAATATTAAATACAAAAACAGGTCGTTCTCTTGCATAAGATTTTTAAAAAGGCAAAGGCATAGGCCCCTATATAGCTAAGAGTGACAGAACAACATAGACCATAGAAATTTTTTTGATATAGGACGCTGGCCAACGGATTACCACAAGCTACTTGGAAATCACACAGAGCAGACAGGGGAATACACTAGTGCTAGAAAAACAGAGCCAAATAATAAGGCGTGCAGGACGACTTAATGAACTTGAACATTGACATCAGCCTGCCTCCAGCTGCACACGGGGCGAAAACTAATCGCCAGCTGCCTACTCCGCGGTCTTCGGAGAGCTCCCCCAGACGCGATTCTCGCCGCGGCTTTTGAAGGCTAGGTGAGGCAGCGACAACCGCACAAGGGAGTGATCCACGCCCGCTGGTGAGACGCCAGCTAAACGTTATCGAGAATTACAAGGTGAAATGAGCCGCCACTACTCACATTCTCTTGCAAAACAAATATTTGGTGCTAAATTTACAACTACTTCTTAAAAATTTGTTTAAATTATTATGTAACAGAAAGTCTGTTGCTGTCGTTTTCTTAATAAATAATACAGCGAAATGTTTCGCAACAGGCAATTTGCACAAGTTTCAATAAGAGTTGAAGAAGGCCTGGTTGGTGAAGTGTTAGATGCATGACTCGCACAACCTATAAGAATAGTTGAACAAAAAGCCCCAAAACTTTCTCCGACGGTTTAGTGCATGACGGTGACTTGGAATAGTTACTACGAGCTCCAGCTGTAATTATACGGTGTACGTTGGTTGTGTTGATAAACTAAATGTGCATTTCCGACCATCAGTTCGTTTCCTCGAGGTATTCAGTTTAGATTCCTCTATCCGTAAACGTGTTTTGATAGATGCCTTCAACCTGACAAGGGATTCAGCAAGAGTTGAAATCCCTGGGTTAGCAGGACAGAGTGGATGCGGTTATATTTCTGGAAAGGGGCCAAAATAAGTTACTGTCAGATGCACTCAACATATAAACTTTATTTCTTAAAACACGCAATCACACAAGTAAGGTTCGAGTCCCCCCTCAGGCATTGGTGTGTGTGTTTGTCCTTGGGATAACTTAGGTTAAGTAGTGTGTAAGCTGAGGGACTGATGCCCTTAGCAGTTAAGTCCCATAAGATTTCACACACATTTGAACATTTTGAATACAAACAAGAATGAAAACTCTCAAGATTTTAACGAAATACCTCCCTTGATTTAATTTAGATCGGCTGAAGGCCACATCGAAAATCCAAGGCGCAAGGCCTAAGCAAGGAATTAGGGTACAGAAGTTCTTCTGGAGGTTTCACTTCTTTAGAAAAAAAATTATCTTTAATATAAATAAGCTGAAAGCTTAGCTTAAATTTTTCCCATAGAACTCGGCTGAAGGCAACATATTAATCAAGAACTGTGTTACGGCTTAAGGTCGAAACAAAGATTTTCAATGTTTAATCTAAATATGTTGAAAATTCGGATGAAGGTCGCATATCAACAAAACAATTTAACGGCTTGAGGCCTAGGAAGAAGAGCTTTCAATTTGAAAAGTCTGAAGGACTTAACTTAAAATATTTCGTGTAAAACTCGGCTGAAGGCCTCATACTAAAGAATAACAATCTTATGACTTAAGTGCAAGACAAACATTTTTAATTTTTAATTTAATAGCGATTAAAACTCGGCTGAAGGCCACACGCCATGCAGAAACAATTTTACGGCTTAAGCCCTAAAGGGAAGAGCTTCTGAAGTTCAACTAAAATAGGCTAAAGGCTTTATCATAAGTTGCCTCACCTATCTCTCGGCTGAAGGCCCCATACGAAACCCAAACAATCTCACGGCTTAAAGCCCAGACCAAGAAATTTCCAATCTTTAATTTAAGCTGGAAAACTCGGTTGAAGGCCACACAAGAACTAGAGAATATTTCTTTCGGCTTAAGGCATAGACAAAAATTTTCAACTTTTGATTTGAAAATGTTGAAAACTCGGCTGAAGGCCACATACTAAGTTGAAACCAATTTAGGGCTTAAGGCCTAGGCACAAGGAATTTTCAATTTTAATTTTGAAAGGCTGAAGAAACAATTTTTTTACGGCTTAAGGCCTAAGAAGAAAAGCCTTGCAATTTTAATAAGCTAAAACTGGCTGAAGGCCACACAGAGTACTTACGTCTAAAAAGGAAATCACTGTGTAAAACATAAGGAGCGGCGCTCAAAAGGTTCCAAGAATCGGCCAGACTGACAACCTCTTAATCGGAAGGCAACCCAACCGAAAGCCAGGCTACGAACCAACCAACAAGATCATTTCTGCTCCATCCGACCAGAAAAATGACAACACGATGTCAATAGCACAATGTTCTTGATACTGGTGCCCCTTACAGCCAAGTCAGAATAAACGTCCAAAACTACCAACAACACCTCAGGTGTCGAACTGCACGCCATGCTGGACAGCTTCTACACGACGAGGAAAATACTCAGCCAAAACTACATCAACGACCAGGGCAGGTCACCGGAACGTCAACGGCCACAAAGCAGAAGATACTGCTGGTACACATCATTAATGAAGGAATGAATTAAATTAAGGTAAAGACCATACAGGAAGTCGGCTGCAATTCTAGCTGACTTCAATTCACACACGTTGTTGCTCGCAGGAATCTCCAGAAAGCGACAACCAGGCTCAAACGAAGAGATGTGATAGCAGTTGAGGCTTGATAGTAGGTTAAGTGAGCACTCAGCTTGTCCAGGATCGGTGGGCGACGAACTTCGTAACCCTCGCAAGAAGCGCCTCACAACTCCAACCGCGCGTGCACTACGCCGGCGGCTCCAGCCAGACTAAGCGCCACGGAGCCTTCTTCCCTGCTCTGCCCCAACCGACCGATTGCCTCCACCCGGATACGATCAAAGGACCTACTAGACGCCGGGGACGACCGGCTGAACGACCAACCAACGGTCGTTCACGCTCAAATCTCCTTCAGTCGGACAGTGCATGTGTGTCGCCAGCAGTCGGCAAGTACTGGCTGTTCGCATCTCACCGGTGCTCTGTGCCCGAGCTCCTTCGTCGCCGACGGCTGCTCCGTCCCTGACTGCACTGCTGGTCCGTCTCCAACTACACTGCTGGTATGTCTCCAATTACACTGCTGGTCCATCTCCAACTGACTGCCAGACACACGACGGCCCGGAAATACTATCGGTAGCTGCAGAGATGGTATGACAGCGCACTATCGATACGTGCTGCTGCTGCCACTCACGGGCAAGTAAGGAGGGAAGTTAATGACGCCAGGAAATGGAATAAGAAAACGAGGCGGCAGTACCGTAATAGAAGATGATAACAATAAATAGCATGAACAGGAGCTGCGCACAGCTCAAGACTGTTTACTATGGAGTTTCCCGTTGCCTTCTACATCCTATAGTTATTTTTAGGGACTGATCACCTTGTAAGTTGGTCCTTTTATACCACAAACTAACCAACCAACCAATCAACCAACCGTTAATCTTAGTAGATTCATACTCCTACCAGGAGCATGAGAGTACCCGTTTTCCCTCCCATTCGTCCACTCTCGAAGTGGATGTTGGAACTTCGTCGGAAGGAGTCTTGGTACTTGGTCAGAAGGAGTCTTTTTGTGAGGCATCAGTCTTATTATTAATTTCACGCCGTTCGCCCCTTTAGGGGAAGACACACGTTGGGATGTATCAAACTACTGAGGAAGTTCGGCGTTAGTGCTTCTCTGAAAAGAGGAGGTTGGCATAGGAGAGGGTGTCGTGCCGAGGTTCCTTATTCTGGAAGATACTCGGACCGTCATCCGTTGGGCAGTCGTACAACGTATCAACAGACGTCATCTCCTATCGCGAAGGGGCGGCGCCAGAACTTTTTTCATCCTCAAGTCGAGAACGAAAACAGCATTTCCTACACCCTTCAGTACATGAAAAAAGAATAGGTCTTCTTCGAACTGCCGTGAAAGGTAGCTAATCGTGAAATGGGCTAAGAAAAGAGAGTGAAACTTTGACAATGCCAGCCACTCGTGCTGGCGATAGGTCAGTAAAATCATCAGACGAACGTCGGCCAAAGAACCCGAGACTGAAGCAAATAGGCAGTTTGTCATTCTTTGAGTTGTAAATATTTTGGATTTGAGGTCCGCCAGTTATGCAAAACACCGTTTTTCTTTAACACCCAAACATGTTTCGGCACCACTGTGCCATCATCAGTGGGTTTCCTTTTTATTTTGCACTGTAATATGAACATTTATGTTAGAAGTTTGTAAGGTTATGTTAATATTTAGTAGAAACAATCGATCGCTTTTTTGTATATACCTTTACATTTGATGAATGTGAAATTTACAGATCCCTTTTATGTTGTAGCTTGTCATCTGTAACCAAACAATGTTGTTTAGAACGTTTTTTGGTGGGAATTAACCTATCTTCTGGAATGTAATTTAGTTACTCGCGATGTTTTCGCGCCTATATTCGGTTATTACTTACAGTTTTCCGTGGCCAGCACTCTCATTTCCCGCATTATGTTGACGTGTAGTGATGCACACGCAAGTATAGCCGGTTTTATCACAAATATCTTGATGAAAATACTTTTCCACCTCGCCAAAACACAGTATGATCGCGGTTTGTTGTGTGTCCCAGCCCAGTCGATGTTCATTTGTTCACTAGAGAGTTCGGCGCTAAATTTGAATCTTGTTTGTGTTTTATCTTTGTGTGTGCGTGTGTGTGTGTGTGTGTGTGTGTGTGTGTGTGTGTGTGTGTGTGTGTTTTCTGTACGCTTCTTTAGCTTTTTGCGTTGTCATTTTTATGTGGTATTTCTTTTGTGTGTGAATGGTGCGTCTTTGGGAATTTTTTTTTTTTTTTTTTGTGTCTACTTTTCGTATGTGTGTGTGTGTGTATGTGTGTGTGTGTGTGTGTGTGTGTGTGTGTGTGTGTGTGTGTGGACTTTATCTGTTTGTGCTGTCTTTATTTGTAAAGTTCCTTTAATGTGTTGAATAGTGTGCCCTTGCAGAGTGTAGTGTATTCGTTTAAGACCTGTTTTCCCTCTGCTATTGCCTTTTGTATATGGAAGTTTTCTTCAATGGTCAGTTTGCTGTATAGGCTGTGGCTGGGTTTTAGTATTCTTAAGTCTGTTTCTATTGTGGTTGGGTGGTGATTGTGGGCTACAAGGTGGTCAGCGAATGTACTATGGGAGCTGTTGCTTTTTAAAGCTCTGAGATGTTCTGAATATCTAGTTTTGAAGTTTCTGCATGTTTGTCCTATGTACACTGACTGGCAAGTGTTGCATGTGAGTTCATATATTCCTGATCTGCTGAATTTATCCATGGGTGTTTCTTGTGTTCTGATCTTTTTCTGTGTTGTGTTCTCCGTCCGGTATCCTATTTGGAGCCCCTGTTTCTTTAATATGTTCCCTATTCTGTGAACAATCTTGTTATCGTAAGTGAGTATATGCCATTTTGTTTTGTGTGTTTGTTGTTGCTCTGTTGTGTCTCGTGTGTGGTCATTGTTTGTGTTTAGTGTTGTTCGGTGTTGGGTGAGGATTTGGTTGTGTGTGGTATGTTCCTTCCTGTACTGCTTGTATATTTTTTGATTTAACTTGTCTACCATATGTGTTGTATAACCATTCTGCACTGCTATTTGTTTTATTGTGTTTAGTTCCTGTGTGTAATTCTGTTTGTTCATGGGTGTTCTGTTTAATCTGTGGATCATGAATCTGAAGTTTGCTTGCTTATGAGTTGATGGGTGGTTTGATAGGTTGTGAATGGTGGTGCTTGTGGTTGTTGGTTTCCTGAATATTGTGAAGTTGTGTGTGTTGTTTGTTTTATGTATGGTGAGATCTAGAAAATGTAGTGTGTTGTTAGTTTGTGTTTCTAATGTGAACTTTATTTTTGGGTGTAAATTGTTTATCTCATTGTGTAGCTGTTCTATGTGTGTATGTGGTTCATCGATCAGGCATATAATGTCATCGACATAACGGTACCAGTATATAATTTTGTAGTTTTTTGGTTTTATTATGCATCTGAAGATCATGTTCTCCAGGTTGTTCATGAATATGTTAGCCAGGAGGCCACTGATTGGTGATCCCATTGGCAGTCCTTCTTGTTGAGAATAAAATTCTTTGTTGAATGTGAACTAAACACAATAAAACAAATAGCAGTGCAGAATGGTTATACAACACATATGGTAGACAAGTTAAATCAAAAAATATACAAGCAGTACAGGAAGGAACATACCACACACAACCAAATCCTCACCCAACACCGAACAACACTAAACACAAACAATGACCACACACGAGACACAACAGAGCAACAACAAACACACAAAACAAAATGGCATATACTCACTTACGATAACAAGATTGTTCACAGAATAGGGAACATATTAAAGAAACAGGGGCTCCAAATAGGATACCGGACGGAGAACACAACACAGAAAAAGATCAGAACACAAGAAACACCCATGGATAAATTCAGCAGATCAGGAATATATGAACTCACATGCAACACTTGCCAGTCAGTGTACATAGGACAAACATGCAGAAACTTCAAAACTAGATATTCAGAACATCTCAGAGCTTTAAAAAGCAACAGCTCCCATAGTACATTCGCTGACCACCTTGTAGCCCACAATCACCACCCAACCACAATAGAAACAGACTTAAGAATACTAAAACCCAGCCACAGCCTATACAGCAAACTGACCATTGAAGAAAACTTCCATATACAAAAGGCAATAGCAGAGGGAAAACAGGTCTTAAACGAATACACTACACTCTGCAAGGGCACACTATTCAACACATTAAAGGAACTTTACAAATAAAGACAGCACAAACAGATAAAGTCCACACACACACACACACACACACACACACACACACACACACACATACACACACACACACATACGAAAAGTAGACACAAAAAAAAAAAAAAAAAAATTCCCAAAGACGCACCATTCACACACAAAAGAAATACCACATAAAAATGACAACGCAAAAAGCTAAAGAAGCGTACAGAAAACACACACACACACACACACACACACACACACACACACACGCACACACAAAGATAAAACACAAACAAGATTCAAATTTAGCGCCGAACTCTCTAGTGAACAAATGAACATCGACTGGGCTGGGACACACAACAAACCGCGATCATACTGTGTTTTGGCGAGGTGGAAAAGTATTTTCATCAAGATATTTGTGATAAAACCGGCTATACTTGCGTGTGCATCACTACACGTCAACATAATGCGGGAAATGAGAGTGCTGGCCACGGAAAACTGTAAGTAATAACCGAATATAGGCGCGAAAACATCGCGAGTAACTAAATTACATTCCAGAAGATAGGTTAATTCCCACCAAAAAACGTTCTAAACAACATTGTTTGGTTACAGATGACAAGCTACAACATAAAAGGGATCTGTAAATTTCACATTCATCAAATGTAAAGGTATATACAAAAAAGCGATCGATTGTTTCTACTAAATATTAACATAACCTTACAAACTTCTAACATAAATGTTCATATTACAGTGCAAAATAAAAAGGAAACCCACTGATGATGGCACAGTGGTGCCGAAACATGTTTGGGTGTTAAAGAAAAACGGTGTTTTGCATAACTGGCGGACCTCAAATCCAAAATATTTTTAACTGCAAACACGGCCAATACAAGGAGCTGCACATCAAAATGATGAATATTTCGTCGCCCAGCCAGGCATTTCCCAGCAAGCTCTACAACAAATACAGGAACACCTTAATGAAACTTCAGAAGACAACTCTCAATATACAGTTTAACAAAAATTGCCTAGCTAATAAGATAATTCCAGATTATATCAAAAACTCTGTGAATAGCATGTCATCTGCACCAAAGAAAGTTAAAAAGAAAGTGGAGATTTTGTGGCTAAAGCAGGAAATTAGGGAATTATATACTAAAAAGCAGTCGCTCAACGCTGAACTTTACCAAACACATTTAGATTTGGCCAACAAATTCACAGTACCTGCTTACTTTGACGAAATAACAGATAGAGAAAAGGCATATGTACAGAAAGTGATGCAAGAAAAACGGGAGAAACAAAACAGAAAACTTAACAGAATAATCAACAGCACATACACACCAACTAAAAACAACCTCAGCCAACAATATAAGTTCCACGACAGAATCATTAACCTAACTGACATAAAGCTTACCACTCATGAAAAGAGCCTACTAGAAAAAGGACCAAAACACAACATTAACACAAACATATCACACAAAACGATAGAAAACCTCATAACTGAAACAGAACACATTATAAAGAAACAAGAAAGACTGAGCACACCAAATTTTAATGCTAACTTGACAAGAGAATTAGTAGCTGCAGAAATAACACAGATAATCAGAACACACAAATCCACAATAATTTCTAATCATAAAACATCAGAGGAAACCACAGCCAGCAAGCTAAAACAAAAACTAAAACAGAACAATGCCATAGTAACAAGAGCAGACAAAGGGAATATTACTGTAATTATGGATGAAAAAGAATACACAGAGAAAACACTAGACTTTCTCAAAGACAACAACATCACAAAGCTGACCAGTGACCCAACAGCAATATACCAGAGAAACATTCAACAGACACTGAAAAACATCAATAATACATTCTCAAAAGGCCAGATAAAGAGAATGATACAGAAAAATCCAAAAGCACCCACCCTAAATTCCCTACCAAAGGTTCACAAGGATAATATCCCAATAAGGCCTGTCATTAACTTCCGAAGTGCTCCATCCTACCACCTAGCCCAGCAAACGCACTTACTACTGAAAAAACTGTACACTTTTGACAACAACAGAAATCTGGAAAACTCACTGGAGTTAATCGACAGAATCAAGAACATACACATACCGGACACAGCAACCCTCATATCATTCGATGTCACATCAATGTACACTTGTATTCCAAAAAATGAAACAATCAACATCATCACACAAAGACTGAAACAACAAGGAAACACACCAGACACACACATCAAGGAAATAACAACCATACTCAAGACCATAACATCACAAAATTATTTCACATTCAACAAAGAATTTTATTCTCAACAAGAAGGACTGCCAATGGGATCACCAATCAGTGGCCTCCTGGCTAACATATTCATGAACAACCTGGAGAACATGATCTTCAGATGCATAATAAAACCAAAAAACTACAAAATTATATACTGGTACCGTTATGTCGATGACATTATATGCCTGATCGATGAACCACATACACACATAGAACAGCTACACAATGAGATAAACAATTTACACCCAAAAATAAAGTTCACATTAGAAACACAAACTAACAACACACTACATTTTCTAGATCTCACCATACATAAAACAAACAACACACACAACTTCACAATATTCAGGAAACCAACAACCACAAGCACCACCATTCACAACCTATCAAACCACCCATCAACTCATAAGCAAGCAAACTTCAGATTCATGATCCACAGATTAAACAGAACACCCATGAACAAACAGAATTACACACAGGAACTAAACACAATAAAACAAATAGCAGTGCAGAATGGTTATACAACACATATGGTAGACAAGTTAAATCAAAAAATATACAAGCAGTACAGGAAGGAACATACCACACACAACCAAATCCTCACCCAACACCGAACAACACTAAACACAAACAATGACCACACACGAGACACAACAGAGCAACAACAAACACACAAAACAAAATGGCATATACTCACTTACGATAACAAGATTGTTCACAGAATAGGGAACATATTAAAGAAACAGGGGCTCCAAATAGGATACCGGACGGAGAACACAACACAGAAAAAGATCAGAACACAAGAAACACCCATGGATAAATTCAGCAGATCAGGAATATATGAACTCACATGCAACACTTGCCAGTCAGTGTACATAGGACAAACATGCAGAAACTTCAAAACTAGATATTCAGAACATCTCAGAGCTTTAAAAAGCAACAGCTCCCATAGTACATTCGCTGACCACCTTGTAGCCCACAATCACCACCCAACCACAATAGAAACAGACTTAAGAATACTAAAACCCAGCCACAGCCTATACAGCAAACTGACCATTGAAGAAAACTTCCATATACAAAAGGCAATAGCAGAGGGAAAACAGGTCTTAAACGAATACACTACACTCTGCAAGGGCACACTATTCAACACATTAAAGGAACTTTACAAATAAAGACAGCACAAACAGATAAAGTCCACACACACACACACACACACACACACACACACACACACACACATACACACACACACACATACGAAAAGTAGACACAAAAAAAAAAAAAAAAATTCCCAAAGACGCACCATTCACACACAAAAGAAATACCACATAAAAATGACAACGCAAAAAGCTAAAGAAGCGTACAGAAAACACACACACACACACACACACACACACACACACACACACACACACACACACGCACACACAAAGATAAAACACAAACAAGATTCAAATTTAGCGCCGAACTCTCTAGTGAACAAATGAACATCGACTGGGCTGGGACACACAACAAACCGCGATCATACTGTGTTTTGGCGAGGTGGAAAAGTATTTTCATCAAGATATTTGTGATAAAACCGGCTATACTTGCGTGTGCATCACTACACGTCAACATAATGCGGGAAATGAGAGTGCTGGCCACGGAAAACTGTAAGTAATAACCGAATATAGGCGCGAAAACATCGCGAGTAACTAAATTACATTCCAGAAGATAGGTTAATTCCCACCAAAAAACGTTCTAAACAACATTGTTTGGTTACAGATGACAAGCTACAACATAAAAGGGATCTGTAAATTTCACATTCATCAAATGTAAAGGTATATACAAAAAAGCGATCGATTGTTTCTACTAAATATTAACATAACCTTACAAACTTCTAACATAAATGTTCATATTACAGTGCAAAATAAAAAGGAAACCCACTGATGATGGCACAGTGGTGCCGAAACATGTTTGGGTGTTAAAGAAAAACGGTGTTTTGCATAACTGGCGGACCTCAAATCCAAAATATTTTTAACTGCAAACACGGCCAATACAAGGAGCTGCACATCAAAATGATGAATATTCTTTGAGTTGTCTGAGACGGGGGATAAAGACTGTTAGTAACGATGTTCCGGGAGATCGGGCAATCAGATAGGTGACGGTTGTGAATATCTTTGACGTATGGTCTGTTTCACGGACGTTGGGTAAGGCTGGAAGGCCAGACTGCAAGATAGTTGCCGCAGCTTGTCTGCATTATTGGTGATAACGATTCATATAGACTGAAGTGTCAAAGAAACTGGTGTAGACAGGGTTATTTAAATACAGAGATACGTAAACTGGCAGAAAACAGGGCTGCGGCCGTTAACGACCATATAAGACAAGTGGTTGGGGCAGTTGTTAGATCGGTTACTTTTGCTATTACTGTTGCTAGAATGGCAGGTTATCAAGATTTAAGTGAGTCTGAACGCGGTGTTACAGTCGGCGCACGAGTAATGGGACACAGCATCTTTGAGGTAGCGCTGAAGTGGGGTTTTTTCCTTTGGACCATTTCACAGGGTATCGTGAATATCAGGAATCGGGTAAATCTCCGACATCGGCGCGGCCGGAGAAAGATCCTGCAAGAACGGGACAAACGACGACTGAAGAGAATCGTTCAGTGAGACAGAAGTGCAGCCTTTCCGCAAACTGCTGCAGATTTCAATGCTGGCCCATCAACAAGTGTCAACATGCGAACTGTTCAACGAAACATCACCGATATGGGCTTTCGGAGCCGAAGGCCTACTCGTGTACCCTTCATGATAGCACGTCACAAAGCTTTAAGCCTCGTCTGGGCCCGTCGAGACCGAAATTAGACTGTTGATGACAGAAAACATGTTGGCTGGTCGGACGAGTCTCGTTACAAATTGTATCGAGCGGATGGAGACAATCTTGTGAATCCATGGACCATGTATGTCTGCAGGGGACTGTTCAAGCTAGTGGAGGGTCCTTAATTGTGTATGGCGTGTGCAGTTGCTGTAATATGGACCCCTGAGACGTCTAGATACGATTCTGTCAGGTGACACGTACTTAAGCGTCTTGTCTGATCACCTGCATCCACTTATGTCCACTGTGCATACCGACGGACTTGGGCAATTCCAGAAGGACAATGCGACACCTAACACGTTCAAGGATAGCTACAGAGTGGCTAGAGGAACACTCTTTTGAGTTTAAACACTTCTGATGTCCACCAAACTCCACAGACATGAACATTATTGAGCATCTGGAATGTCTTGCAACGTGCTGTTAATAAGGTATCCCCACCCCACTCTTACGGGTTTATGGAGAGTCCTGCAGGATTCATAGCGACAATTCCCTCGAGCACTACTTCAGACATTAGTCGTGACGATGCCAAATCGTGCTGCGGCAATTCTGCGTGCTCGCGGGGCCCTACACGATATTAGGCAGGTGTACCAGTTTCTTTGGCTCTTTAGGGTATTTGCAACTAACGCAGAAACCCGGTGCTGCCCCAATATTTTCCAGCATTTATAGCTGTGCGTCTACGCCTGAACTACGCAGCTTCTGGCCTTTTGTGCTTAATATATATGACTTCATTACTCCTGAACTATGAGTCGTATAATTTTCTAGGTGCATACAGCGGCATATGTGGATACCCAATATTTTTAGTAACGTTTTCAGGAACCAGCGATCTAGTAATGTATATAAAATCAGTGATAAAACAGTCTAGGTGGCGATCGTACTTTATTGAAATGACTGGTTTCGGCCTATACTTAGGCCATCTTCAGACAGCACCATCAGCTGAAGTTGATGCGTACAACATCCAGTTGACCTCAGTCGCTGTAACTCACTTCAGCTGAAGATGGTCTAAGCATAGGCCGAAACTGCTCATTTTAATAAAGTACCATAGCAATATAGACTGTTTTTTTCACTGAGTTTATATGTATGTGGACACTGCCTGCACACTGCGTTGCGACTGGACTTGATAGAAACGAAGTAATAAATTTAAATGTCATGCACGATGCGGCAGTCTTCACTTAGCTCCCTGTTTATGACTCCACATCTCCTTAACTACGTGCCATGTAGCGATATAACATTGTAGATACATTCAGCGGCGTATAGCATCCAGACAGGAAATGTGACACACAGATTAGATAAAGACAGTTTTTGTTTTTGTTAGTGACAAATACGTGTGAAGTGCCCCAACGTGCATGGAAAAAGTCACATACGTGTCTCGCAATTTGTCCACTTCAGAGCATTTGTTTGTTTTATTGTGGGCTGCTCCATGATTCCCCATGCCCGGAATAGTGTCACTTCAGCGTTGCTAGTGGCATGTGTGCACGAGTCATTCAAGAGCGGCACGTTCTGGGTTGTGAAAGTTTTCATGGGTAAGTTAAGTTGAGTGTAATTTCTAATATTATTGCTTATTAAATATCTGCCTTTGTACAGTGTGCGTATCTTACATTACAATGTCCTTCAGCCTGTACTTCGGCCGTATTTAGACAGCACCATCAGCTGAAGTTGATGCATCCAACTTTCAGTTGACCTCAGTCGCCGAAACTCACTGTTGTATGCATCGTCAACTTCAGCTGATTATGATATCTGAAGATGGCCTCTCTGGAGGAACAGACACTGTTTCGACGATCACAGCTGTTGCAAATTTTACGAAATTTCGTGCGTTGCAGCCTACAAGAAAAAAATGGTATTTTCTGATACTGAATCTGTTTCCTCGGCGGAAAGTATTCCTACATTGTGTAAGCCCATTTATCAGTCTATGTTTTCGTAAAATGTGTACCTTAAATCGCATCTGACAGATGTTCCTTACTAAATTGCATTAATTTTCATAAATTAGAATTCTGCCTTTCTTACTTTTCTAGTGTAACAATTCAAACTTGTTTCTCACTTTTTATTTTAACTTAAGTACTAATTTTGCCAGATGGAGGCTCGAAAGACATGTTGCATATATGGTGGTTAAGTGATAAAAACATTAGATGAAGCTCCAGAACAAAATGAAAATAGTTTTAGAAAATGAAGAAGAGTGACGTAACTCAAAGTTTTATTTAATAATTTCCTGATAAATTCTCACATTCGACGAAAACCGAACTACATGTCAATATTACCTTTGCATAGACTATAATGGAATTTACTGGCAAAATTACTTGTTTCAAATTTAAAGAGCGCTTATACTATTTTAATATATGTTTTATAGAATTATTTAACTCGATGTTTCTCAACTACAGCATTTTTGAGTTGTGTTATTGCTGTTGCCGAAGTGCGATATGTGTATACTGTCTGCGAAATTTATTGCGAATAGAATTAGTAGCAGAAAAAGTAAAAAATCATGGAAGATGCGGCAGTTTCATACGCATCTCATGTTCATGACGTCGTACTTCGCGAACTATGTGTCGTATAACAATATGATTTTGCACTCGCATTCAGTGGTATATGGGCATACTGTGTAAAGTAGGTCAAGAATACAGTTAATAGTAGAGAAATAATAACTTGTAAAGTCAACATGCGGTAATTCAACTACATAAACAACGGAAAACAGTAAGTGAAAAACATTTTATAGAAGTTGGCAGCGAGAAAATATTGCGTACAGATTTTAAATTATGTGTAAAGTTTGTTGCAAGTCACTAAGTGCACTCATTCTCAAATACTGGATCAATAAAGTTCGCACATCGCGGGCTACGCTTCTTTTTCAGCCCCACTCCAACGCGCTTGATGGGTAGGTGGTTGTAACCCCCACAGCTACTGTAACGCGCATGTGTATGATGTTTGATTGAAGTCGGTCTAGTGATTTAGGAGGACATGTGGAACACACACACTATCTCTCTCTCTCTCTCTCTCTCTCTCTCTCTCTCTCTCTCTCTCTCTCACACACACACACACATACAGCCATTTGTATAATATGTATGGATCATGGGAAATGTTTGCCCTTATG
This sequence comes from Schistocerca gregaria, assembly GCF_023897955.1. Taxonomy (NCBI): domain Eukaryota; kingdom Metazoa; phylum Arthropoda; class Insecta; order Orthoptera; family Acrididae; genus Schistocerca; species Schistocerca gregaria. The sequence goes on along the minus strand of NC_064920.1, from coordinate 496,586,278 downwards.
GAAGGTTTCCTGTTCATTCACTCACGTGGTGTTCGAATCCCACTGCAGCTTCTCATTAGCTTCGTGTGCATCTGGAACTCATACACGTAGCTTTAAGAAGTTCTGTGTCTTTATGAATTCAGTAAACTTGAAGCTGCTTACAGAATCTTGCTTTTGTTATTCAGAACGTAACATAATGTACGCATCTCCATTACTCTCCCCATCAGTTTAACTGATTATACGTTTTTCGTGGAGTCGTGCATACGTACGTGAGCTTTGGTGTTTGCTGGTACTTTCAGTTCATGCGCACTTGTGCTAGTCAACGGTACTTATAAGAATAGGAGAGGAAAGGGAAATAGTGGAAACGGTAAGAACAAAAAAAAAAATCTAGGTTGGGATATACTGTGTACTGCGAAGAAACTCTCTGCAAGCAAGAGTCATTGAAGAAAAGCTCGCGTGAAAGAGAAGGAGAAGAAGGACATATCCAGGGTTGGGTGACATTAAATCAGGCTAGAGTTAGCAGCAAATTAAGGAAGAATCATAGATATATCCAGTGGATCCCAGTCGTAAAACTGGTTTAAAAGAATAACATTGGTGTATGCACCTTATGATTTAGTGTCTCGCTTTGATCACTAGATCACAAACAAAAAATTATTTTTGTTTGGAATCAGTTTTCATTGCCTCATATATCAACTTTCAGTTCTGTAATTTCTTTCCATAAATACGATAGACAGTTCAAGTGCAAAGGTTAATAACTTTAGTTACTTAACGTGGTTTATTGGAACTGTATTGATTGCTAACACTCCTCTCATCAGAATATCATTGAAAGTTATTGTGGAAAAAAATAATTCAAAAACTTTACTCTTAGTGAGTTTAAAAAATAGTTGGCAAAAGCAAACCACTTGCAAAAACAAAGAAAACAGTTGTAAAGAAAAGTAGGAAAAGGTATTAAATTGGAAAAGCTTAGGAAGGCGCGCTGAAAAGTAATGTCTCCCAGTATTTTATGTGAAAACGTTGGAAGTCTTTCAAATCAAGCGAACAGTATTAAGATTCTACATCTTTAGTCTTCACGCCTACATATATATTTCTCAACATAGCTATCCTGGTAACGAGAACATTTCTCCCAACGAGAGACCAGTTTGTTGATTCCGTCACTGTCACTTTGATGACAGATCCACAACCTCACCTCTGTTGGCACTGCTTCATCATACAAAAGTGAAGTCCTCAAAGGTGTTGTTAAAGTTTCGGAAACAGATGATAATCTGTATGATGTAAAGTCGGAATAGTATGGAGGACGATCGATGACAGTGGACTCAAGACGTCGGGTTGTTGCAGATGCTGAAGAGGTCATGTGCGATCTGGCATTGTTGTGCTGAAGGAGAGGCTACTGAATGGTGGATGAACTCCTCTGTTCCTCAGCACTGATGCAGTTATGTTTAAGGAATTTGATATTAAAAATTCGAAGGCATTCATTTTCAGCACGCCTTCTTAATCCAGTTTCAAAATAGGTGTAATAAAATATCATGCAGAAGTTTATAGTTCTCTGTGTTTCCTTTGCTAAGCACAAGGATGTTCCTGTTAGGCTTTCTTTCTTGGTGTTTGGTTTTGTAAGGTTTAAGAAAAGGAATAATTCACTTTTCCCCAGCATTTTCTCTTTAGAATGGTGTTCAATGTTATTTCTCGCTGCCAATTTTACTGCCATTTTTGACAAGTCATTACAAGTAAGCCCAAACAAAGAAGCTTCCATGGCAAGACAATGCTAAACCAGCTCTTCTTGACGATCTTTATCCAAAATTGTAGGTCTACCTATTTTGTTTTTGCTGATTCCTGTGGTGTATCATAGTTCATGTTGGACAACCTCTTAAGCGCTGGTTTTGCAACATGAAACTGTTTACTGGCCTTCATCCTATCGTTTTTTTCTGATTTGTGTCAGTAACTTTGGTGATTTTAGAAGGATTCCGTTTTTCTTGACCAATATTCCCCGTTGTCCTCATCGAATCTGCAGTAGAATTCAAAAGGAATAGGAGTGTGTACTAATGCGGCCAGACTTCAAACATGAGAAAGTAAGCGGTCCGGTTTAAGCAGCTTAAGGGGTACTGTCTATGCAACTACAGCCTACATTTTGTTAACCAAATAAATTTTAACCAAAGGTCTAAAATATATGGTTTGGTTATAAAAACTGACTGTATACCTCACTCTTCACGAGCATACATTTGTTAAAAAGATTATCTACCAATATCTATGAGAAATAACGAAAAATATAGCATAATAGAGAAACTTTTTGCATTGACAAATATGTAACGGCGAACTGGTAAGTAACAAGTGAAGTGGACGGTTTGTACACCGCTACAGTGTGTTAGACACCTAAACCATTATCTATACTTCGTTCCAGTAGAGTTCAGGAGAATGCAGAGCCGAGAACCAGTGGTCTGTTTTAAGGAGTGCGAGAATCCAATTTAGGGCAGTTTCTTCTAACATTTTGTCACTTCCTTTTATCTTTAACGTACTGTTGATATGTAATGATTAAGGTCTGTTGAACTGTGTTTGCTCATGAAGCAAGTTATACTGTGTGAGAACTTTGGCCGTTATATTGGGTTTCAGTACAATTGGGATATTACGATTTTGTTATCCTCCTCTCTAGTCTTTGTTTACAGAATGTTTCCACGTGTTCCATACCTCCACATGAGTTTCATCAAGAACTACGTTCTCGAAACGTGCTCCATTTATTTTAATTACATGTAAAGCTGGGGTGAAGCTGTGTGAAGTAAGCAGCGTTCACAATTAGGTGACGTATGAATTTTCACCTATGCAAGTCCACATCACAGCAGAGCTTACAGTCTCAAGCTGTAGGACACGGAGCCTTCGAGATCATTTCTGCTACCAGATGAAGGCAGTGATTTACTCCGGTTATTGGGTAACGTAAGGCACAGACGGCAAAAATATTTGGCCTGCACAAATTGTATCTGTAAGATACAATTTCTTAAAGTACATAGTCAATTGCGTGAGGTCTGCAGCGAGGATTCTAATTCTAGTTTAACTGTGATTGACACCCTTCTTTTCACCGTTGCGTTTTGCGAATGTCCTTGGCACTTCGAAAGTTTAGTCAAACAAATCACATGTCGTTTACTTACATATTGATCGGATTAATTGTAAATGTATAACTTTTCAGAGGATACACCAGGGTTAATTATCTAATAATAAGTCTCAGGTTAAAGTAGAACATAGGAGGGCAGGCATCCAGGTTCTTTCGCGAAATACTATACTGAAGGTTTAGAGAACCGGCTTTTGCGACAGACTGAAGAACGATTCTGTTGCCACCGCCGTACATCTCGAGTAAGGGCCGGGTAGCCAAGAGAAATCAGGGCTCCTACTGAAGCACAAGGACGGTCGTGTTTCCCTTGGTCCATTTGTGAGTGGAGCAGCAAAGGGAATGATTAGCGGCAGTAGCAGGTATTCTCCACCATGCATCTTACGATGGCTTGTGGAGCATGTAGCGAGTGATTATAATTAAAGTGCAACTACTCACAGACGTTCAGTGGGGACTGTAATTACCGTATGGTAGTGTTACTTGGTAGTCATTCTAATGCCTTAATGCGGAACCGTTTTAAGTTGGAAAAAAAGTTTCAATTTTGCCGACCAGATGCAAGATAGACGTATAGAAATGTTTCCATATGTAATGAATTAGAAACGGGATATGGTCATAAAAGATCAAAAAGTGGGAAAGACATGATATCGATTTTATTAATCGCCACTTTTTCGATATGGGCACCGCAGACGTAGCCGAGATGGTGCTACCGAAAAAGGACGTGCTCAACAATTGCTCGCAGGAGTTCAGGTGGAATTTGAGCAACGTGTTCACATGTATTGGCATTCAGATCAGGTCCAGCATGTCCCCGGAAAACGCGTTCCCTTGGAGATCCCCAGAGCCAAAAGTCACTTGAATTCATATCAGGTGATTTTTCAGGCCATGCATCAGGGAAACCTCTGGAGAGAACACATTGGTGGAAGGGTACATTAAGCGGCTCATCTTGTATGTTAACAGTGATTTTCACACAGTTGAGCTTTCCAAAGCAGGGAGTCACATGCTGTACAGGGAGGTCTCGATAAAGCGCAGACGTCACAGTACACCCGCAAGGCCCTGTGGGTATATTGACCTCAAAAGAAGAACGGACCGAGGACAACGCTGATCTTAAACCCACACCACATGGTCACATACGGTGAGTGCAACGGATCTTCGTGCGCAACACGCGCTTTAACATTAACCCCCAATTCGTCAATTCCGTGTATTTACTGCATACCGTAGTGTGAAATGTGACTCGTCAATTCATAGAACATTGCCCGGCCACATGTCACCAGCTTCGATCCGTGCCAGAAATTTAGAACGTTCCTGGTGATCACAAGGTTTCAGGTGCTGCACGGTCTCGATCTTACACTAGTGTCAGTGTAAAATAGACCACAAAACTTTCTGCGTTGTTGACCATGAGACGGACAATTTTTGTGACATTGCACGAGTATTAGCGCTATCTGGGGCACATGATGTGTGGTCAGTTACGGCAACAACAACCTCGTTACTGACTTCCTCCGGTATAAGATGCATTACTCTTCCATGTGCCACACCGAGTTCACCCGTGTTTTCTAATTTCATTTTCATCTTCTTGAAGCCATTTAATTACATCGGGCCTCCTATCAGACCTTTCAGTCACCGATACTCTATCAGTGCTTTAATCACTATAGTTTACGTAAAGTAGTTTTCCTGAGAGCGCACGGCCTCTCTTCTCGATAGCCACACAGCTCACTCACGCTATGGCTTGTCAGATGACAACGTGTATGTCACACCGCCATACAGTCAGCGCCAGATTTGCAGCTTTTATCGTTTCCGCGCTAACGCGTTAGAATGTTACCAAGTATCGTCGCCAAGCGATACTTATAGCCCACACTGGAATTCCGTGAGTATCTGCATTTTAATTACGAATACAATCATCCGGGAGGAAAATACAGAGCGTCTGCTTAATATGTCGTACTTGCTTCGTTCGTCAACCATTAGTTTGCTTCCAAAGGACAACACCCACTTTGTCTACTACGTGGTCTCCTATTTTGTTGGTAAGTTTGCCTATAATTTCAATTCTGCTGCTCCTCAACACTTTCATCTTCCTTTGGTTTAGTATGAAACCATACCATTTCTTATGTATGCTGTTTATTCCATTCTGTAAGTCCTGGAATCTTTCTGCATTTTTTTTAAAGAGGAAAGAAATGTGATTAACTGGTCTTCTTGATATCCATTCACCGATAATTTAAATCCCGCATGTGACGTTTTCTCTCATTTCCTTCATTACTTATTCGACATAGAGTAGAGTAGATAATTGTACAATCAACGTAAGATCTTTTTAATCTGAGCTCTTCTCTCTTTATTTTGTACTCTTATTGTTTTTCTCTTCTTCCTCGTACTTATTCTATACTACCTTTCCTCTACTATAAGAGAAACGAGTTTTTTTAGGGTTTCAAACATATTGTATGCCTCTTTATTGCTGAATGCCTTTTCAAGGTCCGAAAGTCCTATGAATGCATGTTGGTTTTCCTTACATCTTCCTTCCGTTATCAAGGATATCAGAGCACCCTCCTTAATGTCACTGCCTATTCTATATTCACGTTGATATAATACAAATACAGTGCTGAATATGTATTTGAGTAGCCAAGAGGCAGTACAAAAAGAATACGGGATTCGAAACAGGAATTTCCTCTTATCGCGAGCGGCCGTCTTATCATGTGGCTATCGGAACACAACTCACAGCCACATCCAACCTTCCATACGTCGTCAACCGCGTGCCCACAATCTGCACTCGTTCTTCCATTATGTACACTGCCATTTGTCAACAGTGCAACACCGAGGAGAAATTACCCGCATAGCGTCAAACTTGGTTGTGACGACAGGTTTGTAAGCAATAAGAGATACTTTTGCAGCGAAATGGGGTGAACGTAAGCCGAGCAGAGCCCTCTCTAGTCGGTGTTGCGCCTAGTGTAGTCACTGCAGAGCTGTCACACAAGGTGGAAACAATACAGTGAGTGCCAGTAAGCCTCGTCGAAGTCAAAGGGAGCCATATCGGCGTGTGAGCGAGTTCGAACGGGTCAGAATGATCGGTCTGCGGGAAACGGGGTTGTCATACAGTGACATTTCGGCTCGCACAGGGCATGCTGCAACGACAGTGATGCCTTTGTGGAAGCAGTGGACAGAGGAAGGTCGTACGCAGCGACAAGCCGAACTGGATCACGGAACATGACCACAGTACGGGATGACCGATATCTTGTCCGCATTACCATTACGGAATGTACATCGTCATCCACAGTGTTGGCTAGTCGCTGGAGCGCTGCAACAGGTGTGAATCTGTCTGCATCGACGGTTCGTCGCCGTCTGCTGCAGGATGGACTGGTTGCATTCATGCCATTACGTTGGCTTTCACTGTTCAGAAACCACAAGCTCCTCCATCTGCTGTGGGGTGCTGAGTAGCAACATGTAATCTTTCCGGATGAGTCTAGCTTCCACGTGTCCTACAGTGATGGCGGCATACGTGTCCGGCGGTACCGTGGTGATCACAACCTGGAGGACTGCTTTGTGGAGCGGCAGAGCGGACAAACACCAGGTGTTATGGGTTGGAGGGTTATTGGTTACAACAACCGGTCTCGCCTCGCAAGTATTGTGGGCACTTTGAATAGCAACCGGTACCTAACGGAGGTTGTGGAGCCTGCTTCAAGCATCTCCACAGGTCACCTTTCAACAGGACAATGCTCGACCACATATTGCGAGGAATGTACAGGTCTTCTTCGAAGAACGACGGGTACCACGGCTTCCCTGGTCTGCACGTTCGCCAGACATGACACCCATCGAATATGTCTGGGATATGGTTGGTCGTCCGCAGCTCGCGGACGTGCGGTAGCGTTCTCGCTTCCCGCGTGCGGGTTTCCGGGTTCGATTCCCGGTGGGGTGAGGGGTTTTCTCTGCCTCGTGATGGCTGGGCGTTGTGTCCTGACCTTAGGTTAGTTAGATTTAAATAGTTCTAAGTTCTAGGGGACTGATGACCACAGCAGTTGAGTCCCATAGTCTCAGAGCCATCTTCTAGGGGACTGATAACCATAGTTGTTAAGTCCCACAGTACTCAGAGCCATTTGAACCAATATGGTTGGTCGGCACCTGGTGCGTTACGGATTTGTGGGCTCGGATGCATCTTGCGTGGTCAGAAATACTTCAGGAACGCATTCAGAAACTTATTGATTCAGTGCCAAGGCGTATGGTGGCCACACAACATACTGAATAGTAGGGAAGACCTTTACAGATTTTAAAAGGTAATCATTCGTTACTTGTCATGTATTTAACCTGTAGTATTAAATTAAATGAGTTCATGCGTTTCCTTCTTCGTGTTGCAATTTCCATGAACGGTATGATATATTCTCGTGCAGGCGAGAAATTTTATTTGAAAGTCCCGAGCGGTTCAAAATGGTTCAAATGGCTCTGAGCACTATGGGAGTTAACATCTGAGGTCATCAGTCCCCTAGAACTTAGAACTACTAAAACCTAACTAACCTAAGGACATCACAAACATCCGTGCCCGAGGCAGGATTCGAACCTGCGACCGTAGCGGTGGCGCGGTTCCAGACTGAAGCGCCTAGAACCGCTAGGCCACACCGGCCGGCGCCCCGAACGGTTCTAGGCGCTACAGTCGCAATGTTCGAATCTTGCCTCGGGCATGGATGTGTGTGAGCTTAGTTCTAAGTTCTAGTGGACTGTGGCCTCAGATGTAAAGTCCCATAGTGCTCAGAGCCATTTGAACCATTTTTTATTTGAAAGTCCCTTACCTGTTGTCGGCGGAGAAATACGATATTGCAGTGCCTGTGTTATTCTGAATTACGATGCAAAATTCCTTTGGTCACACATGCATGCGCGCAATCACTTTCAAGTAAAAGTCTCATCTGTGTGGGAATATACATAACGGCTGTAAGACTACGGGTTGTGGGCACATTGTTGGCTACATATATCAGTTTCGGTGTGGCAGTGAGTTGTGCTCTGATAGCAAAACGGTAAGGCGACGGCTCACGATAAGCGGGAAATCCGGGTTCGACTCCCGGCGGCTCATTTTTTTTCTGTCGTTATTTCATTGTGTTAGCAGGTATTCGCAACTGCGAATGCATTTCAAGTCAAAAAAGAGAAGGTTAGTTTATATTGGTAAAAACGTGGAAAGCAGTATACTGATGTATACATGAAAAGCAGCCACACGGAGATCGCCGCTTGGTGTAGGAGAACGGTCACGTTGCGCTGGGTGCAATCCGATACGGCTGCAGCCGCTAATGAGGCTGGTTCCAGGATGCGAGAGCGCTCGCTGGAAGGCATCGAGGGCGTGGGCGGCGGAGGGTGGAAAGGGGAGGGGCCGAAGAAGAGGGGAGGGGTGTTCCGGTGCGGAGTCAGCAGTGCAGGGCAAGCGCGGGGTGCAGACCTCTGGCACGCAGCAGGCAGCTGACGGATGTATGAGGCTGGTTCAAAATTAATGCCTCAGAGTTTATTATGTGAAAACTCTCGAAGCTTTTTAAACGAAACAAACCTCATCAACACGCAGTACATTTATTCTCCATGTCTACGTATGTATTTCTCATCAGAGTAATTCCAGCGAGGAACACATTTCTCCCAAAGAGAGACCAGCTTGTCGATACCATCACTGCAGCGGCATAGCCTCATCTTTGCTTGCACCACTTTATTACTTCAAAGCGTAGTTCTGGAAGGTATTATTTATGTTTTGGAAACACATGAAAATCGCATGGGGCCAAGTTGGGACTGTACGGAGGATGATCAGTGACAGTGAACCCAAGACGTCGGATTGATGCAGATGTCGCAGTGCTCGTGTGTAATCTGGCATTGTCATTCTGAAGGAGAGGGTGAACCACATGTGGGTGAACTCTTGGAATTAACGTTTTCTGTTTTCTGAGAATCTTGCAGTGCCTTGTGGAGTTTATGGTGAAGCCACTGGGCACGAATTCCCTGCTGATGGCCTGGTGTTGAACTTTCTTGGCGTTGATGATCCGTTGTGCCGGAGTTCCGTTGATTCTCTCTTGTTTTTCAGCTTTTATGAAGTGTTACAATGTTGTTAAGGAACCCATTGTCCTCACGCTCAGAATCCAAAATAAACTGTTGACATATGTCCAATATCCTTAGGTTCATATCAGGTACCCACTTGGCACACAGTTCCCTGTACTGCAGCTCTGCAGTGGTGATTTGTACATGCTCTCGTTATATGCCACACTTACCTTATAGCTGTGTCTGTGTCATTCAACAATTTTCTCTGATGACTTCATGAACCACATTTTGTCTCCACATTGCATTGTTACCAAATTTATTCATGACAGAGGATACAAGATGGCGCCCATAGATGTGGCAGTTTAGCACTAACATCACGGAGAGAAGTTCAAATTTGGGCGGGAAAATGGTCAATTGAGCTAACCCCAGTAACCTAACTTCACCCACGCCCCCTCTCTTACGCCCCTCCACTCCTCTCCCCCCCGCCCATCTCAACTCCCCCACCAGGAAATTGGCGGGAAAAGGACTCAGTCTAGGCTGGGCTGCCAGATAGGAGGGATGTAAGCCTTTATTTTGTTTGCTTTGTGGTATATTGTTTATTGAAATAATTTGAGTTGTCTTATACACTAGCTACATCCAGTGTGCTCATCTTGAGGTTCGACTCCAACTGATGTAGTTCGCACCACTACCACCAGAGGGCGCTGTCGATACGCATCCCCAACTCTCCTGTGATGTAATCCAAGGTGGCGGTCTGGAGGAAAATGGCGGGAAATTCGTTCGGTCTGTGTCTAGCTGCTGGACTGGGAGGACGGATGTAATTATTTACTGTGTGTGTACTACATGTTCAATGGATTAGATGTATGTGCTGGAGAAGGAGGAGTTTAACAGGTATATTAGCTGCAATCACGCAGCTGAGGACTGTGTGCATAGACACTTGATTGATGCTTGGAAAGCAATCCTATTTGGTGAAAGTATGAAGAAGACGAATACACTTCATCAAATAAAGAAGATGTGGCAGGATGGGGCTAAGTTACAATTCGCAACTAATGCTGATAAATCAATGTGCTGTAATTGTAGATCATTTGATCAAAGTTCAGTCAGTCTTCCTAAGTGTAAGAGGCAAGACGTTTGCACACTCCAGCGTGCGCGCTTCCTGTTCCAGGCTCTCTGCACCAGGCCTACTGTCGCGTTAGAAATACCCTCTGCCTTCCTCCTTCCCATCCACGGTTCACAGACACTCTTTGTCGTTGAACTTGAACTGCCTTTGGAGTTACTACGTTTGGTGGTTAAGCAATTTGCGGAGTATTGTCACATACATAACATGAAGCTGTCACAGGAACTAAATGTATCACTGTAGAAAGAGAGTGAGCTTTGTAGATGACGCAAAAATATTTAAACAATTTGCGATGCAATTACACGTTTTATTTCGAGGAATACCACCACCACACTTGAACACGTACTATCCCTGAGACTCTTTGCGTGCTTTTGTGGGAAATACCATAACCTTTCCTTATCTTTGAGCACGAGTTGCTTCAGGAGCTACTAAATCCAACTGAATATGTCTGCAAATAACCGTTCAAAATAGATTGCTGCCTAGCAGTTTGCTTCAATTTGGTGATGTATACCGTCACACTCACACACACTCTAAAAAGATAGTGGCACACTTGTGAAACTTCCTTGAGACATTTGACACGCTTTTGTGGCAAAAAGATCCTGAAACCGATATCAGATGCAATATCTGATTTTACACGCCAGACCGACGATATTTGAAAGTCGAAATAAATATTTCTGAACTCTAAACAGGACGCTCATCACTTTTCGAGTTTTAGCTGTTTATTTGAAGGCACTGCTAGGTACAGAAGAAATTCTGAATCCTATAGCTGCTGTGGTATTCATCACTTATCTGAAACGCTGAGTAAGGTTAGTTTATATTTGCTTCTGGTGTCAGGGAAGTTATTTTCCTAACTTCTTGAAGCACGCACTGATGTCCATACACAGGTGGGAAAATCAGAACAATTACATAAACAATTGACAGCACTGTCCTACAGACGAGAAAAATGGCTGGAATTTTCGATGAATTTTCGGTTTCCTACAACTGCTGGTGTGGAGATACTCTAAAGCCACAATGACTGATGGGGGACAGCATCCCAGTGTCTGTACCAGGGTACGATGGTCTGCCTGGACTTGTCACTGAACACTGGAACAAAGAAGACATCACCTGACTCTCTGACGTCACAGAATTTTACATAGGTACCTTGCCACTGTGTTGTTAGAACTGGTCTGTAGAGGCTCATACACTCCGCAAAAAGGGTGTCTTGTGACTCTCTGACGTCATGGAACTTCCTTTGAATGGAGCATTCTGAATGGTTTTTATTGAATTTACCCGCCAAACTGTTGCTGCTGCCAGCGTGGGAACACTGTACGACATTTCCTGCAGGCGGAAAAATGACGAGACTTTCAGCAGCAAAATCATAAACTGAAAAAAAAAGAAAAATACAGCATACCATTTTCGAGATAGTTATCGATATCAGATACATAGCAGTATGCTACCGATTGCTTGCACAGTACAATTAAGAAGATATAGAGCGGAAATTGTACCACTTTTTTTTTTAGTCATCAGTCTACTGACTGGTTTGATGCGGCCCGCCACGAATTCCGCTCCTGTGCTAACCTCTTCATCTCAGAGTAGCACTTGCAACCTACGTCCTCAATTATTTGCTGGATGTATTTCAATCTCTGTCTTCCTCTACAATTTTTGCCCTCTACAGTTCCCTCTAGTACCATGGAAGTCATTCCCTCATGTCTTAGCAGATGTCCTATCATCCTGTCCCTTCTCCTTATCAGTGTTTTCCACATATTCCTTTCCTCTCCGATTCTGCGTAGAACCGCCTCATACCTTACCTTATCAGTCCACCTAATTTTCGACATTCGTCTATAGCACCACATCTCAAATGCTTAGATTCTCTTCTGTTCCGGTTTTCCCACAGTCCATGTTTCACTACCATACAATGCTGTACTACAGACGTACATCCTCAGAAATTTTTTCCTTAAATTAAGGCCGGTATTTGATATTAGTAGACTTCTCTTGGCCAGAAATGCCTTTTTTGCCATAGCGAGTCTGCTTTTGATGTCTTCCTTGCTCCGTCCGTCATTGGTTATTTTACTGCCTAGGTAGCAGAATTCCTTAACTTCATTGACTTCGTGACCATCAATCCTGATGTTAAATTTCTTGCTGTTCTCATTTCTACTACTTCTCATTACCTTCGTCTTTCTCCGATTTACTCTCAAACCATACTGTGTACTCATTAGACTGTCCATTCCGTTCAGTAGATCATTTAATTCTTCTTCACTTTCACTCAGAATAGCAATGTCATCAGCAAATCGTATCATTGATATCCTTTCACCTTGTATTTTAATTCCACTCCTGAACCTTAATTTTATTTCCATCATTGCTTCCTCGATGTACAGATTGAAGAGTAGGGGCGAAAGGCTACAGCCTTGTCTTACACCCTTCTTAATACGAGCACTTCGTTCTTGATCGTCCACTCTTATTATTCCCTCATGGTTGTTGTACATATTGTATATGACCCGCCTCTCCCTATAGCTTACCCCTACTTTTTTCAGTATCTCGAACAGCTTGCACCGTTTTATATTGTCGAACGCTTTTTCCACGTCGACAAATCCTATGAACGTTTCTTGATTTTTCTTTAGCCTTGCTTCGATTATTAGCCGTAACGTCAGAATTGCCTCTCTCGTGCCATTAATTTTCCTAAAGCCAAACTGATCGTCACATAGCGCTTTCTCAATTTTCTTTTCCATTCTTCTGTATATTATTCTTGTAAGCAGCTTCGATGCATGAGCTATTAAGCTGATTGTGCGATAATTCTCGCACTTGTCAGCTCTTCCCGTCTTCGGAATTGTGTGGATGATGCTTTTCCGAAAGTCAGATGGTATGTCGCCGACTCATATATTCTACACACCAACGTGAATAGTCGTTTTGTTGCCACTTCCCCCAATTATTTTAGAAATTCTGATGGAATGTTATCTGTCCCCTCTGCCTTATTTCACCGTACGTCCTCCAAAGCTCCTTTAAATTCCGATTCTAATACTGGATCCCCTATCTCTTGTAAATCGACTTCTGTTTCTTCTTCTATCACATCAGACAAATCTTCGCCCTCATAGAGGCTTTCAATGTATTCTTTCCACCTATCTGCTCTCTCCTCTGCATTTTAACAGCGGAATTCCCGTTGCACTCTTAATGTTACCACCGTTGCTTTTAATGTCACCAAAGGTTGTTTTGACTTTCCTGTATGCTGAGTCTGTCCTTCCGACAATCATGTCTTTTTCGATGTCTTCACATTTTTCCTGCAGCCATTTCGTCTTAGCTTCCCTGCACTTCCTATTTAATTCATTCCTCAGCGACTTGTCTTTCTGTTTTCCTGATTTCTTCTGTTACCCATAGTTTCTTCGCAGCTACCTTCTTTGTACCTATGTTTTCCTTCCCAACTTCTGTGATGGCCCTTTTTAGAGATGTCCATTCCTCTTCAACTGTGCTGCCTACTGCGCTATTCCTTATTGCTGTATCTGTAGAGTTAGAGAACTTCAAACGTATCTCGTCATTCCTTAGAACTTCCGTATCCCACTTCTTTGCGTATTGATTCTTCCTGACTAATGTCTTTAACTTCAGCCTACTCTTCATCACTACTATATTGTGATCTGAGTCTATATCTGCTCCTGGGTACGCCTTACAATCCAATATCTGATTTCGGAATCTCTGTCTGACCATGATGTAATCTAATTGAAATCTTCCCGTATCTCCCGGCATTTTCCAAGTACACCACCTCCTCTTGTGATTCTTGAACAGGGTATTCGCTATTACTAGCTGAAACTTGCTACAGAACTCAATTAGTCTCTCTCCTCTTTCATTCCTTGTTCCAAGCCCATATTCTCCTGTAACCTTTTCTTCTACTCCTCCCCTACAACTGCATTCCAGTCGCCTACGAGTATTAGATTTTCGTCTCACTTTACATACTGTATTACCCTTTTGATATCCTCATACACATTCTCTATCTGTTCGTCTTCAGCTTGCAACGTCGGCATGTATACCTGAACTATCGTTGTCGGTGTTGGTCTGCTGTCGATTCTGATTAGAACAACCCGGTCACTGAACTGTTCACAGTAACACACCCTCTGCTCTACCTTCCTATTCATAACGAATCCTACACTTGTTATACCATTTTCTGCTGCTGTTGATATTACCCGATACTCATCTGACCAGAAATCCTTGTCTTCCTTCCACTTCACTGACCCCTACTATATCTAGATTTAGCCTTTGCATTTCCCTTTTCAGATATGCTAGTTTCCCTACCACGTTCAAGCTTCTGACATTCCACGCGCCGACTCGTAGAACGTTATACTTTCGTTGATTATTCAAACTTTTACTCATGGTAACCTCCCCCTTGGAAGTCCCCTCCCGGAGATTCGAATGAGGGACTATTCCGGAATCTTTTGCCAATGGAGAGATCATCATGACACTTCTTCAACTACAGGCCACATGTCCTGTGTATACACGTTACGTGTCTTTAATGCAGTGGTTTCCATTGCCTTCTGCATCCTCATGTCGTTCATTATTGCTGATTCTTCCGCCTTTTAGGGGCAATTTCCCACCCCTAGGACAAGAGAGTGCCCTGAACCTCTATCCGCTCCTCTGTTCTCTTTGACAAGGCCGTTGGCAGTATGAGGCTGACTTCTTATGCGGGAAGTCTTCGTCCGCCAATGCTGATTATTTATCATAATTTAGGCGGGTGCCCTAGACCACAGGTACGTGAATCTGTACCACTAGTAACCCGAAACTTGAGCGAGTTGCGTGGAAGTGGGACATACCACAAACCACTGAGTAACTAGAAACTTATATCGTCTGTGAAGATTTTAAAACAATAGAGGAAACTGGTAGTTCCATTCGTAATGTTTAACGAATACTGATGTCAATGATGTAACAGATTCCAAATCATCCTTGTACTACACAACGGCAAGCAAGGAGTTTTTCTTGTCTAGACAAACAGCAGACGTCTTTTCTCACTGTTTTTCACCTCCTACATGCTCACATGATAATCACTGTTCTCCAAATAAAATAAGGATGGAAATGTGTAGAAGAAGTCAACTGTACAATTTACATGCGAGGGAATAACTGTCCAGCGCCAACAGACGCCCTTATTGAATCTTCTCAAATTTGCATGGAGCACACACCCCATCATCAAGGTTACAAAACACATACTGAATATCACTTCGCTACTCAGCCACCTACAGGGTGACAGGCTGAGGTCAGCTGCATTCTTGTGTCCAGCCTGTCCAGTTCGGACAGCTCCTGCCGTTAGCCAGAAGTGTCAGTCGTTTCGGTCACAGGCTACTGCCGCAACGCGCTCTCCCGAACTTCATGTAGAATCGTCCTAGGAAACCAGCCACTGTACTTACAATTAAGTAATACGATTTCAGCCTCAATCTGATGGCGTTCGATACTGAGCGAAGTATCGGAAATACCCTCTGCTGACGTTTGTGCCTTTGGAAATACAAAAAAAAAAAAAAAAAAAAATCTGTACCATTCTTCTGAGTGCACATAATTTTCGATGTAAAACAAGCTTTCACTCCCCTTACCCCTATAGATGCGTTGAATTAGAAAATTTTCACATAAAATCGATACGTCCCTAACGACAGACAATAGCATTTTCTTTACGTGTGTTCGCACAAGGATCTCAGTAACTTTACACTCCAACACATACATTATGAGCCTGCTGATCAGAGCGAATCTGTCACGCAATCCCTACTAAATATAATACTTCGATAATAACTGAATGCTAGTGATACAAATCAATATTGAGGGAAAATCCACGATGGATGGACATGTCTCATTTGTTTTGTTGCTAGTGGTACCAGTGTGTCTTACACAGAGAGACATAATCTTCTTATAAGCGACCAGCTGTTAAAAAAAACACTGTCGCAACGACTATGTTGCTGTCGCCGTATATAAAAGGTGGTCTTGGTTCTGTCGGCGCACGCAACTATCGCTAATAGTATCCATGTAAGAAACTATACAATCTTTATAAATTGAGATACGTTATTCCTTCCGAATGATGTGATCTTCCACACAAAAATGCCGCTATTTGAATATAGATGGTGATCGCTGGGATGTGTACTAACAGACAAAAAGCGTGGGTGAATGTCACCGGTGGTGTATGCTCATAATAAAATCACTGAATTTTGAAATAGATGTGGCTGAGAAACGTGGTGTTATGCTGATATTTGCAACTCTCTTGTGCCGCCGCTAGATATTTCTCACGTTAACGAACTGTATTTATAACATGTTACATCCCGATGCCATGTCAGGTTTTGTGATGTATACCCTGGCTTATAGGCGAGAGGGGATGGGGGTTGATTGAGAATGGTCACATAAAGTAGATGGTATACTATGTGACCAATTACTTTAAAAAATGTAATGCTAGATTGAGGTTGTAGGAAATGTACTCTGGCTTTTAATATCTACAGTGCTACACTTTCTGGCAGAAATTCTGCCTGCGATTTGGAATCAAGTCTTTCCATTCAGTAACATAATGGAATGTAGTCGAAATAAGTTGGGTGTTGCTGAGGGAATTAGACTGGGAAATGAGACAAAGTAGTAAAGGAGTTGTGCTATTTGGGGAGCACAATAACTGATGATGGTGGAAGTAGAGAGGATATAAAATGTACACTGGCAATGGCAAGAAAAGCTTTTCTGAAGAAGAGAAATTTGTTAACATCGAGTATAGATTTAAGTGTCAGGAAGTCGTTTCTGAAAGTATTTGTATGGATTGTAGCTATGTATGGAAGTGAAACATGGACGATAAATAGTTTGAACAAGAAGAAAATAGAAGCTTTCGAAGTGTGGTGCTACAGAAGAATGCTGAAGATTAGATGGGTAGTTCACATAACTAATGAGGAAGTATTGAATAGAATTGGGGAGAAAAGGAGTTTGTGGGACAACTTGGCTACAGGAAGGGACCGGTTGGTAGGACATGTTCTGGGGCATCAAGCAATCACAAATTTAGCATTGGAGGGCAGTGTGGATGGTAAAAATCATAGAGCGTGACCAACAGATGAATACACTAAGCGGATTCAGAAGGACGTAGGTTGCAGTAAGTACTGGGAGATGAAGAAGCTTGTACAGGATAGATTAGCATGGAGAGCTGCATCAAACCAGTCTCAGGACTGAAGACCACAACAACAACAACAACAACAACAACATACTTGCATTGGATCCTATGAAGATGTCTTTTAGTGATTACAGCCAGTAGTGAATCATATTTATTGCACTCTCATACCTCGGAAAGAGTCAGCTTTTTCGAAACTATCTGCTATAGTAAAGCTCCGACGTGCTTTCAGACAGTCCCTATGCATCTTGTAATGTATCTCAGTGTTTTCTCAATATCCCTGTAGCTTGGTCCATGTGATCGTTCCACTTTAAGTCGGAGCGCTTTATTTGAGACCTTCTGCAACCTATGGAGAAAACAGGGTGAGCTGAGTTAATATAACAGGGCTATCTTTTTTTAACACTCTGGAGAAATGGGTACATGTTGTCATAGCTCCACCAAGTGTGTACAGTGTGTAAGACCAACATACCAAACGAAGCTTTCTCCTGAAACAGAAACTAGTATAAAAGACAATTACAGCAACTGGGAGAAGGTCAAGGATTTTGCTACTGAAGTGCGATCTATCTCCAAACTACATACAGGTACTGCAGTTCAAAGGAGTTCAGCATCCCTCAGGGTGCATGCATGTCTGTCACCCAAACATTTTCTTTCTCAGCGTTATTTTGTACGATCCAACAGAGAAAAAGTGTGAACTAAGAAAACTCCACTAATGACATCTGAAAGAGAACTCGATAATATCTTTACCACATCTCTCTCTTGCTAAATATCCGGAAACAAATGACATCTGTTTGCTGGCATCGAGCATATGTGGCGACCTTATGAAATATACATGCGTTGACCCTTCAGAGCAGGGGGGCAGTGATCAAAATCACTTACACAGACTGATGTAAAATTTCATTGCCTATGCTGTAGGAGGTCCATATCCCAGAGACTACTAGTCTCGAGAGAAGGTCCCTGTTTTGCTGTTTGATACATTGAATTTTCTGCTGTGGTAATGTGTCGAAGAAGTGTATTACTACTGCTTTGTACACCACCAGACGTTTTGATTTCGTCCACCATGACCTCAAGGTGTATGTCAGGTTCAAAACTGATATTAAAATGTTTCGATCCATTGGCTCTCACAGAAAATTTGACATCGCTTAGCGTAATTTATGTTGTTGCTGCTCCCAAAACATACTGGATGACGATTGAAATAAGACAATCTGGATGCGTTTTGCGCCAATGTGGTGCGTTTCTAAACAGCTGTCTTAAGGTGACTGATGACCTCCACATTTAAACTCATTCACAGTGACGGGGCAGCAGATGGTTCGGTGTTCTGCTTCGATTGATTTCTCATATTGCAATTATGTATGCGATCAGTGTTTGAGTGCCAGCCATCCATAGAAGGTATGTTCCTCCACAAAGACACATTCTCCATCTCAAACAAGTGATGTCAGTCAATTATTATGTGGTAATCAACAGTGTACCAGTGGATGGATGGGATGGAAAGGACATTGTCGATGTACTGTAATTAGCATCACAGTTAATAGTGTTACCAATTTTAGCAATTTTACCAGTTCTTCCATAATTTCAACACCGAACAGTAACATGGCAGCGTGCTTCCCAAATACTGTATCATCACTGACCACTCCTTCACCACTTTGCAAGTACCATATACTACATATACTAGATTGCGAATGTAGAAATGACTGTGAAATACATCCATTCATTGTTAATTCTCGAATATATATGGCGAAAGGTACATGTTTTGATGGCTGATAGCATTACTGATTATGGACAAAAAACTTGAAGTGAACATATGCCCTACTCCGAGATGCACATTTCTATTTATTTTCCGTATTATTCATTGTCATTTCTTACAATGTACCACAGTAATATAGGGGAAGTTGAGACGAACATTTTGATACAGGGCGCTTGTGGTCTATTGAGTCAGAAAACTACCTGAAACTGGCGTCGCACAAGATTTTCAATACTCTCGCGATCTCTCCACGCAAACTGTTAATCCTATACGAAAAATAAATAGGAGCTTTTTTGTAGCAAATTTAATTTAGTTTTATTGTGAACTGAGACGCGTTTTTGTTGGAGTGTGCGGTTTTCGAGTTTTCAAGAAAACCATTCACATTAGGACTTACGTCCATACGAAGTTTTTTGTTCAAAATTACTAATACTATCGCATCTCAAAGCACGTATCTTTCTTACCTTCCCTACTGACTCACCTAACGTTACCGCTGGATATAGTTCGTAAACCACATCAAATACTGACGAACCGATTCCACAGACCGAACGTGAGGAGAGGGGCTAGTGTAACTGTTTAATACAAACCATACAAAAATGCATGAAAGTATGTTTTTTAACACAAACCTACGCTTTTTTAAATGGAACCACGTTAGTTTTGTTAGCACATCTGAACATATAAACAAATACGTAATCAGTGCCGTTTGTTGGATTATAAAATGTTAATTACATCCGGAGATATTGTAACCTAAAGTTGACGCTTGAGTACCACTCATCCGCTGTTCGAGCGTGTGTATCGGAGAGCACCGAATTGCGTAGGGATCCAAAGGGAACGGTGATGGACCTTAGGTACAGAAGAGACTGGAACAGCACATTTCGTCCACATGCTAACACCTTTTTATTGGTCTTTTTCACACGTGATTTCCGTTTTCAATTACGGAGTGGAATAGATTGTATCCCGACATGTCAGGCCAATAGATGTTCAATGTGGTGGCCATCATTTGCTGCACACAATTGCAATCTCTGGCGTAATGAATGTCGTACACGCCGCAGTACATCTGGTGTAAGGTCGCCGCAGGTTGCCACAATATGTTGTTTCATATCCTCTGGGGTTGTAGGCACATCACGGTACACATTCTCCTTTAACGTACCCCACAGAAAGATATCCAGAGGTGTAAGATCAGGGGAAGGGGCTGGCCAATTTATGCGTCCTCCACTTCCACAGTGTGACTCGCCCTGTATATACATGGGTTGTCTGCATTATTATTCGGAATGGCCAAGCTAGGAGGATGGGTGGCAGAATAGGCAATGGCCTTAGGAATATTATTATGAAGGCCTGACAAGAAGGAGGAACAGGATGATATGACATCTGTTAAGGCATCAGGGAATAACAGTTGAGGGTAAAAACCGTAGAAGGAAGACAGAGATTATGATACACCTAGCAAATGATTGAGGTCGTAGGGTATTAGTGCTACTTTGAGAGAAAACATTGGACGGCAGGTCGCATTGAGCGAGTCAGAAGACTGAAGACCTGATGCCTAAATAAAGGTGTAACTGACAAAATAAAGGCGTAACTGACAACAAAGTGGTTTATTGGAAAAAATGTGTACAGAGGTCCAACGTATCCCGGTGGTATGGTGGTAGACATTCGCTTTAGTCCTGTCAGTGGCGTGTCGAAGCCAAGAGCAGAGAGTAATATCAGCCTCCGAGGACCACCATCGGTAAAACTCAACCGATCCCACTGGGGAAGTTCTGGGAAGCGCCGCACCATTATCGTTGACGCCGTAGCGTCACCACTGGCCGTATGGAACTTGGACGCCCACTTACCCGACCCGGAATAGGTGGAAGCATCGAAAACATCGAGACTGTTACAACAGTTAGTAATGGCTCTGAGCACTATGGGACTTAACTGCTGAGATCATCAGTTCCCTAGAACTTAGAACCTGCGACCGAAGCGGTCGCGCGGTTCCAGACTGTAGCGCCTAGGACCGCTAGGCAGTTAGGAATAATTGTTACTCATTGTATACTCTTCCTCTACACAAGGGTCCTCGTGACGTGTTGATTTTGGTGTGATTGGTGCTTATACCTGGTTAAGGAGCGTTAAAAAGGAAATAAACAAATATTTATGCTACGTCCACACCGTTAAATTTGTGATGGCAATGAATACAACAATAACATCAGCAGTTACGCTGGTATCGAAAATTAATGGAACAAGCGAAAATGTTGCAAGGTTGCGTGTATTTTGCCACATAACAGTATAAATAGGTGATACTGAGATAGAAACAATGTAAAGTATACAGAACTTAAACAACTACTACACGAATAACGGTATCATTACCAAGTCTTACAGTCTTCAACCGAGCGACCGCTACGGTCGCAGGTTCGAATCCTGCCTCGGGCATGGATGTGTGTGATATCCTTAGGTTAGTTAAGTTTAAGTAGTTCTGAGTACTAGGGGACTGATGACCTCAGAAGTTAAGTCCCATAGTGCTCTGAGCCATTTGGACCATCACGAAGTCTGTGCCATAGCTCCTCACAGCAACTGCTAATGAGCTCTAAGGATCTCGTCACGATACCTGACAGCAGATAAAGCTTGGCGATTCAACCATAAAGTTTCCTGAAGATGTGTTTGGGCTGTCAACACATTCCTTGATATCGACCTTTTTCCGCAACGTTAGGGTCCCGAAATCGTATTCCACGTTCCCTCTAGATGGGAATCCGTTGAGAATCACTCTGTAGACCAAATCGGGACTCATCTATGAAAAGCCCGTTGACCTCCTGTTCTACCATCCAGGAGCCATGTTGACGACTCTACACGTTCCCTTCTGTGAAGACGCGTCAGAGGTATACATCAGCAGGTCTCCGACAGTGAAGGCCACTCTGACGAAGCCTTCTCCACAGCGTTTGATTCGATGTAACACAACCATTTGATGGTGCGAGGTCAGACACCAGTTGCCGTGAAGCACTAAGCACGTACAATCGTGTCCTTACAGCCAAATAACGGTTTTCTCTTCCGATGTCACATGTGGTCAGCCCTTCCCTGGTATTCAGGGTACAGTTTCCGTCTCAAAAAATTGTGGCCAGGTTCGAGAAACAACAGAGCGATCCACACATTAAGCTATCAGGCCACATCAGTTTGCGACTGTTGTGCTTCCATTCTTCCTATGGCCCTCCACTGCAGAGTCTGTGACTCAGTGTACAGCGATTGTGGATGTGAGACTACCCGGCAAAGACTATTCCCTTTTATAGGAGCCATTACGTCATCTTTGGCGTGGTTTTCCTTTGACCGGAAAGCCGTCTTTCGTGCAGCACACGATCGTATGGACATCTGTTGACAGTATGATTATATCATGATGTAGATACAGTAGAGCGAAATAGCGCTTTGTGCTTTAATTTTGGACACTGGTGTGTGTGACTGGCCTTCCGATGGGCAGCGTCTGTGGAATGGCGACGCAACGGTGGCGGCAGACAGGACACAGCAGCCATCATTCTGGTACTTGTGGGTAATGGAAGATGAGCTGAAACTCGTATGACTCGTATGAGCTCAGGAACTGAGGAACTACATTATTATCCTACAAGGAGGGTTCATCTTGACTGACTTTTCCTATTCCTCATACAGTTGCTTTATCTTATTATATGAAATGTTTAACAATTACTGTACAATGTGGACCAAATCCACTAGTGTGTGCTTTTATCTGATTACTATAACCGAAAAGTTGTAAGTTTAATGTAATTTAAATTCTATATTTTTGCTATGAGAACATTAGCATATTGATAGCAATGACTAAATCTAATTTAAATAAATAATATATTATTGTGAGAACTCTGTAATGTGACATCAATGAAATCTAATTAATTTATCGTAATATGACACGTTAGGTCATCTGACTGGCTACATATTCCCCGTGATTTACCAGTTACAAAGCGAATTACACCAAAGTAATGTAAGAAAATAAGGAGGAACATGTCTTTCTCATGTCTGTGAATGTATTAGTCATGACAATAATAATGAGTTTTATTTGTATGACTTAACTCAGAAAGAATCAGTCATGACACAATAAGAAATACGTAGAAATGGTTTTTCTAGCCATAAGGATTTGTAGGGAAGTACATGGGTGCAGAAATAAATATCTTTAACTACAGGTAAATCAATGTTGACGTTAGTATGAAATATCTGTTCAATGGTGCCTGTATATAAGCATTGTACGCAGTCAACATTCCAAGAGATAAATGTAACATACAACGAATAAAATATGCTCTAATTCGTAGCACACAATATGGAGAAATAGACAAGATAATGCCAGCTTAGATTTTTTCCATACTATGTATGCAGGGCTAAGTATACCAGCACTCAAATGGGTACTCGAGCGAAGTAATGCAGCACAATCTGTTCCTAGAGATAAACATACGTTTGAGAATAAAGTGGCAAAGTATTAAGTAAGACTTTATGTTTTAAGTACAACAAATAACGAACATTGAACAACCTAAATGTGACGCCACACTTTATAAATTTCTTATTTGTGTTCCAATAAAAGTGTATAACATTTATAGGAAAGACGGGTAATATACAATATTTGCAATTACTGGTGGGGAACAATAACACTGGAACACGAAGTACGAAGTGATCGGATTAAAAAGGATGTAAGCCAAGAACGAAGTCTTTCGCCCCTACTGTTCAATCTATACATCGAAGAAGCTATGACGGATACTAAAAAAAAATAAAATTCAAGGTGAAAGGTTATTGGTGACAAGACTGCTATTCTCCGTGAAAGTGAAGAAGCATTACAGCATTTGTTGAATGGAATAAACAGTATAATCAGTAAAGAATAAGGTCTGACAGTAAATCGAAGAAAGATGAAAGTAAGGAGCAGTAGCAGAGGGGAGAACAGCGAGAACTTAACATCAGTAACGGTGATTACGCAGTAGATGAAATTAAGGAATTCTGCTGCCTAGGCAGTAAAGTAACCCATGGTGCATGGAACAAGGAGGACATAAAAAAGCAGACTATCAATTTCGAAATGTGAGCTCCTGGCCTAGAGAGGTCTATTTGTATCAAACATAGACCTTAATTTATGAAAGAAATTTCTGAGAATGTACGATTGGAGCACAGGATTGTATGGTAGTGTAACATGGACTGTGGGAAAACCGGAACAGAAGAAAATTTAAGCATTTGAGAAGTGATGCTAGAAGAACGTTTAAAAGGTTGGCACAGGAGGCTAATTCAGGGAGCGCCCCACCAAATTTTCAACCGAGCACGTTCCATTGTGATAACAGTTTATTGCACGAGAATCTATACTTAATTGTAATTTCTCAAAGTAGTGAAAAAGGATTCACTTGCATTCATCGCAAAATCTGCAGGAAAATCTTTATCTTAACAGCGTCAACGGAAAGAGTACATAAGTAAACATAATTCCAAGTGCAAAGCAACTGCTGAAATTGAGGTTATACATTATTAAACCCCCCATGAACCATGGACCTTGCCGTTGGTGGGGAGGCTTGCGTGCCTCAGCGATACAGATGGCCGTACCGTAGGTGCAACCACAACGGAGGGGTATCTGTTGAGAGGCCAGACAAACATGTGGTTCCTGAAGAGGGGCAGCAGCCTTTTCAGTAGTTGCAGGGGCAACAGTCTGGACGATTGACTGATCTGGCCTTGCAACATTAACCAAAACGGCCTTGCTGTGCTGGTAGTGCGAACGGCTGAAAGCAAGGGGAAACTACAGCCGTTATTTTTCCCGAGGACATGCAGCTTTACTGTATGATTAAATGATGATGACGTCCTCTTGGGTAAGATATTCCGGAGGTAAAATAGTCCCCCATTCGGATCTCCGGGCTGGGACTACTCAGGAGGACGTCGTTATCAGGAGAAAGAAAACTGGCGTTCTACGGATCGAAGCGTGGAATGTCAGATCCCTTAATCGGGCAGGTAGGTTAGAAAATTTAAAAAGGGAAATGGATAGGTTAAAGTTAGATATAGTGGGAATTAGTGAAGTTCGGTGGCAGGAGGAACAAGACTTCTGGTCAGGTGAATACAGGGTTATAAATACAAAATCAAATATGGGTAATGCAGGAGTGGGTTTAATAATGAATAAAAAAATAGGAGTGCGGGTAAGCTACTACAAACAGCATAGTGAACTCATTATTGTGGCCAAGATAGACACAAAGCCCATGCCTACTACAGTAGTACAAGTTTATACGCCAACTAGCTCGGCAGATGATGAAGAAATTGAAGAAATGTATGATGAGATAAAAGAAATTATTCAGGTAGTGAAGGGAGACGAAAATTTTCATAAGTGACTGGAATTCGTCAGTAGGAAAAGGGAGAGAAGGAAACATAGTAGGTGATTATGATTGGGGCTAAGAAATGAAAGAGGAAGCCGGCTGGTAGAATTTTGCACAGAGCATAACTTAATCATAGCTAACACTTGGTTCAAGAATCATAAAAGAAGGTTGTATACATGGAAGAATCCTGGAGATACTAAAAGGTATCAAATAGATTATATAATGGTAAGGCAGAGATTTAGGAATCAGGTTTTAAATTGTAGGACATTTCCAGGGGCAGATGTGGACTCTGACCACAATCTATTGGTTATGACCTGTAGGTTAAAACTGAAGAAACTACAAAAAGGTGGGAATTTAAGGACATGGGATCTGGATAAGCTGAAAGATCCAGATGTTGTACTGAGTTTCAATGAGAGCATAAGGGAACAATTGACAGGAATGGGGGATAGAAACACAGTAGAAAATGAATGGGTAGCTCTGAGGGATGAAGTAGTGAAGGCAGCAGAGGATAAAGTAGGTAAAAAGACGAGGGCTGCTAGAAATCCTTGGGTAACAGAAGAAATATTGAATTTAATTGATGAAAGGAGAAAATATAAAAATGCAGTAAATGAAGCAGGCAAAAACAAATACAAACGTTTCAAAAGTGAGATCGACAGGAAGTGCAAAAGGCTAAGCATGGATGACTAGAGGACAGATGTAAGGATGTAGAAGCTTACCTCACTAGGGGTAAGATAGATACTGACTACAGGGAAATTAAAGAGACCTTTATAGAGAAAAGAACCACGTGTATGAATATCAAGAGCTCAGATGGCAACCCAGTTCTAAGCAAAGAAGGGAAGGCAGAAAGGTGGAAAGAGTATATAGAAGGTTTATACAAGGGCAATGTACTTGAGGACAATATTATGGAAATGGAAGAGGATTTAGATGAAGACGAAATGGGAGATAAGATAGTGCGTGAAGAGTTTGACAGAGCACTGAAAGACCTGAGTCGAAACAAGGCCCCCGGAGTAGACAACATTCCATTAGAACTACTGACGGCCTTGGGAGAGCCAGTCCTGACAAAACTCTACCAGCTGGTGAGCAAGATGTATGAGACAGGCAAAATACCCCCAGACTTCAAGAAGAATATAGTAATTCCAATCCCAAAGAAAGCAAGTGTTGACAGATGTGAAAATTACCGAACTATCAGTTTAATAAGTCACAGCTGCAAAATACTAACGCGAAATCTTTACAGACCAATGGAAAAACTGGTAGAGGCGGACCTCGGGGAGGATCAGTTTGGATTCCGTAGAAATGTAGGAACACGTGAGGCAATACTGACCTTACGACTTACCTTAGAAGAAAGATTAAGAAAAGGCAAACCTACTTTTCTAGCATTTGTAGACTTAGAGAAAGCTTTTGACAATGTTGACTGGAATACTCTCTTTCAAATTCTGAAGGTGGCAGGGGTAAAATACAGGGAGCGAAAGGCTATTTACAATTTGTACAGAAATCGGATGGCAGTCATAAGAGTCGAGGGGCATGAAAGGGAAGCAGTGGTTGGGAAGGGAGTGAGACAGGGTTGTAGCCTCTCCCCGATGTTATTCAATCTGTATACTGAGCAAGCAGTAAAGGAAACAAAAGAAAAATTTGGAGTAGGTATTAAAATTCATGGAGAAGAAGTAAAAACTTTGAGGTTCGCTGATGACATTGTAATTCTGTCAGAGACGGCAAAGGACTTGGAAGAGCAGATGAACGGAATGGACAGTGTCTTGAAAGGAGGATATAAGATGAACATCAACAAAAGCAAAACGAGGATAATGGAATGCAGTCAAATTAAATCGGGTGATGCTGAGGGATTTAGATTAGGAAATGAGACACTTAAAGTAGTAAAGGAGTATTGCTATTTTGGAAGTAAAATAACTGATGATGGTCGAAGTAGAGAGGATATAAAATGTAGACTGGCAATGGCAAGGAAAGCGTTTCTGAAGAAGAGGAAGTTGTTATCATCGAATATAGATTTATGTATCAGGAAGTCGTTTCTGAAAGTATCTGTTTGGAGTGTAGCCATGTATGGAAGTGAAACATGGACGATAACTAGTTTGGACAAGAAGAGAATAGAAGGTTTCGAAATGTGGTGCTACAGAAGAATGCTGAAGATAAGGTGGACAGATCACGTAACTAATGAGGAGGTATTGAATAGGATTGGGGAGAAGAGAAGTTTGTGGCACAACTTGACTAGAAGAAGGGATCGGTTGGTAGGGCATGTTTTGAGGCATCAAGGGATCACAAATTTAGCATTGGAGGGCAGTGTGGAGGGTAAAAATCGTAGAGGGAGACCGAGAGATGAGTACACTAAGTAGATTCAGAAGGATGTAGGTTGCAGTAGGTACTGGGAGATGAAGAAGCTTGCACAGGATAGAGTAGCATGGAGAGCTGCATCAAACCAGTCTCAGGACTGAGGACAACAACAACAAAATGTAGGCTGTAGTTGCATACACAGTTCCCCTTAAGTTGCTTAAACCGGACCCCTTACTTTCTCATGTTTGAAGTCCTATTCGTTTTGAATTCTACTGCAGATTCGATGAGGACAATGGGGAATATTGGTCAAGAAAAACGGAATCCTTCTAAAATCACCAAAGTTACTGACACAAATGAGGAAAAAACGATAGGATGAAGGCCAGCAAACAGTTTAATGTTGCAAAACCAGCGCTTAAGAGGTTGTCCAACATGAACTATGATACACCACAGGAATCAGCAAAAGCAAAATAGGTAGACCTACAATTTTGGATAAAGATCGTCAAGAAGAGCTGGTTTAGCGTTGTCTTGCCATGGAAGCTTCTTTGTTTGGGCTTACTTGTAATGACTTGTCAAAAATGGCAGTACAATTGGCAGCAAGAAATAACATTGAACACCATTCTAAAGAGAAAATGATGGGGAAAAGTGAATTATTCTTTTTCTTAAACCTTACAAAACCAAACACCAAGAAAAAAAGCCTAACAGGAACATCCTTGTGCTTAGCAAAGGAGACACAGAGAACTATAAACTTCTGCATGATATTTTATTATACCTATTTTGAAACTGGATGAAGAAGGCGTGCTGAAAATGAATGCCTTCGAATTTTTAATATCAAATTCCTTAAACATAATCGTATCAGTGCTGAGGAACAGAGGAGTTCGTCCACCATTCAGTAGCCTCTCCTTCAGCACAACAATGCCAGATCCCACATGACCTCTGCAGCATCTGCAACAATCCGACGTCTTGAGTCCACTGTCATCGATCGTCCTCCATACTATTCCGTAGCCATGTATGGAAGTGAAACATGGACGATAACTAGTTTGGACAAGAAGAGAATAGAAGCTTTCGAAATGTGGTGCTACAGAAGAATGCTGAAGATAAGGTGGATAGATCACGTAACTAATGAGGAGGTATTGAATAGGATTGGGGAGAAGAGAAGTTTGTGGCACAACTTGACTAGAAGAAGGGATCGGTTGGTAGGACATGTTTTGAGGCATCAAGGGATCACAAATTTAGCATTGGAGGGCAGCGTGGCGGGTAAAAATCGTAGAGGGAGACCGAGAGATGAGTACAGTAAGCAGATTCAGAAGGATGTAGGTTGCAGTAGGTACTGGGAGATGAAGAAGCTTGCACAGGATAGAGTAGCATGGAGAGCAGCATCAAACCAGTCTCAGGATTGAAGACAACAACAACAAAACATTATTAAAAAATTATCTCCATGCTTAATTATATATGATAACATCTCTGAAGACTAATTATTGGCATACTAACACGAGAAACAGCGTACAGCGGAACGCATTCAGGGCCAAATAATGAAAATTAGAATTCTTTAAGTGATAAGAAGACGTGATGAGAATCTCACTGTCGTCAGCTACGAAAAGATTTACAACACCCTTGTAGCTGAGAGGTCATCTCTCTCGGCTAGTACTTTGGTAATCCCTGCACTGTCACAGGAATGCGACCATGAAGACAGAGAATTCGGCGGATAATAACTTGGTTAGAATTCTTCAATAATTGAAAATGACAAATAGACAACTTGGAAATATGAAAGAAGTACTGGCGTCTGTTAGTGGTAGCAGAACGACAGAGAAGCTGAGTGGGAGCGATCAGCGGCGCGACGGTGACACGCGACTCTTGCGGTCACCGCCGCGACGTTCGTAGTCAGATGGTTTGTGCGGAAGCACAGAGCTTACAATGCCAGGAAGCTCGCTTGTAAACGAACTAAAAGTTAAAAACCGCAACAAGAATCACCTACCGCATATAATCAGTGATTTCTGCTGTTTGATGTGCCTGTTCTCTGTTTTTCAGTGGAAAACAAGGAAATACACTGCAAAAAATGGTTGAAATGGCTCTGAGCACTAAGGGACTTAACACCGATGGTCATCAGTCCCCTACAACTTAGAACTACTTAACCCTAACTAACCTAAGGACACCACACAACACCCAGCCATCACGAGGTAGAGAAAATCCCTGACCCCGCCGGGAATCGGACCCGGGAACCCGGGCGTGGGAAGCGAGAACGCTACCGCACGACCACGAGATGCGGGCAAATACACTGCAGTATAACTCTCAATAGTAATAGATAAATCTTAGTGGCATTATTCCGTTGGTCGCAAACTTCTTTATAGCAGTGGTTCAGTTAGCACAATGGTAGGTCTACCGTTAATGCCCCAATCAGATAAGTTCAAAAAAATATACGCTGATCAGCTAGAACATTATGACCACCTATCTAGCAGCCGCTATGTCCACCTCTGGCAGGGATAACTGTGGCGACGCGTCGTAGCTGGAAACATTGAGGCCTTGGTAGATCGCTGGAGGAAGTTGGCACCACACTTGCGCATGAAAGTCACTTAATTCCAGTAAATTTCGGGGAGGGGGCAACGAGCTCTGACGTCACGTTCAGTCACATCCCTGACGTGCTCGATTGGGTTCGGATGTTGCGCGTTGGAGGCCTCGCACATCAATTGGAACTCACCCCTGTATTTCTCGAACCACTCCGTCACGCTTCTGGCCTTGTGACATGGCGCATTATCTTGTTGAAAAATACAACTGCCGCCAGGAAACTTGATCGCCGTGATGCAACCAGTGTACGATACTCCTGGGCCGTCATGGCGCTTACGCGAGCTCCACTAGACCCATGATTGCCAACGTGAATGTTCTCCAGAGCATAATGGAGACACCGTTAGCTTGTCTCCGTTCCTATACACCGGTGTCAAGGAGCTGTTTCCCTGGAAGACTACGGATTCGCGCCCTCCCTTCGGTATGATGAAGAAGGTATCGGGATGTATCAGATCATGCAACGCTCGGACACTGCGCCAACGTCCAGTGCTGAAGATCATGTACGCGTTTTTTCCGTAGATGTCGATGGCGTGGCGTTAACATTGGCAGATGCAGGGGTCGTCGGCTGCGGAGGCCCGTCGTCAGCAGTGTCCAGTGCACTGTGTGTTCAGACACACTTGTAGTCTGCCCAGCATTAAAGTCTGATGTTAGTTCCGCCACAGTTCGTCGCCTGTCCTATTTTACCAGTCTACCCAGCCTACGGCGTGCGACGTCTGTAATGAGGGGTGGTCGCTCAACCCCATGATGTCTGGACGTGGTTTCGTCTTGGTTTAGTTACATGTTGAAGACACTCACCACTACACTCCTCGAGTGCCCGACAAGTCGTACAGTTTCCGAAATGCTCGTGCCGAGCCTCCTGGTTATAACAATCTGCCCTCGGTCACACTCAGACAGATTGCGCTTCTTCCCCTTCTACATACAGACAGCACACTCACTGATATCGCATGCACCGTACGTGAGTATGACTAGCAGTCATTCCTCGCCGGTTGACGCTGCTGTCGCATGGATGGGTTCATATCGTTGTAGATCGGTGGTCATTATATTCTGGCTGATCAGTATAGATGTTGGAACATTTATATTTAGCAGATACATCAGAGCTAGTAGTTTCTTGTCTGGTGAGCTATATTATCAACAGACTTACCCGAGAAAGAGGGTTCAGAGAAACGTCTACCACCGTATTAATTGTCATACCATAGTATTAATTGTCGGCGTCACAGGTAGTGAAAGCACAGGTCTTGTAAAGTTGAGGCATTTGCTACAGGGGGATTTGTTTGTGCCTTTTCGTTTGCATTAGATAGCACTGCAGCCGCAACTGCCTGATTCAGACTTTCATTTATTTGTTGGTTCTGCAACGTAACACTTACAACTTGCTGCTTTAACTTCTCTAATGCTCAATTTTGATCTCACTGAAAACACGTTTACTATTAATAATTTCGATGAAGGTACCGCACTTGGGCACTGAAATAATTCAATGGCGAAAATAGAAAATTTGTACCGAACAGGGACTTGAAGCCGGATTTTCCGATTTATACAAACACTTAATCGCTTCAGCTATCCGAGCACGCTTTCCGTCCGACACAAAGTTTCGTCTTGTTGCACACTATGCGCTAGCGTCCCTGTCCGTTTTACCTTATTTGGTCACATCGTTTCCCCGTATTCCTGCAAGAGGTTCGGACCCTATTGTGCGTGCACACTGAGGATATCATAGCAGTCAAGCTTACATATGCACTATATATATGTAAGTAGGCTGTTTAGGTTTTTATGTTGGTAACGCCACGTAGCGCTCTATATGAAAGTCGCAGACTGTGCTGTGTGAAGTCTGTGGCTGGTTTGCATTGTTGGAATATTTGCTATTGTAGTGTTGGGCAGGTGGATGTGAACAGTGCGTAGCGTTGCATAGTTGGAGGTTAGCCGCCAGCAGTGGTGGATGTGGGGAGAGAGATAGCAGAATTCTGAGAGCGGACTATCTGGACGTGTGTCCATCAGAATGTATAAATTTCTAATACTGGATATCATGAACGATTCAGAAATGCATGTAAATATTTTAAGGGTGTATTTGTGAGGTAAATATAAGACAAAAATGTTCTATAAATGTTTTTCCAAAAACGTTTAATTCCAGAGTTATCGTTAAAATACGAAAGTCATGTCCGTATCAAAACGACGTCAGTGCAAGCAGCAGGATGCCATATTCTGGTACGTAATGCACATACGTATCCCCCAACAGTTGATTCGAAACTGCATGAATAGTGTTTGTTTGTGTTTGCGATTGCTGTTTACTCCTACTGTACAGAAGATGGCGCTGATGTTGTTGGTAACGGAAACGTACTTCCTGTCGTTCATTCATCGTCGGAAGGCTACAGGTTTCGTGCACATGATGTACTCAAACAGTGAGTATGCTGATATGCACCTTGTGTATGGTGCAGCAGATGGAAACGCACTTGCAGCAAGACGAAGGTACAGTGAGCTGTTTCCAAGACGACGGTTACCAAGTCATCAGACGTTTGTATCTGTGGACAGACGTATGCGGGAGTATGGCATTCGTCCTGGGCCACATTCAGGTCGACCACTTGAGCATGCAGTGAACGTCGAGGAACATGTTTTGGACCTGGTAGACCAAGATCCAGCCATCAGTACGAGACAAATTAGTGCAGCTGTACGACTTCCACAATATACTGTATGGCGGCTGCTTCGGAGACAACAGTTGCATCCATTTCACCTGCACAAAGTGCACGAATTGACACCTGCAGACTATCCTCGCCGACAGCAATTCTGCCAGTGGTTACAAGAGCGTCATTTGAATGATCCAATGTTCATTCGGCGGATATTATTCACAGATGAGGCCATGTTTACTCGTGCGGGTGTAATCAATTCGCATAATATGCACCAGTGGGCTGTCGAGAATCCTGGCGCGAGAATTGTGCGTGGATATCAACATCAATTCTCCATAAACATTTGGTGTGGTATTGTGGGGAATGACTTACTCGGACCTCATGTTCTACCTCCAAGGCTGACTGGGCACGCTTACCGCGAATTTTTGGAGGGGGAATTGCCTGGATTGTTACAGGATGTCCCTCTTGCAACACGAGCCACCTTGTGGTTTATGCACGATGGTGCTCCTGCCCATTACAGCCGCAACGTAAGGGCGTACCTCAATGATGCGTATCCACATCGATGGATAGGTCGCGGAGGACCAATTGCTTGGCCAGCCAGATCACCTGACCTGAACCCTTTAGACTTTTATTTATGGGGCCGACTAAAGACATTGGTGTATTCTTCTGCAGTACCGAACAGAGAAGTGCTACAACAAAGAATTGAAGGTGGTTGTGAAATTATTCGTGGAGAGTTGAACGGACTGTGTAATGTGCAGAGATCATTGCGGCGACGAGCACGGGTCTGTCTGCAAGTTCAGGGACAGCATTTTGAACATGCATTGCATTAAGATTTGTGCAAATACAGTACAGTACAGTCTGTAAATTCTTCACGTATTTTCCTTAGTTATTTTGCATTGATTTAGTTCAATCAACAGGAACTAAAGTAATACAGTATTCGCGAGGAATTGTTTCAGTTTGTTACGTCACATTTATTTACCAGTTTGCGTTTTTAGTCCAAATGCACTGTAATTAAACTGTGAACTCTGGGAAGTAAATACTTTACGTTGTATTGAATGAATTATCATGTTTTGTTCATAACTCTGTAATAAGCCAAGTATAGCAAAAATTGTATAGAACATTTTTGTCTTATATTTACCTCACAAATACACCCTTAAAATATTTACATGCATTTTTGAATCACCCTGTATATATATATATATATATGAGATGACTTCCGAACATTATGAAGGTAAATACATTGTTTCTTCTCCATCAAAATCTTTCATTTTCTAACTATGCCTATCAGTAGTTAGAATCTTTTATTTAGCTGGCAGTATTGGCACTCGACGTATTGCAGTAGTTCAAGTAACGAAGATTTTTGTGAGGTAAGTGATTCATGAAAGTTATAGGTTATTGTTAGTCAGGGCCATTCTTTTGTAGGCATTGTTGAAAGTCAGATTGTGTTGCACTAAAAATATTGTTTAGTGTCGATCAAAATAAGTAAAGAGCGAAATTTCTGAGCACATTCAGTTCTGCTCAGATGTTTTAAAATCAAATAACGTAAGAGGTTTATCAGCACAGTAATTAATTAATTTTTGTAAGGGGATGTTTCATATGGCGACCCTTCCAAGATACCTCACTGGAATCATCTAATTTTTTTTGTAGTTTGAGTAATTAGTGTAGTTATTGTTTACTGCTAGTGCATAAATGTATAGAGAATTTTCTTTGTAGTTGTAGTTTTTCATTGTTGTAGTGTAAAAAAGTTGTGGCATGCATGTAGATTTGCACCAAGTATTTCACAGCCAGGCTTCCAATTAACTGGATATTATTTCTGGATATTATTTTCAGTGATATTTTAATGCATTTTCTCTTTTTGCTCTTCAAATTGTGCTTTTCTGCATTATCGTGTGAAATATTGTGACAATTATGGCGTGTGAAAAACGTAACACTAGGCTGCAAAGTAAGTTGGGAAATGACAGTGAAGATGAAGTAGTGTGTTAGTGCCACCATGGAATGAATTAACAAATATTCAGAATATTTGGTAACTGTGCATAGGGAAATGGACCAGGCAATAAATAATGGTGTAGAAAGTGAAACAATTAGTAAACACAGAAGCATTGTCGATTGATCAGTCGGCAACAGCTCATCTCAGGAATCCAAAATGACAAGACAAAGTTTAGCAAATACCGTAGATTCAGGTTTTCTCACTTAAGTCAAGGCACATTTCCTGATTTTCAAAATACGAATGCTGCCAGTGCAAATGCACTGACGATAGGCACAAAGGAATGTGTTCCAGACACTAAAACATTATTATTGCAATTATTGCAACAAATGGAACAAAATCAAAAACAACCACAGCAATAAATGGTACAAAATCAGACACAAATTAAAGAAACACTTGAACAAACATGTGAAGGTTTTAATGCTGAGTTACTTAAAATCGAATCGAAGTGTCAAAAAGTCTGTAAAGACGTAAAAACACAAATTTGTAAGCACTTTCAACCAATTTTTTCGTGGCATGAAAATGCATTACAGAATCACGAAGCAGCCATAAAAGAACTTCAAACTATTGTTCATGAAAATCACGAGACTTTGCGGGCTAAAATTGACTCAGTTGCATCTACTAATTCGATGACACAACACCGGTAGTCTTTAATGACACAGAAGAGTAGGAACAAATTAGGAAATTCGAACAAAACTAGATTCAAATTAATACACAGCACAAAAGAGAAATCCGGGAAATACAAGATCAGTTGGCACAAGTAGTACAAAAATTATAAATTTCAGAGGACACTCGCGCTCCAACACCGGAAGAGGGACTTAGAAATACGGAAAAGCCACAAAATAATAACACAGGGCTCTTCGGAAATTATGAAAGAAATTAGCAAGATGCACCGAATTTTGAGATAGAACGGCCGACATGACGTAACAATGACCGATATGCGACTCGCTGTCGCGATGACTTTGACTATAAGCTCTTCATTACTACACGTAAATTAAAAACATTGAACTCTGGCAACGACATTCATCCAAAAGCGTGGCTCATCAATTCTCTCATTGATTTCCTCCCAACTGGTGATTGGAGCACAGATTAGAATTAGTGTGTGGCTACTTAGAGAATGAACCAGCTGTAAGAATGTGATCGGTCATTAACGATTGTCACAGTCAAGGAGAATATTATCATGCCTTCCTCTCAGCATATTGGTCTAAAGCCACTCAAGATCGCGTAAAACATAGCATCATGATAATGAAACAAACACTTTGAACAATCTGAATTTTCCAGTCTTGACAAATATTTTGAAGACATGTTGCACAAGAATCAGTAGCTGTCAAACCCATACAGCCCCTCAGAACTCATCCGCATTTGCTTAATACAATTTCCTGAACATTTACGACATATTATTTTGGCAGGACGTTGCAAAGACGACATTGAAGCTTTTCAGGGACTCTTACAAGAACTGGAAATTGACACTGACAGTCGCGGGACGCGAAAACAGGAAAACAATCATTACAGGACACATGGAGACGACAAGGCTATTCTTACAACGCAAATCGTGACCAAAACAGACACCACCCATATGACAATCACTGGCAGAGTAATAATAATCACAGGGAAAGATCACCACTCCGTGGTAATGACTATGACAGAGACATTCAGAGAAATAGACAATATGGGAACCAAATTAATAATTATCAAGGGAGGCAGAAGAATTTCAGACGCTACGGTCCACCGCGCAGTTACGATTCAGGGAGAAATTCTCCACCATATCACAGACAAAAGAGGACCCATCGAAACTACCGACATAACGATAGACCTGAATTTCATCAGAACTGGTAGGGACCTCTCGGCAAGGTGACTTTATAGAAGTGAGGTCTCCTAATCCCAATAACGACGCGCGCCAACAAAGAGACAGAAACAGTAGTAGGCCGGCCGAAGTGGCCGAGCGGTTCTAGGCGCTTCAATGTGGAACCGCGAGACCGCTACTGTCGCAGGTTCGAATCCTGCCTCGGGCATGGATGTGTGTGATGTCCTTAGGTTAGTTAGGTTTAAGTAGTTCTACGTTCTAGGGGACTGATGACCTCAGAAGTTAAATCCCATAGTTCTCAGAACCATTTGAACAAAGAGACAGTAGGCAATGACTCACACCGCTGGCAGCCACAATACGCACTTATGAAGCTGACGACGTAGCTGCCGTGGCTAGTAATTACATAAAAATGGAAGACATTAGGGACACAACGTAAAACAGAAAAACATTGCATATCCTGTGATTCATATTACAGTAAATGACGTAAAATTTACGGCAGTACTTGACTATGGCAGTCCCATTTCAGTAATTAGTGAAACAGCCTACTTACATATATAGTACGGATGTATAGTACATTTACTATCAATAATACCCTCTACAGTTGAAGTGTTTCCGCTACACGCATCCTTCCCCTGTACTCTGGTTTTAACAATTCTTTGTCTCAACTTATATTCTAAAAACTTTCCCAACTTTCACACAAAGAATAAAGTAAAAGAGAAATAGTATTGTGTCATACTCCAATTAAACAAGGTAACAAATAAATAAAAATGAACAAACAAAGCCAAGAAAATGCTGTTTCAATGAAAGGGGAGCTATCCAGCTTTAAATAAAGATATATTTCAAAGCCGATATTCCCGGGTATTCTTCCGTTTTCCAGCTCACCAATATTCCCGGCGACACAGAGCAATAATAGTTCAATACTAACAGTCGGTCTCTTAAGGCTGCAATGACGACGACGGTGATCTAGGTGATCTTTATCGAATAAATCATAATCTACACATTCTAAATTCGATATTAGTCTTTAGAATATTAGTCTGCGTCACTTATTACACTAGAAACAACTAACAAACCGACATTTCGACCTTCATTTTAGCGGTCATCTTCTGTATGAGAGAAGTGTCAAGTTTTGCCCTGTTCAGTGTACTAATATTTCATCTTTCTTTTGCAGCCTGTATAGTAAATAGAGCACGAAGTCTTATAATATGAATTAGCTTAGGAGTTAGCAATAGCGACTGGTTGATATAACCTCTGAAGGTATGATCCAATGGCACATAAAGGGAAGAGGCACATTCTGATTAAGAGGAAAAAAAAGGGAACATTTTTCTAGGCTTTGCGGCCCAGTGGTGATTTAGAGTTATGGGAATGATGGTAGTGATAGATGCTGTGAGTACATATACGCTGTATATAGTACGCATGTATACTACATTTACTATTAATAATACCCTGCACACTTGAAGGTGTGCACCTGTTGTAATGTACACTGCGGAACGGTAACGTGACGCACATGTCTTTCAAATAAGCAGGTGCAGGTAGAACAGACAATGAGCTCAAGTCTTTGAATGCCTTAGAAGTTCAATTTTTGCTAAGCGATATAATTTTTCCTGATTTAGTTTGTATTTAGAGTATTAATGTAAAGTAATCAGCTTATCACTCCCCCTATCGGCATTTTTAAGTTATAATTACGTACAGTTAATATACTGACTTAATAATGACCATGGAGACCGTAATGAGCTTATTGTATCAGATTGGTAAATACAGCCTAGTTACGAGAGGCGATGTCAGTAATTTGGTACAAGATCTAGATCCCAGCTATAAAAATTTACATCATAATAGCGGAATAGCGGAAGGAATATAACATAATTTTAGACTGTACTGGGATGGCTCTCCATTGTTCTGCATGTTCCTTTAACGTGTAGCAGAATATAAAATTTATCTGTGACATCGTTCTTTATGTTCCCTTCAACAGTGAACAGGAACGGACAACGAAGCTAATTGTGGCTTTCTATCATACGAGCAGGATGACGCATAAAAGAGAACGGTGTGTTAGGGGAAGCAGCCACAAAGTAAAAATTACAGTCGAAAATTCGGAAACTAACAGCGTGGTGGAAGTTTTAAAAAACACACGAAGTGAGTTACGTTTTCTGTTTGAAAACTGCACTTAGTTACAAAGACACTCGCTCAACAGAACTGTCGAGAAAAATGACATTAGCCTAAAGTGCTTCTTTCAGCTGCGGTTAAGAGGTAACAGTAACAGACCTAATTAATTAAAATGGTAAAATTCTGCTTATTTAACAAACCTAAACTGAAGGGTTTACTCGACGAAAGTGCACTGTGAGAGAACGTTAGTGCTACATGCACATACAGGAAATGTTTGCAGCCGATAGCGTTCTGTGAAGTATGTGTGCACACAACACTTGTGTCATTTCATATCACATACTTAAACAAAACAAAAAAACTAAAATTCATTGATTTCTGTTTAGCCTCTGTAACAAGTCGAGTAATTTCCTCAGCTTCTTCACTATGTGCTCATTTGATAGAATGATATTTGGTAAATAGCTGGATAATTAGTCACTGTACACTTCAGTTGGATGTTGACTGCTGAATAATTATGAGCATCATCATTGCTGGTTTCTTCAGACCTCTTGAATTTTGACAACCACCACATCCGCAATCGTCTAGTCTCGTCCTTTGTATGTCAGTTTTGTATCTACCCATAGCTGCGTGGTCTTCTTTCGAATTATTGAAACGCTTTCTCAGTTACCTTTTCTAGCGGTATTTTAAATTCAGAACTGGTAATGCTCTCTCAGACTATGCCCAGGAGAATGGTAATACTCAAGGCATCGTCTTAAAATTTCCCTTTTTGTACAATATCTATTAAAAATACAATATCCATTATCAGGTTCCTAGTCCGATGCTCTCTTTTTGTGGACGATTTTTAATCCTTTGATCTTTTTCTAGTATCGACATGATCCCTTAACAACGGAAAATAGCATTATGGGGTTTAAAATATTGGGTTGAAATCTCAGTCTCTAAATTTCCTCTGGATAAATGCTTGTACCTGTAAAAATTTTAGTCTTGGACGTCATGTTCTTAATGAACGTGAACTGTAGTAGGGGGACAGTATTCTTAGATTTAAGGTATTAGTAATGGTCCTGGGCTTCATCCTCATAAAAAAAAAAAAAAAACTGGATGGACAAATTGAGCAGCTCAAGGCAAGAGATCTAAAGGATCTAAGCTGGTCGTAGGTTGTGCTCCAAAAATGAGCATCATAGAGGCAGAAGTGATGACACTTTCTGCAGAACCTGACCATCATTTTGCAGGACAATGCCTAGCACGTACAGTGCAAGCTGTTACTGATTTGTTTGACTGATGGACTGCTAAGTGCTGTACCACCTACTGCACTCCCGTGACTTAAGCCCTCGAAAGTTCAACTCGATTTCTAAACTGAAGGAAACACTTCACGGCATTCGCTTCAGAACTGCTACAAATTCGTAGGGCAAACTAGGACTTCCACATCGCCGGCGACAGGTTATACACAATGCTGGTGACTACTTTCAAGGTCAGTAAAACTTTGAAACACGTATCTGTACATAAGTAGTTGCCACTTTTAAAGTTCCAACCCTCGCACACAGTACCATCCTACCTAAATACCTTGATCCTTGATCTCCGTTCAGCATGGGCCTATGGAAGCGCAACAGGAGAGTTGAAGAGAAGTCCCATGCCGAACTTCTTTTTCGATCGTCAGCAGAACATGGCTATGTAAACTTGCAGGAGAGCAATAAAATGGTTTGAGATTAGAGAGAAGGAGCAATTCGGAGAGTTCATTGTGGCAGCCCTGAGTACTGTAACGCAGGTGTGGAGCAGGTACCACGCCCTGGTTAGTAGTGAGGCTACTTTTATATTTCACAAAGAATTTCTATACGCCAACCTTCATTTCTAAACAAGTATTATACCACTGTTTGGATGGGAACCGAGATTTCACAGTTACATGCGCTGATCGGGTCCAAGTAGCTCCATATTGTCGGCTGTACAGTAGTTAACCTTGACAGATTATTTAGGATTCGAATATCAGAAGAATTTACAATCTTGGACGCAGAACTCTTTGGAATCCTGAATGGGGTCAAGCAGATAAGTTGCAATCGACGTAATCGTGATCTGATTGACTAAGGACCCTACAAAGGAATCATCGAATTTCCCTGCTGACAGAGTTGCCCAAAACATCCAAGAGGGGCATCAGATACTACAACGGCAACAAAAACGAAAACCATTCTGCTGGCCCCTGGGCCAAGTAAGAATTCAGGGAAGTCAGCAAGCTGATACTATGACAAGGGAAGCAAGTAACAAACATAATGTGCTACTCGTTGCTGCCCCCTTTGCTGCTGTAACCTTGGTGATAAAGAGGAGAGCTATGTATCATTCGAATAATGAGTCGCTGAGGGGCGAAATTAATACTTTAAAACAAACAGTATTAGTTTTGTGAACGTCTCCCCAGTCACGCTGATGGAATGAAGTAGATTTAACACTATTAAGGATAGGACTCTGACACCCAGCCGCCTTCTTCGGCTGAAGGACCTACCAGTACGCGGTTGCCGTAGTGTACCAGTATCGATGCGACACATTTCATTTTCTTTCATTTTAGAATTTTGAAAGCAGGGAGAAAATTGTCGTGATAAGATTTATTTTCAATGACGAGTGTGGAAAAGGTTATTAAATTTTGAGTATTGATCCTATTCCTACCTAAGTTATTGAGTAGGTTATTTTAATGAGCCTTAGAGTGGCTGATCCATCTTATTTTATTCACTAATGAAATCAGCCACAATAATGCAAACCGTAATTTTATAGTGTGCCGGACCAAGACTCGAATTCGGGTCCCGAGTTCGAGTCTCGGTCCGGCACACAGTTTTAATCTGCTAGGAAGTTTCATATCAGCACACACTCCGCTTCAGAGTGAAAATCTCACTCTGCATAATTTTATAGCTTTGACAGCGTATTCATTTCCCTCTTAATATAATTATATCTTTAAACTGTGACAGGTTTTCATTTAAGAAAATTTAACATTCATTTATAGACCTATTAACCATCGTTTACTTTTTATCACAGTTTCTGGGTCCTCACTTGTTTTATTAGTGATTAGACAGGCATATTTGGGCCTAATATGAAAAAGCTTTAGCATATTTTTTCACCTAGATTTCATTGTATTTAGTATTTGATGTCATGACTACATTATAAGCAAGTTCCTTATTTTCAAGTTGCTGATTATCTGGTCTGCTGATTATTCGAGCGCAGATGGGAGACTTAAAAAATATGATAACAGAATCCCGAGGTATTCTGTTATAATTACGAAAAATATTTTCGATTAAAAAACTCTATTACGTATGTAACTCATGTTTTACCAATGCAAGGCAATTCGGGCC
The DNA here is from genome assembly GCF_023897955.1 of Schistocerca gregaria. Lineage (NCBI taxonomy): Eukaryota > Metazoa > Arthropoda > Insecta > Orthoptera > Acrididae > Schistocerca > Schistocerca gregaria. The sequence goes on along the minus strand of NC_064920.1, from coordinate 496,544,401 downwards.
AATCCCATAGTCGAACATCACTGACATATTTTTCCATTGTTTCTCACGTCATCTTCAGGTAAATGTGGCAACTCTTTTTTAACATGTTTTTAACCGATTTTCTATTCATAGTTTTGCCTTCCTCTTTCCATGGAGCTAAAAGTCGACTAACGTAGATCCAAAATTAATAGAAAATTCAGAATTCTTACTGTGTAGTGATACGGAATGAAAGCTTACTGTCAAATAACACTAAGAGGAATGCGTTGTTGGTCGTACTTTTCTAGCCGACGACAGACTTTGGTAATACCGTGGCTTCTAAACTGGATCATTGACAGTTTTGCGAGTTTTGGATTATCCACGTTTCCGGTTATTCGTGTAGTCTTGGGTCTGCATAAACTCTGGTAATCGGCTGCTTGCTGTAGTTTCATTAACGCGCGAACAAAGGTGTGGTATGAACTTGTACGTAGACATATACTCTCGTGCGAGTATTTTATTATCCATGTTAATATATTTACAAGGAAACGCTATCTGAGTCGTCTTTTTCATTGAGGTCTCTAATACGTGACCATGGACATGTGTCCGCAGACGACTGCTTTCGAAGAACGATTGTTCCTTGTGAGAATGTACACATTCATATCCACCTAGGGCGCTGACAGCTGTGCAGTTGAGCGCCCTGAAATGTCCGCTAACATCATAATCATCACCATCAGTATCATCATAGCAAATTATCGTTAGCACTAGTCTAACGTTTTCGAATGTCTTTCTGCCCAGCAGAATACGTTCCAGGCCTGAGTTTGTAAACAGTCTCTTCTTTTTGAAATTTGATTTCCTAATGTAACACATCAAACCCGACTATGGTTCATTGTAAATAATTTTAACCTACATAATAAATTAAAGCACTCAGTATGACTGTAGCAAGACAATTCAAAGCAAGTTCATCAGAAAACACAATTTTACAACGAAGAAAATAAAAGGCATACCATCAGTAGACTGAAAACCAGTGAACCTGAAAAATGAATAACACCTCAGAAAAAGCGAATATTTATTTGCAACACGACTTAAAGTCGGCTGAATGATGATGAGGTAAGAAATATTTGAAAATCCATGGTGTATCAAATATGTTAGAAAACAGTACAAAAAACACTTTGTTCGTGATTGCTTGTGAAACACTGGATAAGTACACTTCTGCAGAATCGCGTAAGCATATCTTTGAACAGCATCTGAGTCAGAAACCACCTTATTGGCTGCGAAATTCATGCAAAGAAGAGGTACAAGTAATTTCTAAAATAGGAGATGTTACCCGTCGTGGAAAGTACTAGGCGCAATGATGCAAATGCTTGTGATAGGTTATAATAATCTTGGGGGACACTAACATTGCAAATCCGCTCTAAAATACTACGCCTTTGATAGGATTTAAAGTCTAATCGTGACGGTGTATGCCAGTAGAAACTAATTGAATTGTAATGTATCATCGTACTGAATGGTGCGAAGTTATTCAAACAGTAGTTGTTTAAGAAATAACATTGTATTGTCATGAAAAGTAAATGCTGTAACCAGCCTAAGTAGGCAAAAGTAATTAGTTGTAAAAGTGCAGCAAACAAGGTTAGCTAACTAATGAACAAAACTTCACTTCACTTACAAATGTGTTTATTAATTGGACACGAAAATCATTAACAAGTACCAGCAAAATAACTAGCCATTAACTGAGCTGTTGCGTGTTTAAATACAGTGGCAACAAACTACTCCATACTAACGATTACTAATAACTTAATTGTGTAGGAATAATATTGATTGTATTATGCCATTTAGCACAGCCGAAGTACTACTCCGTTTGACATGGGATGGCCTTGAAACTTCAGTACCAAAGAACAGTAATTTTGCTATCGTTACCAAATTGTTCTTTTAAATAACATGAATACTATTTGTTTTTATAGAACATATATAAGTCCTTGTAATGCACAGATTATAAGCTGTATACTGGGACCCTGAATCTGTTACAACTTAAACTAATTATTGTAACAGATAATTTTAAGTGCACAGAAGCTTAAATTGACTAATCTTAGCATGAACGTACATGCATTACAATTCAAAGAAGCTAAAGAATACAGATGTTACAGTTTCGATAATTGATATGTGTTACCAGTAAGTCAAAGGCAGCTTTCGTAACACGCTATCATACGCTGACGTAAAAATAAATGGCAACACCAAGAAGGTGTTGTGCGACATAAGCGAAAGTCGATTGGCGTCTTTCCATATCTGAAGACCGATGTCTATTCAAATTTCAGGTGAGTCGTATAAGAGTGGCGCCAGTACCGCCGCTATGCGGATGCAAATCAGATTTGTTTTAAATACACGCCCTTACGGCGTGAGCGTTGGTTACTTCTGAGATAGGAAGTGGTGAGTTAATGCTAGTTAAGAATGCCTGTAAGGAGACAAAGATGCTATTATGAAAACCTCACAGAGTTCAAACGAGATCTTGTAATAAGGCTGCGAGAAGCTGGATGTTCCTTCTGCGATACTGCAGAAAGACTTGGTACGAATGTAATCACTGTAAATGATTGCTGGCAGCGGCGTTCACGGGAATGTACGTTCTCAAGGACAGACTCCGGACGGTCACGTGGCACTATCCAGAGAGAAGACATCCGCGGTCGGTGTGTGGCTCTGGCGCATCATATTGCACCTGCAGGAGCAACGTGAGATGTAGTTAGTACCAAAGTGGCACAACGAACAGTTACAAATCGGTAACTTTAATGACTGCTCCGAGCCAGACAGATTGTAGCCTGCATTCCACTGACCCAAATCACCGCCATTTGCGATTTAAGTGATGTCAAGCAAGAGCTCATAGGAGGGTCACGTGGAGGCTATTTGTATTTGATGATGAAAGCAAGTTTTGTGTCGATGCCAGTGATGGCTGTATGTTGGTTAGAGGGAAGCCAGTTGAGGGCCTGCAACCAATCTGTTTGCGTTCTAGACACACAGGACCTGCATCTGGAGTTACGGTCTGGGTTGCGATTTCCTAGAACAACTGGAGCACTCTCGTAGTAATCCCACGTACACTGACTACAAATTTGTACGCCAGTCTGGTGAGTCTACCTGCTATGTTGCCATTAAAAAACAGCATTCCAAGGGGTGTTTTGCAACTGGATAACGCTCGTCCACATGCCGATATTGTGATCTGACATGCTCTACAGAGTGTCGACAAGTTGCTTTGGCCTGCTCGATAACAAGATCTGACCATATGTAACGTCATCGGATGACAACTCCTGTTCGTTCACAACCAGCGTTAACAGTACCTATATGGGCAACTCTTCAACATAATGTCTTAGATAGGTTATCTAAACTAAAATATTTCCAAAATTTTATTAATCTACATTAATTATTTTTTGGTGTTACGATATTTTTTTCGTCAGTGTACCTGTATATTACCGGCAGAATTAAGTCCGTCAAATCAGTGGCCAAGGAGGTTTAAATCAAGAAAGTATGTAATTTCCAAATTGCATAATTAATTCAAGAAGGTGTAGGATCGAACAATACATAGACTCTTGGCAACACACGCGGAAAGTAAATCAGATACATAAATATCAGAGAACCAAATAATATACGATAGAAAATGTTTAATAAACAAAACTGAGGGGAAGAGTAAATAAGTTGACTGAATTGATCTTCAGATTGAATGACTGGATTCGGATTCCATACGAGAGTGAGCGAATACGAACTTTGTAAGACAATGAATTAGCAACGATACGCGAGCATGCTTCTGCTCGTCGCTGTGCACAGCACTGAAAATTAGGTTGTAAAATATAAATGCCTCGTGAACACTCAGTGAAATCACTTTTGAAGTAGGAAATGCTCACCGTTAACTCCAATAACATGAATTTCCCCAGCAAACGGCAAACACAGCGACCAGCTGCACTCAGCACCACACGTGTAACCTGCTCCGTCACATGCATGGCAGACTTTTTTCCGATGCTTACCTCACAGTACCTAGCCTGGTTGGAGCAACGCGATTGGTTCGCTGTACCGGAAGTAACACACATGACTTGCCGTAAGCCTCACAGACGAGCTTCGAATATTAACCGAACTGTTCGCAGTTGTTCCTTGGTATAGAATACTATTTTTGCATAGCTTCACCGATAACTCATTAACGAAATGAAGTGATAAAACAACTAAAAATTGAAAGTGGTTGTCTCACAGGCAACTTTCAAGTGCTCTATTTTCGCATAATTCTTTACACGGTATTCAACACTTAAACAGATGTTACAAAATTTGTGCTGATTCCGTAATCTGTTCTGCAGGTCCTTCTTGATTTTGTTTCACGAAAACTAGAATTATTGTTTTCTACCAAAGCCGTCATTGTACGTGCGGTGTTTACAACCAGTATTGATGACTATTCCATAATTGCGCTTATCTCGTGGTAATATAAAAGATAAATTAAAATACAAGGTCTAGTCAACTTGTGACGGAAAAGTTGTATAGAAATACAAAAGTTCGAAGAAGTTTGTGCTTCTTTGTTATTTTGTGATGGTTTCTTAGAACTGTTATCAGATAGGGCAGGTACGTCTGTCTCGCGAACGGTATGCCGTGGTCGCTTGGACGCTTGCACCAACGTGAAGCGGCGTCGTTGTATTTCTATGGTCAAAGTTGTTAGAGTCGAACATATACGTATGAGATGGCAGGTAAGATCAAACGTGGTATAACAACTGTTGAAGATTCACCACGCCCAGGACACTCTGTCTATTTAGCCACGAAGAGCAACGCTACGAAAGTTGATGAGTTGATACGGAAAAATAGTAGGATTACGGTGAGTGATATTGTAGTAACGATGAAACTTACTGTATCAGCACACCTTACTGCTTATGGCGTACTGATGTTGAATGAAGTGTATGCGAGGTGGGTTCCAAAACATTTTCCGTCAAAAATGAAAGAAAGGTGCGTGGATGTGTGCAGGGTGCTTTTGTGACAGTACGAGCCTGAAGGTGAGGTATTTCTTCACCGTATCGTAACGGGAGATGAGAGTTGGGATTATTTTAACCCACTGCAAGAAGTTCTTAGTGGCTTTAGGTTCGGTGATGATGAGGAAGTCCCGCGCAACAATGCGTCTTTGCGCGTGAAATTGGGACGGTTGTCCAATGCAGGCGTACGTACGTAGAACCTGAGGATGATTAGACTGAAAAAGAAATAAGTGTTGCATTCTGTGCACGTAGTAGACTCTAAAAGAAATTCCAGCTTCTTGCTAAATGACCTTGTACTTCGAATACAGTTTACGACATTAACTTTGAAAAGTGTAGATTTCTATTGCTTCTTTTCAGTAAGTTTGATACAATAGATATTTTGCGTTAGGCAGACGCTTGTCCGAGGACTTCTAGCATCGCATCATGTACGGTGACATATAATACACTGAGGTGAAGAAAGTCATGGGGTACCTACTAACTTTGCTCCAGGTCCAGGTCTTTTTTTGCCCGGCCTAATACAGCAATTCGACGTTGCATAGACTCAACAAGTCCCCAGTCCTCTGCAGTAATACTGAGCCATGCTTGCTCTATTGACGTCCACAGTTACGGAAGTGTTGCCGATGCAGGATTTTGTACACCAGCAGACCTCTCCTTTATGTCCCGTAAATGTTCGATGGGATTCATGTTGGGTTATCTTGGTTGTCAAACCAGTAGGTTGAATTGTCCAAAATGTCCTTCAAACCACACGTGGAGAACTGTGGTCCAGTGACATTGTGAACTGTTATCCACACACACACACACACACACACACACACACACACACACACACACACACACACACACATCCTTGTTATTTGGGAACACGAATTCCACGAATGGCCCCAAGTAGCGAAACATAACCATTCCCAGTGAATGATCGTGTCACCCGGACCAGACGTCCCAGTCCAATCCAAGTAAAAACAGACCACGCCGTTATGGAGCCACCACCAGCTTAAATAGTGCCTTGTTGACAAGTTGGGTTTGGGGTTTCGGGGGATCTGCGTCACACTCGAACACTCCCATAAGCTCTTACCAACTGATACGAGGACTCATCTGACCAGGACATGGTTTTCCAATCGTCTGGGGTCCAATCGATATAGTCACGAGCCCAGGAGAGGCGCAGCAGGCGATGTCGTGAGGTTTGCTAAGGCACTCGCGTCTGCTGCCATAGCCCATTAACGCCAAATTTCGCCGCAAGGTCGTAAGTGATACGTTCGTCGTATGTCTCACAGCGATTTCTGCAGTTATTTCTAGCAGTGTCGCATGTCTGTTAGGATTGACAACTCTACGCAAACGCCGTTCCTCTCGGTCGTTAAGTGAGGGCCGTCGGGCACTGTGTTGTCCAGGGTGAAGGTAATGTCTGAAATGTAGTATTCTCGGTACGTTCTTCACACTGTGGATTTCAGAAACAAATGTCCCATGAGTCTAGCTCCAGCTACCATTCAACAGTCAGAATATGTTAATTCCCGTCATGCGGCCACAATTACGTCGGAAACTGAAACTTCCTGGCAGATTGAAACTGTATGCCGGACCGAGACTCGAACTCGGGACCTGTGCCTTTCGCGGGCAAGTGCTCTACCAACTGAGCTACCCAAGCACGACTCACGCCCAGTCGTCACAGCTTTACTTCTGCCAGTATCTCGTTTCCTACCTTCCAAACTTTACAAAAGCTCTCCTGCGAAACTTGCAGAACTAGCACTCCTGAAAGAAAGGATATTGCGGAGACATGGTTTAGCTACAGCCTGGGGGAGGTTTCCAGAATGAGATTTTCACTCTGCAGCGGAATGTGCGCTGATATGAAACTTCCTGGCAGATTAAAACTGGAAACATCCCCCAGGCTAAGCCAAGTCTCCGCAATATCGTTTCTTTCAGAAGTGCTAGTTCTGCAAGTTTCGCAGGAGAGCTTCTGTAAAGTGTGGAAGATAGGAAACGAGATACTGGCAGAAGTAAAGCTGTGACGACGGGGCGTCAGTCGTGCTTGGGTAGCTCAGTTGGTAGAGCACTTGCCCGCGAAAGGCACAGGTTCCGAGTTCGACTCTCGGTCCGGCACACAATTTCCATCTGCCAAGAAGTTTCATATCAGCGCACACTCATCTGCAGAGTGAAAATCTCATTCTACGTCGGAAACTTTTCACACTCTCACCTGAGCACAAATAACAACTTCGCCAATGGAATGTCATTTTCTTCGGGACACTACCCTATCTGGACATGCGTACATCGGTAACCCAAGACTTTTGTCCCTGTGTATTCCTGTAAACTTTCTTCGTACATTAGTTGTAATGTGAAATTACGTTGAATTAATGCTAAGAAAGGATAGGTGTCAGATGTACTTCCCCAACCCGGTGAGTACACCAGATAAGCAGCAGTACTCAAAAATGGCTCTGAGCGCCATGGGACTTAACATCTGAGGTCGTCATTCCCCTAGAACTTAGAACTACTTAAACCTAACTAACCTAAGGATATCACACACACCCATGCCCGAGGCAGGATTCGAACCTGCGACTGTAGCGGTCGCGCGGTTCCAGATTAAAGCTCATAGAACCGCTCGGCCACGCAGCAGTACTGATTCGTGTTCGGTACAAACGTGCCTGCTGTGTCTTGCTCAGCCATTATGATATCATTTCCAATGTGTAACAACGCACTCGTGTTAAACTTGTTTCACTTAAACCTTGTATATACCGACGTATGTCATTACCTTATTTTTAATTATGCTTAAGTATCAAAGATTTAACTTAATGATCAAATCTAGAAAGATGGATTTTTTGATGTGTGAACGGTTAAAATCATTTTTCTTCGTGGTACAAGATTGTGCTGGAAAACGAGAACTCAAAATTTTCACATCACAGCACTTTTCTGGCATATCGATGAAGCCTACCTATGACATCCATGACGCTACACAAGACAATCTGTGCTTTTAGAAACTGGCAATGTCTACAGATGCAGAAGAACATTTTTAACTGTTCAAGTCACGTGTTTCTTTTGTAAACTCCCTATGAGTGCCAGGTATTTTATCTGCATTTACAAGAATAGCGTATATGCAAATTTTAGTACAGCGTCCTCCAGATTCTTATTGGAGTATCATCCAGATTCATACTGAAGTACCGTATCACTTGAGAATGGGTATAGGTTTTCTCAACATGGCATAAATTAAAATAAAGAAATAAAAAAAGTAAAAAAAAATGAAAAAAGAAATTTGCGTAAAACTGTATTGTTTATTGAAATTTTTATAGTATTTATCGTAATAGAGTCGAATAATAAGTAGATTATAATAGGTTACAACAACCAACAACCATCTTCAGATTGTGCGTTAACTACAGTCGATATCTAAAACACGAGTCTGCTCGGAGAACGTCGGTCGATCAGTCTCCTTCCTGTTTTAAATGCCAACATACGTACTCTGGGCAGACGGATATTTTGACAGGTTACTCACAACACCGATTTTGTGATGATTAACACTGCTTAATGTTTTAATTATCAACTATAGAGGAACCATGATCCGAAGGTTTTATAGCACACATCTTTTTAGACTGGACTACGATCAAAATTATTAAAATTTGCAATAACGTTATTTGTGGTAATTTAGACTAAGAAGTCGAGAGGAGCTACAGTTATATTGGCAGTTTTATCTGCTTTCCTGTGACCTTTATCGAGCCGGCAAGAGAACTGAGGAATAACCTTATCTCATTTTCCGCAGCTATTCTGTTCCTCGTTCACGTCCTTAGGCTCAAAACTACTTTAAATCAGGCATAAAACCCAGTTGGAGGCTGAGGGGGCGATTGCTGTATTTTTCTGCTCAGTGCTCGTGTATCACAGCCGCCGCACAGCAGTTTTCTTGCGGTACTGTTCTACTTTGGGAACGTTGAAACATGGCGCAAGTTTTAGGATTCATTGCTGTTGCCGAAAGCTTTATGTCTACATCCTCACTGAAGAGTTGTAGCGTCGTTTCCTGCGCAGCGATACTTGCTTAACAGCGAGCCAGTTCAATTTTTTGTGTCAATGGAGAGTGTAGAGTATCATGCAGATATGGGGAATGATGTCTTGTCTTGTCTCCAGTGGCTGTCCATAGAAAAGCCTTGGAGATTATTTATTACGACAAAGAAACAAATAATTACATGAGCAAAATGGATCAATTCATTTACATCCAATTTTTTACGGTACAGTGATCTCGATTCGAGAAATTTATTTACAGACACGAACTATAGAATTAAATAATTTGTGGAGCGGCAAGAGACGTGCCATGCAATAAATAATTAAAAAGAGTATCCAAACGGGTACGCATTATAGAAACATATGCATACAAAAACAGGCATCTATGTCATAAATATGCGCAAGAGTATCAACAAATGATATTATACTCGCGTAATATATCTGGTTGCACCTTGATGTATTACGACATCGTTGGTCAAATAACGCTCGCGTACATAACCCCCACACCCACAGTGTTATATATATATATATAGGGTGGTCCATTGATCGCGACCAGGCCAATATCTCGTGAACTAAACGTCAAACGAAAAACCTACAAAGAACGAAACTCGTCTAGCTTGAAGGGGGAAAACAGATCGCGCTATGGTTGGCCCGCTAGATGGCGCTGCCATAGGTCAAACGGATATCAACTATTTTTAAAATAGGAACCCCCATTTTTATTACACATTTGTGTAGTACGTAAGGAAATATGAATGTTTTAGTTGGACCACTTTTTTCTCTTTGTGATAGATGACGCTGTAATAGACACAAACATATGGCTCACAATTTTAGACGAACTGTTGGGAAAGGTAGGTTTTTCAAATTAAAACACAGAACGTAGGTACGTTTGAACATTTTATTCCGGTTGTTCCAATGTGAAACATGTACCTTTGTGAACTCATCATTTCTGAGAACGCCTGCTGTTACAGCCTGTAAATACCACATCAGTGCAATAAATGCTCAAAATGATGTCCGTCAATGTCAATGTATTTGTCAACACGTGTAACCACATTCCTCTGAACAGCGAATAGTTCGCCTCCCGTAATGTTCGCACATGCATTGACAATGCGCTGACGCATGTTGTCAGGCGTTGTCGGTGGATCACGATAGGAAATAATCTTCAACTTTCCCCACAGAAAGAAATCCGGGGACGTCAGATGCGGTGAACGTGCGGGCCATTGTAGGGTGCTTCGACGACCAATCCATCTGTCATGAAATATGCTATTCAACACCGCTTCAACCGCACGCGAGCTATGTGCCGGACATCCATCATATTGGAAGTACATCGCCATTCTGTCAAGCAGTGAAACATATTGTAGTAACAACGGTAGAACATTACGCAGTAAATCAGCATACATTGCTCCATTTAGATTGCCAAAGATAAAATGGGGACCAATTAACCTTCCTCCCATAATGCCGCACCATACATTAACCCGCCAAGGTCGCTATCTTCCACTTGTCGAAGCCATCGTGGATTTTCCGTTGCCCAATAGTGCATATTATGCCGGTTTACGTTACCGCTGTTGGTGAATGACGCTTCGGCGCTAAATAGAACGCGGGTAAAAAATCTGTCATCGTCCCGTAATATATCTTGTACCCAGTGGCAGAACTGTACACGACGTTCAAAGTCGTCGACATGCCATTCCTGGTGCATAGAAATAAAGTACGGGTGCAATCGATGTTGAGTAGCATTCTCAACACTGACATTCTTGAGATTCCCGATTCTCGGCCAAGTTGTCTGCTAGTGATGTGCGGATTAGCCTACTTGGGCATCATCATTTGTTGCAGATCGTGGTTGACATTTCACATGTGGCTGAACACTTCCTGTTTCCTTAAATAACGTAACTACCCGGCGAATGATCCGGACACTTGGATGATGTCGTCCAGGACACCGAGCAGCACACATATCACAGGCCCGTTGGGCATTTTGATGACAATAGCCATACATCAACACTATACCGATCTTTTCCGCAATTGGTAAACGGTCCATTTTAACACGGGTAATGTATCACGAAGCAAATACCGTCCGAACTGGCGGAATGTTACGTGATACCACGAACTTATACGTTTGTGACTATTACAACGCCATCTATCACAAAGCGAAAAAAGTGGTCCAACATTCATATTTATTCACGTACTACACGAATATGTAATGAGAAATGGGGTTTCCTATTAAAAAAACGCAGTTGATATCCGTTTGACCTATGGCAGCGCCATCTAGCAGGCCAACCACAGCGCCATCCGGTTTCCCCCTTCAAGATAGACGAGTTTCGTTCTTAGTAGTTTTTCGTTTGATGCTTATTTCGTGAGATATTTGGGCCGGTCACTATCAATGGACCATTTGGACATGGATTCGCAGTAGTTTCACTCCCGACTCGTGTTTTGGAACCGTTCATAGTAAATTAATAATGGAAAATACACGTGAACATAAAGCGCCATCATCCCACATGAATCTCTTTCTTTCATGGCCGGCCGGTGTGGCCGAGCCTTACTAGTGTTCAGAGCCATCTGAACCATCACTCACGGAACAAGTTACTAGGACCCATGGGTGGTCCCTGTGCCCACTAGGCAACAGGACACATGCGGAACCGAGGTGTCTGAAATGCTAATAATTTCTGCAGAACTTACAAACATATGTATCCTGTGAATATGAACTTCCTATCTCTAGTCATTCAAAGTGTTCTGTTTTTTTTCTGAATGTGTGTGTTTGTTTATCGAGATGCAAACCTTGGTATACAAAGTTTTGCTAACCGCCTGGGTCAGAAATCAGACAGGGATAGAAGAGACAATTCTAAGTGTGAGATAACATAGTCCTCGAGCACAATGCGATCAGCAATGAGATAAAACGGAAATCACGGATAAAACACTGCGTTCTCATTGACAAGAGTAGCACACACTGATTGAAGGAAAAAAATAATTATATGAAGCCACTCAGAGAAATTGCAAAAATGTAACTGGATGGGTAAACATACTTCGACCACACAAAGAATGTGTTTCAAATGTCCACAATATTAGAATATCTGAATATTGCCTAGGACAAACAGAGCTGTAAAAGTGATCAAAAAACTAAACACTAAACCCCTCCCGAACAGGCTATGAAGGCCCAAAGGTACTGGCCGGCCGCCGTGTCATCCTCAGCCCACAGACTTCACTGGATGCGGATACGGAGGGGCATGTAGTCAGCACACCGCACTCCCGGCCGTAAGTCAGTTTACGAGACCGGAGCCTTTACTTCTCAATTAAGTAGCTTCTCAGTTCGCCTCACAATGGCTGAGTACATCCCGCTTGCCATCAGCACTCGGCAGACCGGATGGTCACCCAGCCCGACAGCGCTAACTTCGGTGATCTGACGGGAACAGCTGTTACCACTGTGGAAGGCCGTTGGCTGTAAAAGTGACTGTTGTTGTTGTTGTTGTTGTTGTTGTGGTCTTCAGTCCTGAGACTGGTTTGATGCAGCTCTCCATGCTACTCTATCCTGTGAAAGCTGCTTCATCTCCCAGTACCTACTGCAACCCACATCCTTCTGAATCTGCTTAGTGTACTCATCTCTCGGTCTCCCTCTACGATTTTTACCCTCCACACTGCCCTCCAATGCTAAATTTGTGATCCCTTGATGCCTCAAAACATGTCCTACCAACCGATCCCTTCTTCTAGTCAAGTTGTGCCACAAACTTCTCTTCTCCCCAATCCTATTCAATACCTCCTCATTAGTTACGTGATCTATCCACCTTATCTTCAGTATTCTTCTGTAGCACCACATTTCGAAAGCTTCTATTCTCTTCTTGTCCAAACTAGTTATCGTCCATGTTTCACTTCCATACATGGCTACACTCCAAACAAATATTTTCAGAAATGACTTCCTGACACTGAAATCTATACTCGATGTTAACAAATTTCTCTTCTTCAGAAACGCTTTCCCTGCCGTTGCCAGTCTACATTTTATATCCTCTCTACTTCGACCATCATTTGTTATTTTACTTCCTAAATAGCAAAACTCCTTTACTACTTTAAGTGTCTCATTTCCTAATCTAATTCCCTCAGCATCACCCGATTTAATTGGACTACATTCCATTATCCTCGTTTTGCTTTTGTTGATGTTCATCTTATATCCTCCTTTCAAGACACTGTCCATACCGTTCAACTGCTCTTCCAAGTCCTTTGCCGTCTCTGACAGAATTACAATGTCATTCGCGAACCTCAAAGTTTTTACTTCGTCTCCATGAATTTTAATACCTACTCCAAATTTTTCTTTTGTTTCCTTTACTGCTTGCTCAATATACAGATTGAATAACATCGGGGAGAGGCTACAACCCTGTCTCACTCCTTTTCCAACCACTGCTTCCCTTTCATGCCCCTCGACTCTTATGACTGCCATCTGGTTTCTGTACAAATTGTAAATAGCCTTTCGCTCCCTGTATTTTACCCCTGCCACCTTTAGAATTTGAAAAAGAGTATTCCAGTCAACATTGTCAAAAGCTTTCTCTAAGTCTACAAATGCTAGAAACGTAGGTTTGCCTTTTCTTAATCTTTCTTCTAAGATAAGTCGTAAGGTCAGTATTGCCTCACGTGTTCCAACATTTCGACGGAATCCAAACTGATCCTCCCCGAGGTCCGCATCTACCAGTTTTTCCATTCGTCTGTAAAGATTTCGCGTTAGTATTTTGCAGCTGTGACTTATTAAACTGAGAGTTCGGTAATTTTCACATCTGTCAGCACCTGCTTTCTTTGGGATTGGAATTATTATATTCTTCTTGAAGTCTGAGGGTATTTCGCCTGTCTCATACATCTTGCTCACCAGCTGGTAGAGTTTTGTCATGACTGGCTCTCCCAAGGCCGTCAGTAGTTCTAATGAAATGTTGTCTACTCCGGGGGCCTTGTTTCGACTCAGGTCTTTCAGTGCTCTGTCAAACTCTTCACGCAGTATCGTATCACCAATTTCGTCTTCATCTACATCCTCTTCCATTTCCATAATATTGTCCTCAAGTACATCACCCTTGTATAAACCCTCTATATACTCCTTCCACCTTTCTGCCTTCCCTTCTTTGCTTAGAACTGGGTTGCCATCTGAGCTCTTGATATTCATACACGTGGTTCTCTTCTCTCCAAAGGTCTCTCTAATTTTCCTGTATGCAGTATCTATCTTACCCCTAGTGAGATAAGCTTCTACATCCTTACATTTGTCCTCTAGCCATCCCTGTTTAGCCATTTTGCACTACTACATCTTAATCACGCTAGTGATGCCGGTAGACGACACGTCGGATCAACACGCAAGTATACTGGCGAGACTAAAAAAGCCATTTTATCGTCTCAGGGACGAGAAAACAAAGTGTGTTTTCAAGTAAAGAAATTTATATGCAGCCGGGTTAACAAAATTAGCAAATATAACTCAAAGCTATAATGACGATTTGGAAAATTTCAAATCATAATGAACATAAAACGTTACCTACTCATTGCGGCTCGTAAAGACAGTACAAAACTATACAAGATCGCAATGATGTGCTTGATATATAGTATTTTCCTGCGCAATTATCGAAAGTTGTATGTATAGGACTAAATACTATAGAATGTATAACTTGAGAGGGGGTAGAAGTTGTTAAACCACTTTAGAAGGGAAAATGTTACTATGCGGACAGAATTAGGGCAGAATATTCTAAGCGATCCACTTGTGGAAGAGAAGGAAGATGTAAATTAATAGTTAGAAAATTACCTGTGTTGGTATGGACGACACATTCAGTAATTACAAATTCTTTTCGATCAAAAATTTGGTTAAAAAAGAATTTCTTTTTCCTTTCTTTTTCTTTGTGGAATACAAAAACAGCAGATCCCAGCTTTTAATTCGGCAACTCTTTGAAGAACTATGGTAGTTACAGAGAGAATATGACAGTAAATTCCAAACTTTATTACACAACCATCTTACCTTATCAGCATCATCTTGTGGCATCTGCATACAATAGAACCAAAATAAGGCAAACTGCATTATTACGGAAGAAATTCGTAAATTTAATAGTCAGTTTATGTAGCTTCTTGAGAACGTATACTCTGAAATGGTAATCAGACGTGGTACAACTCATAAGCATCATAAAAAATCATAATTCAAGTCAATCTCTCAATTTAACTCAAAAACAAAAGCAGGTATAGCGCCTCGTAATTTTGTGATGAAGCACATGACAAAACTGAATTAGCAAGCGACTCTCAATACACACCACATCGTCAAAGATGTTGGACTGGTAGGAAGTGATCCTACATCGCACAATATATGACTACTCTTTGGTGCGATGTTGTATCTCTTCCTACCTGTCCAACGTTTTTAATTATGTGTTCCGTACTGAGGATTGCTTGTTGATTACGTGTTGTCATGTGCCTAATCGCGAAATCATTTCCTTTTTTTAGCTGAGCCAAAACGGTTTATAATGGTTAAGAGTTCTACCCTATCTGATTACCATTTCAAAGTGTAGCTTTTCAATAAAGTATGTATATTGACTATTATATTTACGATTTTATTTTGTAAGGAAGCATTGTGCCTTAGTTTGATTTACTATTGTATCCAAATGGTCTGTTGACGACTGAATCCGGTTGCGTAATAAATATGTGTAATACAGCTGTGTGTAGTCATGAATTTTAAGCGTTCCCTAAAAGTTATAAATCATCTTCTCCTCAAAATAAGAAATATTAACTGTTTGTCAACTGATAATCAAATAATAAACACTGGTAAATTTTAACTTATGCATTAATAATTAGTTGTTGCATATCGTGTGTTACCTTGAAGCAAATTCACGTGGAATTAAGTTTCAGAATACTGCTTAGGCGGGCATCCCGCTGAAATAGAGCTTGAACTCGTATCTCATTCAGTTTCAGCTGTGGGTTTCGTAGAATTTTTTATTCCTAGCCATAAGAAGTCATAATGAAGTTGATTTGTGATGGATAACAGGAGATCCAATTGCTCAGTAAGCAAATGTACCTAGAACGAAGTTTCAGATTACTGCTTAGGCAGGCGTCCCGCTGAAATAGAGCGTGAAATCGTATCTCATTAAGTTTCAGCTGTTGATTTCGTAGCATTTTTTATTCCTAGCCATCAGAAGTCATAATGAAGCTCATTAGTAATGGATAACAGTAGATCCAATTACTCACTAATCATCACAGTTGCCTCACTCAGCGCGAAACAAAATGAGATTTCGGAAATGATCCCATGTATATGCACACGGGGAGTGGAAAAATAAGTACGTGATTTGTTCTAACGTTTCAAAGTTTTTTGCCGATTTGTGCAAGTGTCCTGTTCCGTTATGCGAAACTGATACCACAGAGCTTTATTCACTCAAAGGACTGACGCTGTAGTGACTGACTAACAGAACCCTCTCATAATTTAAAAGCTACGTTATTGCCTGTTTGTTAGCTGAGCTTTCTGTGGACACTGTTTCCACGTCCTCTTCAGAACCGCTTGTTACGCTTCGGCAGTGCGAAGAAGGGGCACTTGTTCTCTCCTTGGATGCGCTCGCATTATTCGCTTTACAAATATGTACAAGAGGTATTAGCAATTCATAACTTGTTATCTGGAAGCCGCAGGAGCACTCCAGACATTCCGTTAAGGCGACGTGCAGGGCGGGGGCTGTGCCATGTCTGTTAAATATTGAGTAGGCCTCGCTGTTTGTTGTTGTCTGGCGGCAGCTCCCGAGGGCGGAATAAGCGGTCTGCAGCTCTCGACACCGACTTATTATACAAAGTAGTCTCGTTATTCGACGATCCCTGATCCGTAGAGTTCGCATGGGCGGTGATTTCATTAATGTCCTGTCAGTAGACTGTTTTCATCATGTTTGCATAGCAGAAAGAAAGGCAGAATTAATAGTGATGTCTGCAGTTACAACTACGTTCTTCGGAAGACACTATTTGGTGGTGGGGAGCCCTACGTACCAATACAACCGAATGTCTGTCGTATTCGAAACGCGTATTAAAGGAGAGAAACATACACGAGAGAAACTGTAAGCTTTCAAAAGCCCTTATTTCCACGTTGTTTATCTGAGATATGTGTTAAAAAACCTTTTGCTACAACACCTTTATTACTTATTGAACAACATTTTAAGCACCATCCCCAGCAAAAATTCCCCTCTAATAGCAATACACGCGCACCATTATTTCTTTCACTTCTGGAAAGCTACCTGGAATACATCACCTAAGATGCGCGCGCAGGTCTCTTATCACATTATCCAGAATCTCCTGTACAATTTGGAAACGACGTCTTCCCAACGTGGTTTTAAGTTTGAAAAAAATGTCTGTTCAGACTAGGTCCGGAGAATACATTGGGTAGGGCACAACGTGAATGTGATATTTTGCTAGATTGCTGCGGACAAAAGAGCCTCTTGAGCTAGCGCATTGGTATTAGACAACATCAATGTCCGGTTTTCCACAGCTCAGTCCTATTCTGATGCTCACTTCATCAGAAACTTTTCGAACAGTTAAACGATGATTTCCGTGAGTCACAGCACAAGCCCTCTCTACATGGTCTTCACCTCAGTAAAACACTTCTGGGCATGTGACAGCACTGTCAGTGTGTAACATTCTCCGACCTTTCGGCCACTGTTGGAAATGGCTTTTCGCAGGGAGTTTTTTCTAACTGCTCAATGAGAAGAACTTCACTTCTTGTATGCTGTCGGAAGAGGCTGTTATCCTGATCTGGTGTACTGAGGATGTGTTTTATTGTATTTGCGTTATTTATACTCATCATTAGAAATAGAGTTTCTTGATTCGTGTTTGCTTGATTGCTTCCCATTGATGGAAATAGGCGGATGAGAAACGGGTGGCAGTTGTGACATAGCGCTGTCTATTTGCTGCTGCCAGCCAGAAGTATGTACGCATCCCCTCTATTGATGTTGGCTGGACGTTTGGCTATTTCTGTTGTCTCTCTAATCTTCCTCACGAAAGTAAGTTGCGTTTCACCAGTACGTCGGCTTTTCGGAATTTCACCTGTTTTCCGCAATCATACTTGCATTTTCCCGCCGCTGGGATGATGTGTTTCCTTAGACATATATATCCTGCATGATCAGATATTCGTGTGCTAATCGGTCACACCGTCCTCCCTCGCGTTAGATTTAGTAAACTACAGTAGCATGTGGTTTGTCAACTGCCTCTTTCGTCGACTCATCTACGTCTTTTATTTTGCTGCTGAATCGAAAAAGCGGCTTGATACCTGCTTGGCGTAGAATTTTGCCGACACGGCTCACTGACCTCTAGAACATATGGTAGCAGGGCGATGTTTGGTGCTTCCTTCTGCATCTCCCTTTTGCCTTCAACCTTGTCACCTTAGTTGAATGTATAATCTAAAGCCCATAGCCATTCGATCCAAAAACGGACCTGAGGTTTTGTAGTTCAGCCTTCAGATGTTCTTCACCGCTGATCCTTTGGGTTCTCTTGGATAAAGTGAATAGGGCGGATTTCTCCTGCGTAGGTTTATGTTGGGAGAATTTTTCGCACTGACAATTAGTCACATATCCAGAAGAACAGCCATGACAGCTTCCGCTTAGGTTGGCAGAACACTTAGAAGATGCGACAAACCCACTAAAGAGACAGTCTACATCACTTGTCCGTCCTCTGCTGGAATATTGTTGCGCGGTAACGGATCCTTACCAGGTAGGATTGACGGAAGAGTGCAAAGAAGGGCAGCTCGTTTTGTTTTATCGCGCAACAGGGGTGAGAGTGTCACTGATATGATGCGCGAGTTGGGGTGGCAGTCACTGAAACAACGGCGGTTTTCTTTGCGGCGAGATCTATTTACGAAATTTCAAAAACCAACTTTCTGTTCCGAATGCGTAAATAATTTGTTGAGACCCACCTACGTAGGGAGAAATGGTCATAATAATAAAATAAGAGAAATCAGAGCTCGAACGGAAAGATTTAAGTATTCCTTTTCCCCACGCGCCATTCGGAAGTGGAATGCTAGAGAAGTAGTATGAAAATGGCTCGATGAACCCTATGCCAGGCACTTAAGTGTGAATTGGAGAGTAACCATGTAGATGTAGATGTAGATGTTGATGTTGGAGGTTGTCCAGGCTCGGCATCGTCACCGACCGATATTCAGCCCTGTTGAAAAGGCTTAAGCCACTTATAGCACTGCGTGGGACTCGTATAATTCTCCCCCTATGCTTGGACACACACACACACACACACACACACACATACACACACACACAAACGCGCGCGTTCGCGCGCGCTAGCATGCATGCATTGTTCTTCAAGCTCTTTCATTTTACTTTAGCACCAATCCGACGAGCGACTTCTGCACGCCTCACTTCAGCGGCTATAGCTCGTTTACTAACGTTCAGAGTTAAACGCGGAAAACGGGAGGGTGTTGTCTAAACCTTCCGCATCGTGTCTTCGACACCGCAGAGCGCTCCCTGTGTCGGCTTTGCGATGTTTCAAAAGTTGGGTTTCTTCTTTAACACACTTCATTTAAATTGGTACAGCACAACTGTCACAAAATCTTACCCGAGTACTGGTTCTGCAAAGGGGCCATAAAAATTACATACTGCCCACGAGAGTGGTATGCTATTGCAGACACACAACTGCAGACACTTGTTCGGCTAGATAGCTGCTCACTGTTCCCCCGCAGTTCATTTAGCAGTGTATCTCCGGGTCGGAAGTGTTTACGCGAATCACACTACTGCCGCAAAGTGGACAAAAGCGAGCGATGGAGGTGAGAGTGGATCTCATATTTCTGTATTCCATAAAGGAAAAGGTCGGAAAGAAAGTGCCTTCTGTTTTAAGTAAGCGACAGCTTCAGTGGCTTAACTCGTGATCTGATGCTGCGGTCATACGAGGCAACTTCAAAAAGTGCACGTGGTGGACAAATATAGAAACGGAAAACACAGCACAATGTCATGCCTAAAATGTTGAAGAAAATACGTTGGCATTCAAAACATCTTCCAGTCGTTTCGAAATCGGTACATACAGCTCCTGCATGGTTTTCAAGGTAATCTTATAGCATTCGTCCTGCGAAATAGTTCAAGTTCGGGTAAGGATGGTGGAAGCGGATAGCGATCTCACTCCAAAGTAGAACACAAAGGCCAATAATAATTAGATATAATGATCTTAGTGATCAGGGGAGATGTGACAGTTCATTTTCGTGCTGACAATAACAGTCCTGGAGATGCTAACTCTATGATCTGGGACCCTGTGGCACGGTATCACCATTGCGGAACCAATACTGTAACATCTTATGGCTCCGACAAGCCAAAATGGTCACATAATTCTTGGCAGTAATGCAGTCTTGCAGAGTACGTATGAAGCCCATGGAACACTAAAATATGGCTGCTCAAATCTTCACTGAACACCCCGTCCTCACCCACACATGGTTCACTCTTGGGAGATAAACTTGACTAGAAATCGGAAACACTGTGAAGCAAAACTCCTCCGACCAAATGATTTCCGTCCATCACCTCGCAGTCAAGGTTTCACGTCTTCTAAACCACCTTTCCTGTACGGGCAGTTGCGTCACTGATGCGTGGTTTTGGAATTCCAGTTCGTCCTGCTTGAGGAGCTTCCTTTATGTTGTTTTGGTAGCTGTCGGGGTTCGAAAATGCGACATTCAGTCCTTCAGTGACTTTTGCAGCTGTAATCCTTTATTTTTCATCAATATCCTCTTCAAGTGACTGTATTTCACGGTTGCTCAACACACAATATCATCTGCGTTGTAACTTAGTGTTCAAAGTTCTCCACTTTCCCTGTGAGGTGCAGAAATCTTCGAAAGTGTGCTTCTTGAAACACCAAACACTTCGGCTTTCTTGGTTACGGAAACCCAACATACGAACACCAACAATCTGCCCACGTTCTAATTCACATAGCTCCGACGTAATGCACTCACAACTATTGTAAAATGTAAACTTTCACGGCCGGAACTGTCATGATTAATAAAATTCTTTTCCGGGCTATTATGCCGTGGTCTGATGGATTTCGCATTGTAACCCAACGTTTCGTCCCCATCTGCGGAGGACATCTTCAAGGGGGTTCGTGGCTTCTGGCATGGGATGATAGCAACAGCGGACGGCGGCAACCGACAACGGCCAATTGCGCTCGCGTATTCAAAACATGTGACGTCACGCCTATGCGCGGGAGCGCGCGAAAACAAAAATTTGCTGCAGTCAGTAGTGAGACAGTGTGTGTTTCGGAAGTTAACAGAAGCCACGAACCCCCTTGAAGATGTCCTCCGCAGATGGGGACGAAACGTTGGGTTACAATACGAAATCCATCAGACCACGGCTTAATAGCCCGGAAAAGAATTTTATTAATCACTCACAACTATACAGAACGCTGTTCTGACCACGGCTGATACTTGGAAAGTTTTCAGGGCATAGCACAGGTGCCGCTGGTGATCAAATACAACACCACAACCTGAAGAATTGGCTAGCGTCTACATTTCAAGTATGCATCTCTCGCAGCGTTTCCATATTTTTGTCGAACTTTTTCAAGTTACTCATTATTATTGGCATGCCAAGCAACTTGTACTGAATGCTGCATTACCCTTCAACATGACACAGTTATTCAACGTAGTCTCGTCACGTGTTCTCTCTTCAGTCCAAGTGCTGCTCTTGTTGCGCTATGTTCTTAGCGTGGGACGCATGTGCAACTTACTTTCTGAAGTCCCTAAATACTTCTTCGAGTATATCGAAACACGATTTTTAATTAAATTTTTTTTTATGGTGTCATCCTCCGCATCAGTATATAATTATTCGTTTGCTCACGAAAATCAAAAATGGTTCAAATGGCTCCAAGGATTATGGGACTTAACTTCTGAGGTCATCAGTCCCCTAGAACTTAGAACTACGTAAACCTAACTAACCTAGGGATATCACATATACCCATGCCCGAGGCAGGATTCGTACCTGCGACCGTAGCGGTTGCGCGGTTCCAGACAGTAGCGCCTAGAACCGCTTACTAAAATCGATTTTTATTGCTGCACTATAATAATTATTTATGTTTCAGTATAACTTTGTCTTTTGTATTGATGGTATCTTCTAGGGATGTATTTTAGAGAATATAGAGTTAAAAGTGCAAACGATTAAGAAAATATTAGTTCAGTTGCTTACCCGTTTTTCTGAAATCTACGTTTTGCCACAATGATCATGTTTTAGGTGGCTCGCTTCCACTAGATGTGCCGATTTCTCATCAGTGTATTGGAAGTGCGGCGTTCACTCTATGACGAGATGAAAGTGAAAGGCGTCTATCTCACCGATTTTTCATGAAAGTACGATACATAATGTTTCATTTGGTTTCGATTAATCCAGAAGATTGCGTTTCTGCTACTTATTGTCCATTGAACCATTCGTGGGAGAAGGATTGCGTGGAGAACCAAATGTATTGATTTTATTTCCTTTTACTTCGTACCAGCAGCCGATGTTACCCTTTACCCGTAAACTAATAACGGTTAGCTCTGTGATGTGTGAATGTGCAGTTACTCTGAAGTGCAAGTGCGGTAGTAAAATCAGTACAGCTTTCTTCGTTTTCGTTGTAAAAGCTTTTTAGCACAAATGCTCAGACATATATAAGATTTAAAAGTGGTGCAAAGACTGGCAACTCGCATTAAATTCAAATAAATTTATGCATTTCACAAAACGGAAAAAGTAGTATCCTATGACTACAATATGAATGAGTCACAATTAAAAGTAAGTCATTGTATACAAATGCGTGGGTAGAACAGTTTGTTGGTATGTAAAAGGAAATGATCACAGAGATTCTGCCCCAAGAGCGGTGGCCGACTTCAGTTCGTTGGCAGGATGTTGGAAAAATATAGGCCGCAGAGGATACTTCTTACCAATCACTTCTGTATACCTTTATAATATTGTTCAAGTATATGAGACCGTACGAAATAGGACTAACAGGGGATGACAAACGTATACGACGATAAGTTGCACTAATGGTAACTGATTTGTTCGATTCATCTGAGAGTGTTGGGGAAATGTTGAAAAACCTGAATTGGCAGACTCTTGAAAGTAGAGTGCAAATTATTTAGCGAAAGCCTACTTACAACATTTCAGGAACTGACACTAAGTGAGGAAACTAGAGATCTTCATTAGTGCGTACTTACTGCTCGAATAGGAATGTACAGACAAAATTAGATTAATTACAACACACGTAGAGGCTTTCTTCCCATGCTCCAAACGCAACTGGCAAGGGGCGAAATCCTGTCACAAGGTACCGCGTTAATTATCCTTTGCTTTGTACCTCACAGTGATCTTGAGCGTATGTATGTAAATGTAGATACAGCGAGCATGAAGGAGGGAGCACACGCACGCATTGGGAATCAACTCATTCCGTCCCAGATGCTGCCGTTGCCAAATTGGTCGCCAAGTAATCCATCGCGCAGCGCCTCTTGCGTAAATTACCTGCAGCTTGAGACGCGGTGGGCGAATGCTGCGACCGAGAAGTTGCGGACGGAACCGGCGAGCGATTCGGGAACGACTTTGAAAGTTGGATGAGGTGGCTGGGCGAGTGCCGCGGGCGGCCTACCAGTTAGGCGCGGCCACGGGCCACGGGTCACGGGTGGCCTACTGGGGCGCGGGCGAGGGGCGCACAAGTTGGGGGCCTGATGAGTTTCCGCGGGCAGGTGAGCCTCGCTGAGAACCTCGGCTGCGATCGATCCCACGCTCACGACCACTCAGCCACAAGCCGCGCCTATTTCCAGTCGCTGCGCTTCGACGTGGAGCGGCAGGTGCAGCGCTGCAGTCCACGTCGATGTCAGTGTGCTGCTGTGCTCATCAGCTCACGACTTCTGTCTTTTTGCGCTGTACTACTTCCTTATAGGTTTAGTAGTAGAAGTTTTACTCATCTGCAGATTACTTTTACAAGTATATTGGTTATGTCACGGTATCACAATTTAGGAACAGTAAAAACAACTTAATTCATATACATGGTGAGTCTATTGTATAGAGATGACGAAGTGTCTCGAAAACTACGCATCGTCCGCAGCTCGTGGTCGTGCGGTAACGTTCTCGCTTCCCGCGCCCGGGTTCCCGGGTTAGATTCCCGGTGGGGTCAGGGATTTTCTCTGCCTCGTGATGACTGGGTGTTGTATGCTGTCTTTAGGTTAGTTAGTTTTAAGTAGTTCTAAGTTCTATGGAACTGATGATGTTAAGTCCCATAGTGCTCAGAGCCATCTGAACCATTTGAACTACGCATCAGATCAGAAAAACGGAAAAATATCCTTACAGTATTTTTAAAAGTGCTTTCCGGTGATACCAATGTTGACTCCCTTCCCCACTGGTGGTGGTGCGGGGACCAACTTAGAAATGTCAAATACGAAAAGTCACATTCCTATTGCAGAATAAGATTCTATGGGAGAAAGCAATACATCTGTCGTTGCGTGGTAAATTGCGCTGCAACCGACAAATAACACAATCCAGTTCCAAACGGGTATTGTGTCGAAAAAATGCATTGGACCATGAACAAGCACAGACGCCTGTGTCAAACGACTCGGTGTTTTGCAATTTTCTCCATGTAGATGTTTTGAAACATCCTGAGCCGTGTCAGTCATGGTTTGTCCTAAGTTATGATCGGGACGTCATTTGGCTGTTATCAAGACATGAACTTTGAGGTGCGTGTACATATTCTTTGGAGAGAATAACAGAAGGAAAGTTACAGGGTGAAACAGAGACGGGTAGTCAGTAAGAAGCGAAGCTCTAGAAGTAACTGTGGCCACCGACGAAGTGGTGTTCTGCGAGATCAGCAGTCTCACTGCGCACACAGAGGTCAGTGTGTGGACTCTGTGACTGGAGGCGAGGTGGCCAGTATTGTGACGGGAGACTTGTCCGCTGGTAGCAGAGCCACAGGCCTAGGTTGTGGTCCGTGGAGCTGGAAAGCATCCACCATGAGTGATGAAGTCTGGCGCTGGACATCGGCTACTTTTTATAAGCAAACAGTACGTCCAGCTTGGGATACTTCAAAAGCCGCTGTGAAGATGTAAAGCAAGCATATCAATATTTTGTCACACCAGAAAGAAGCGCTTAATTTCCAGATCATAACTGAAATGTAATCCAGACGTATATCTTTACAAGTGTAGCCTATACGCCAACGAATTAGAGCCCTCGGTCCACTTAGTGGTAACAAGATGAGTTTCTCTGAACTTTCGGTCTTATTACAATACTTCGTTAATGTCAGAGACGATACTAGACAGACGATACTAGACCTTTGGGAATATGATCCGTCTGAACCGGAGGGTAGATACTGAGATGTCAGCTTAACTTTACTGTATTGCATAAATTAAGCGTAAAGAAAGAATGTTTATGTGTATGAAAAATGTCATTGGGCATAAACCTGTTAATAGCAGAAGCCCTTATTCAACCTTCATCAGTATATTGACAGTATATATTTAGTTTTACGCTCATTTGTTCAAAGACAATTTCAACTTGCACTTTTTAAAACGAAATATACATCAGTTTGACACATATTTAATTATGAAATGGTCCTTTTTTGTTAAGGCTACTAGTTTAATGGAAGTGCAGTTGTGTACACACAGCGTGAAGTGGGCTTTGGTATTTTCTCATGCAGTCTGCTCTGTCAAATGTTAGTGTACTTTGCTAAGTATCAAATTAATTCCATTAAAAATTACGAGCACTGGCAGTGATATGGAAGAGCACTGTGTAACTATTTAGCAAAGCAGTATTCATGTTGGCTGCTGAGTGTCACATAAAGTACTTAAAAGTATTTCCTTATCAGCTAGTAATCATCCAGCACGTTCCACGTCTCAGAATCGGTGTCTGTTCCCAACTCACATTAATTAATTAATTATATGATTTCATCTTAATGTGTGCACGTTGCCGTCGTTTCTTAAATATATACCTTCATAAATACATTGCGTTATTAGTTGGAATGCACGCTATTACAACAGAAGACAAAACTGAAATGGTTTGTAGTTGTGGAAAAGGTACCAAGAATGATATGCTGTTTCCTTTACGCTCAACGTTTTTTAATCATGGTACGATACGTGTTTCTTTTTGTTTGGTCATTCTAGAGTTCTCCAACGAGGTAACTGTTCACCCTTGAAAAAAAAAAAGAACGTCGAAAAACACCTGCTGGAGAGAAAGATGAAACTGCAATATCGGTAGCAATGAATCAGAACCCCCACTTTAGCACTTGGCTATTAAGTCGTGAATCCTGAATTTGTCATACTAATGAAACGTAGAAAATGCCATCCGTTTCTCCCTCCATCAGGAACTAGATAACAATAATGTCGAGAACCGTGTGACACTTTGTAAGTGGTCGCTTCAGCAAATTTAGAGAAATTCCAGTTTGTATGCTTGAATACTGTTCTTTGACGAAACGATCTTCATGAACCACGGTGCGGTTAATCGAAACAAAATGCATAATTGGAATGTGGAAAACGCACATTGATTACACCAAGAGAACGTCGAACGTGAATGTTTGGTGTGGAATAATTGGTAACGAACTCATTGGCCCATTCATTATTGATGGCTCCTTAAAGGGAGATAAATATCGAGCGTTACTGTAGGACGATCTTCCAATATTGCTTGCAGACCTTCCCTTGAACTTGTGACAAGCAATATGGTTTCAATGCGATGGTTGGCAAGCACATTTTTCTGCAGCAAAACGAGAAGTACTAGATAGCGTGTATAATCGACAATGGATGGGAAGAGGCGGTCCAGTGTCTTAGCCTGCAAGATCCCCAAATGTTACTTCTACTGACTTTCGTTTGTGTGGTTACTTGAAGAGTGAAGTTTATAATAAAGTGCCATCAATGCACAAGAACTAGATCCATCTATCACCAATGTATCTTACAAGATTAGATTATAAACACTTCTTAGTAGTGTAGAATCATTCCATATGCACGTAAATGCGCCGAAGTGGGTGATGACGTTTTTGTGCACTAACTGCGAAATCATTCTTACAAGCAAGCATACCGTTGAAGAGAGGTTCAGATGACACTCATCAGACGAGCATGGCGCTGGTGAGAGGTGAGAGGACACATATTACAAAAGATTTTTTCACAATTACTGAACACATCCGATTCTTTTTCCCGAGATAATACAGTTTTAGAACTCAGTTTCTTTTATCGATTACAGCATCATCTATCATGCAACGACGAAAGTGTTACATGGAAAGTTTATATACTATTTTTTTTACAGAATCCGATTCTACAATAAAAATGGAGTGTTCGTATTGAAGGTACCAAATTTGCCTCCATCCCCCTCCCACCAAAAGCGGAGCGGGGTTGGTCAACATTGGTATCGCCAGATGGCATTTAAAAATATTTAACACTTGCTTTTCCATTTCTTAATCTGATACTAAGTTACTGAGTAATTTTGATGTCTCAAGAAAAAAAAGCTCACCTTTCAAACGGGCATTTAGATAGTTACAGGTCTAGTTCGACAAAGACAGACCAAGTGTCCAGCTTTAACCCTGCAGTAGAAAGCTTTCCGCATTTGCCTGAAAGAATTTAGTGAAACCACGAAAAACCTTTATGAGAATGATTGGATGAATATCAGAACATCCATCCCCTCGAATATAAGGCCAGTCTGTTTAAAACAGTGCTACCCTATTCGATCTATCCATGGTGTACAGCACAGTTTCACAAAGAAGATATTTGACAATGTAAACGCTAGTGCCACACTGTCCATTCATTTCGCACTCCTATTCAGTGTACACACTACACACAATGTACACACATTGTTTCATAATGAAGTACTACACGCTATCAGCTGATATCAGAACCACAGGACGAGGTACCATAACTTCCCATTTGCTATACTGAGTCAGCACCCCTCTGTAAAGAGTGAACTGACTCAGAAAAATGATAAGGTATTAGTATTGTACATTGTGTAGCTCTGAGAGTAGGTAAAAGAAGAAACAACAGAAGGAAGAAACATATGTGATAATGCCAAACTGTTATGTGAAACGATATGTGGGTTGTTATCGTTCTTATTGTTTATAATGAGATACCAAGCTCATACTCAGTGTTACATAAGTAAGCCATCAATGTATGGAATGTGTTGCTTATCAAACATCTTTTCCTGTCTTCTTCAGTAGATTTGGACAACTTATCATAGTTTTCTTCCTTGGTAAATAAATGCTGTTTGACTATTGTATTTGTACTTTCTTGATAAGTGCAAGCTTAGTGTAGCTTCATTGTCATGCACAGAGTTGGTTGTGCAGTAATCATGTTAGTTATGATGTGTACAAATGAGTGGTAAATTCTTAGTGTTTTGAACAGCTTGACTACTATTTTTGGTTATTATGCTTATGGATGTGTTCGATAGTTTGAAGTCTATGCTCATTTTTGCGCATTTGTTCCCTACGATAGAATTCCATAGCTAGGTATTGAGTGCACCTATGAATGATGTGTAACTAAAAGATACTGATTGTTTCACGCTTATGACAGAACTTTTAGGCACAACTTGGTGATGACATTCTGTTTGCAACTATCTTTCTGCGCAGAGACCACTTCAGCTGAAAATCAATATCCACACCTAGAAAGTTTTGTTTGTAGGTGCCATCTACATTTAATTTAACAGTGTCATTTTCTCTTCTCAAACTCAATTCATGGCGTTTGTTTTCTTTATGTTTATGAACTTTCTTGAGGGTTTCATTTACTGGTTCTGCAGGAAGTATTCTAGTGTTATCAGTTACTGTAATATTGCTGATACCAGCAGCGAGAATTCTTTCAAATGATTAACGTTATTAGGAAAGTCATTGATGTAAATCAGGAAGACTATCGTATTTAGTTACCATCCAGAGGGATTCTTGTATTCATGTATTTCAGTTCTGATAAGCGTCTTAATAAACGCTTAGACTTATTTATGTATGTGTTATCTCTCATCTGTGAAACCAATCTGCTTGGTATGATCGGAATCAGTCATTAGCTACTCTTGTTGTTCCTAATGCGTCCAGCTTATTAAATAAAATCTTATGGTCATCAATATCAAGTAGTTAGAAAGATCAAAAAATATTTCTGTGGCACACATCTTTGTTAAGAGCATCAGTACTTACAGGGGATCTATTGGTTTCTGGAATTTTTGTTGTAATTTCTCTGCGACACTTTAAAAATGCTCATTCACACAGTTTGTTAGGTGGTATCAATCATTTATTACTTTATCCCCCTCCCTCATCAGTATTACGTTATTATACCTTTGATTTTCTGGCCATATTTCTTTATTACTGATTCACAGACTGCTTTACTTTTGTTCTCTATATTGTGTATTATTCTGCTATTAAATGACTTATTCAGCACCATTCTATAGATATTTTATATCTCTGATATAAATTTAAGAGTTCGCATCATTCAGATTCTTTTGCTTAGAGCGGAGGTTATCAGCAATTTGAGAGGTTTGCTTAATAACTGCTGTTTTTAATTTGTTTTCTGTGAGACATTGATAGTGACGTGGGTACTTTTGCAAGTGTCTTTTCGCAATTCAGTTTAAATAACGTTAAGATCTGGTTAATTCTGCACTTAGTTGATTGCACTATTGCCAACTTTGGTTTGCTAGTTCCCTTGAAAAATATTGTATTTTGATGTATTTTGTAGACCTGTAGCTTATAAACTTTTTCTATGCCCAGTTTTCCTGGTATATATTTGGCAGAAATGGTGTGCTAGTGTAAGATCTTTTTCAGCTACATAACACTTCAACCTGTCCCTATTTGTGGCCACATGGTCGACTACTGATGAAGTCACTGTAGCAACCCTTGTTGCACTGTTGATGAACAATGGTATGACGAAACACTGAAGAGTATTTATGAGGATGATAGTAGTTTCATCCCCCTACCCCCCTGTGAACCATAGTTGCTGTTGTTGGGGAGGCTTGTGTGCCTCAGCGATACAGATAGCCGTACCATAGGTGCAACCACAACGGAGGGGTATCTGTTGGGAGGGCAGACAAACGTATGGTTTCTGAAGAGGGGCAGCAGCCTTTTCAGTAGTTGCAGGGGCAACAGTCTGGATGATTGACTGATCTGGCCTTGTAACACTAACTAAAATGGCCTTGCTGTGCTGGTATTGCAAACGGCTGAAAGCAAGGGGAAACTACGGCCGTAATTTTTCCCAAGGGCATGCAGCTTTACTGTTTCGTTAAATGATGATGGTGTCATCTTGGGTAAAATATTCTGGAGGTAAAATAGTCCTCCATTCGAATCTCCGGGCGGGGACTACTCAGGAGGATGTCGTTATCAGGAGAAAGAAAACTGGCGTTCTACAGATCAGAGCATGGAATGCCTGATCCCTTAATTGGGCAGGTAGGTCAGAAAATTTGAAAAGGGAAATGGATAGGTTAAAGCTGGATATAGTGGGAATTAGTGAAGTTCAGTGGCAGGAGGAGCAGAACTTTTGGTCAGGTGCATACAGGGTTATAAACACAAAATCAAATATGGGTAATGCAGGAGTAGGTTTAATAATGAATAAAACAATAGGAATGCGGGTAAGCTACAACAAACAGTTCAGCGAATGCATTGTTGTGGCCAACATAGACACGAAGCCCACGCCTACGGCAGTAGTACAAGTCTATATGCCAACTAGCTCTGCAGATAACGAAGAAATTATTCAGATAGTGAAGGGAAGTACCTGTGGTCTAGGGGTAGCGTCTCTGATTCATACTCCAAACGTCTTCGGTCCCGGGTTCCATCCCCGCCACTCCCCAAATTTTGATAAATAATCAGCATTGGCGGCCGAAGACTTCCGGCATAAGAAGTCAGCCTCATTCTGCCAATGGCCTTGTCAAAGAGGGCGGAGGAGCGGATAGAGGTTCAGGGCACTCTCTTGTCCTAGGGGTGGGAAATTGCCCCTAAAGGCGGAATAATCAGCAATGATCAACGACATGAGGATGCAGAAGGCAATGGAAACCACTGCATTAAAGACACGTAACGTGTATCCACAGCACATGTGGCCTTTAGTTGAAGAAGTATCATGATGATCTCTCCATTGGCAAAAGATTCCGGAATAGTCCTCCATTCGGATGTCTGGGAGGGGACTGCCAAGGGGGAGGTTACCATGAGAAAAAGATTGAATAATCAACGAAAGGATAATGTTCTACCAGTCGGGGCGTGGAATGTCAGACGCTTGAACGTGGTAGGGAAACTAGAATATCTGAAAAGGGAAATGCAAAGGCTCAATCTAGATATAGTAGGGGACAGTGAAGTGAAGTGGAAGGAAGACAAGAATTTCTGGTCAGATGAGTATCGGGTAATATCAACAGCAGCAGAAAATGATATAACAGGTGTAGGATTCGTTACGAATAGGAATGTAGGGCAGAGGGTGTGTTACTGTGAACAGTTCAGTGACCAGGTTGTTCTAATCAGAATCGACAGCAGACCAACACCGACAACGATAGTTCAGGTATACATGCCGACGTCGCAAGCTGAAGATGAACAGATAGAGAAAGTGTATGAGGATATTGAAAGGGTAATGCAGTATGTAAAGGGCGACGAAAATCTAATAGTCATGGGCAACTGGAATGCAGTTGCAGGGGAAGGAGTAGAAGAAAATGTTACATGAAAATATGCGCTTGGGACAAGGAATGAAAGAGGAGAGAGACTAATTGAGTTCTGTAACAAGTTTCAGCTAGTAATAGCGAATACACTGTTCAAGAATCACAAGAGGAGGAGGTACACTGGAAAAGGCCGGGAGATACAGGAAGATTTCAATTAGATTACATCATGGTCAGACAGAGATTCCGAAATCAGATACTGGATTGTAAGGCGTACCCAGGAGCAGTTATAGACTCAGATCACAATATAGTAGTGATGAAGAGTAGGCTGAAGTTCAAGACATTAGTCAGGAAGAATCAATACGCTAAGAAGTGGGATACGGAAGTTCTACGGAATGGCGAGATACGTTTGAAGTTCTCTAACGCTATAGATACAGCAATAAGGAATAGCGCAGTAGGCAACACAGTTGAAGAGGAATGAACATCTCTAAAAAGGGCCATCATAGAAGTTGGGAAGGAAACATAGGTACAAAGAAGGTAGCTGCGAAGAAACCATGGGTAACAGAAGAAATACTCCATTTGATTGATGAAAGGAGGAAGTACAAACTTGTTCCAGGAAAATCAGGAACATAGAAATACAAATCGCTGAGGGATGAAATAAATAGGAAGGGCAGGGAAGCTAAGACGAAATGGTTGCAGGAAAAATGTGAAGACATCGAAAAAGATATGACTGTCGGAAGGACAGACTCAGCATACAGGAAAGTCAAAACAACCTTTGGTGACATTAAAAGCAACGGTGGTAACATTAAGAGTGCAATGGGAATTCCACTGTTAAATGCGGAGGAGAGAGCAGAAAGGTGGAAAGAATACATTGAAAGCCTCTATGAGGGCGAAGATTTGTCTTATGTGATTGAAGAAGAAACAGGAGTCGATTTAGAAGAGATAAGGGATCCAGTATTAGAATCGGAATTTAAAAGAGCTTTGGAGGACTTACGGTCAAATAAGGCAGTAGGGATAGATAACATTCCATCAGAATTTCTAAAATCATTAGGGGAAGTGGCAACAAAACGACTATTCACGTTGGTGTGTAGAATATACAGGGTGTTTCAAAAATGACCGGTATATTTGAAACGGCAATAAAAACGAAACGAGCAGCGATAGAAATACACTGTTTGTTGCAATATGCTTGGGACAACAGTACATTTTCAGGCGGACAAACTTTCGAAATTACAGTAGTTACAATTTTCAACAACAGATGGCGCTGCAAGTGATGTGAAAGATATAGAAGACAACGCAGTCTGTGGGTGCGCCATTCTGTACGTCGTCTTTCTGCTGTAAGCGTGTGCTGTTCACAACGTGCAAGTGTGCTGTGGACAACATGGTTTATTCCTTAGAACAGAGGATTTTTCTGGTGTTGGAATTCCACCGCCTAGAACACAGTGTTGTTGCAACAAGACGAAGTTTTCAATGGAGGTTTAATGTACCCAAAGGACCGAAAAGCGATACAATAAAGGATCTGTTTGAAAAATTTCAACGGACTGGGAACGTGACGGATGAACGTGCTGGAAAGGTAGGGCGACCACGTACGG
This sequence comes from Schistocerca gregaria, assembly GCF_023897955.1. Classification (NCBI taxonomy): domain Eukaryota; kingdom Metazoa; phylum Arthropoda; class Insecta; order Orthoptera; family Acrididae; genus Schistocerca; species Schistocerca gregaria. Next base: position 496,511,467 of record NC_064920.1, on the reverse strand, counting down.
CAACCACAGAGGACAACGCGCAGCTAGTGCAGCAGGTGATCCAACAGCGGCCTCGGGTTTCCGTTCACTGTGTTGCAGCTGCGGTCGAAATGACGCCAACGTCCACGTATTGTCTCATGCGCCAGAGTTTACACCTCTATCCATACAAAATTCAAACACGGCAACCCCTCAGCGCCGCTGCCATTGCTGCACGAGAGACATTCGCTAACAATATAGTGCACAGGATTGATGACGGCGATATGCATGTGGGCAGCATTTGGTTTACTGACGAAGCTTATTTTTACCTGGACGGCTTCGTCAAAAAAACAGAACTGGCGCATATGGGGAACCGAAAAGCTCATGTTGCGGTCCCATCGTCCCTGCATCCTCAAAAAGTACTGGTCTGGGCCGCCATTTCTTCCAAAGGTATCATTGGCCCATTTTTCAGATCCGAAACGATTACTGCATCACGCTATCTGGACATTCTTCGTGAATTTGTGGCGGTACAAACTGCCTTAGACGACACTGCGAACACCTCGTGGTTTAGGCAAGATGGTGCCCGGCCACATCGAACGGCCGACGTATTTAATTTCCTGAATGAATATTTCGATGATCGTGTGATTGCTTTGGGCTATCCGAAACATACAGGAGGCGGCGTGGATTGGCCTCCCTATTCGCCAGACATAAGGCTCTGTGACTTCTTTCTGTGGGGACACTTGAAAGACCAGGTGTACCGCCAGAATCCAGAAACAATTGAACAGCTGAAGCAGTACATCTCATCTGCATGTGAAGCCATTCCGCCAGACACGTTGTCAAAGCTTTCGGGTAATTTCATTCATAGACTACGCCATATTATTGCTACGCATGGTGAATATGTGGAAAATATCGTACTATAGAGTTTCCCAGACCGCAGCGCCATCTGTTGTTGACAATTGTAACTACTGTAATTTCGAAAGTTTGTCTGCCTGAAAATGTACTGTTGTCCCAAGCATATTGCAACAAATGTTGTATTTCCATCGCTGCTCGTTTAGTTTGTATTGCCGTTTCAAATATACCGGTCATTTTTGAAACACCCTGTATGAGTCTGGCGACATACCATCTGACTTTCGGAAAAGCATCATCCACACAATTCCGAAGACGGCAAGAGCTGACAAGTGCTAGAATTATCGCACAATCAACTTAACAGCTCATGCATCGAGCTGCTTACAAGAATAGTATACAGAAGAATGGAAAAGAAAATTGAGAATACGCTAGGTGACGATCAGTTTGGCTTTAGGAAAAGTAAAGGCACGAGAGAGGCAATTCTGACGTTAGGGCTAATAATGGAAGCAAGGCTAAAGAAAAATCAAGACACGTTCATAAGATTAGTCGACCTGGAAAAAGCGTTCGACAATATAAAATGGTGCAAGCTGTTCAAGATTCTGAAAAAAGTAGAGGTAAGCTATAGGGAGAGACGGGTCATATACAATATGTACAACAACCAAGAGGGAATAATAAGAGTGGACGATCAAGAACGAAGTGCTAGTATTAAGAAGGGTGTAAGACAAGGCTGTAGCTTGTCGCCCCTACTCTTCAATCTGTACATCGAGGAAGCAATGATGGAAATAAAATTAAGGTTCAGGAGTGGAATTAAAATACAAGGTGAAAGGATATCAATGATACGATTCGCTGATGACATTGCTATCCTGAGTGAAAGTGAAGAAGAATTAAATGATCTACTGAACGGAATGAACAGTCTAATGAGTACACAGTATGGTTTGAGAGTAAATCGGAGAAAGACGAAGGTAATGAGAAGTAGTAGAAATGAGAACAGCAAGAAATTTAACATCAGGATTGATGGTCACGAAGTCAATGAAGTTAAGGAATTCTGCTACCTAGGCAGTAAAATAACCAATGACGGACGGAGCAAGGAAGACATCAAAAGCAGACTCGCTATGGCAAAAAAGGCATTTCTGGCCAAGAGAAGTCTACTAATATCAAATACCGGCCTTAATTTGAGGAAAAAATTTCTGAGGATGTACGTCTGGAGTACAGTATTGTATGGTAGTGAAACATGGACTGTGGGAAAACCGGAACAGAAGAGAATCTAAGCATTTGAGATGTGGTGCTATAGACGAATGTTGAAAATTAGGTGGACTGATAAGTTAAGGAATGAGGAGGTTCTACGCAGAATCGGAGAGGAAAGGAATATGTGGAAAACACTGATAAGGAGAAGGGACAGGATGATAGGACATCTGCTAAGACATGAGGGAATGACTTCCATGGTACTAGAGGGAGCTGTAGAGGGCAAAAACTGTAGAGGAAGACAGCGATTGGAATACGTCAAGCAAATAATTGAGGACGCAGGTCGCAAGTGCTACTCTGAGATGAAGAGTTTAGCACAGGAAAGGAATTCGTGGCAGGCCGCATCAAACCAGTCAGTAGACTGATGATAAAAAAAAAAGTGAAGGGAGACGAAAATTTAATAGTCATGGGTGACTGGAATTTGGTAGTAGGAAAAGGGAGAGAAGGAAACGTAGTAGGTGTGACTGGAATTTGGTAGTAGGAAAAGGGAGAGAAGGAAACGTAGTAGGTGAATAATGATTGGGACTAAGAAATGAAAGAGGAAACCGCCTGGTGGAATTTTGCACAGAGCACAACTTAATCATAAAGGAAGGTTGTATACATGGAAGAAGCCTGGAGATACTGACAGGTTTCAGATAGATTATATAATGGTAAGACAGAGATTTAGGAACCTGGTTTTAAATTGTAAGACATTTCCAGGGGCAGATGTGGACTCTGACCACAATCTATTGGTTATGAACTGTAGATTACAACTGAAGAAATTGCAAAAAGGTGGGAATTTAAGGAGATGGGACCTGGATAAACTGAAAGAACCAGAGGTTGTACAGAGTTTCAGGGAGAGCATAAGGGAACAATTGACAAGAATGGGGAAAAGAAATACAGTAGAAGAAGAATGGGTAGCTTTGATGGATGAAGCAGTAAAGGCAGCAGAGGATCAAGTAGGTAAAAGACGAGGGCTTGTAGAAATCCTTGGGTGACAGAAGAAACATTGAATTTAATTGACGAAAGGTGAAAATATAAAAATTCAGTAAATGAAGCAGGTAAAAAGGAATACAAACGTCTCAAAAATGAGATCGACAGGAAATGCAAAATGGCTAAGCATGGATGGCTAGATTATAAATGTAAGGATGTAGAGGCTTATCTCACTAGACGTAAGGTAGATACTACCTACAGGAAAATTAAAGAGACCTTTGAAGATAAGAGATCGACTTGTATGAGTATCAAGAGTTCAGATGGAAACCCAGTTCTAAGCAAAGAAGGGAAAGCAGAAAGGTGGAAGGAGTATATAGAGGGTCTATACAAGGGCGATGTACTTGTGGACAATTTTATGGAAATGGACTAAGACCATTTCCTTATTTAAACAGTGTTACTTTCCTGATAGAACCGTATGTTCCTATACCCTTTGAAGTAGCTCTACATTAAGAGTCTGTCACTTCGTACAAAGATAGTATTACCTATTAGATTTCTGTGTCTCTACACCAGTGCCCGGAAAGAGAAACTACTGTGAAATTGAAAGATTGGAGATCTACTTGAAACTGCTGTGTTTTATATTTTATTGATTGCGTATTTTGATGAAGGATTGACAAGTCTGTGAATTAATGTCCCATGCTTTTTCCAGTAGTTTATTTTCCTTTATAACTTACAGTATGTGTGTCATTAGGCTTGTGAGTGATTAATTCAGAATTGTTTGGACTGCTGGAAATACTCTTTCGGCATGGGAACCTGTTGTCTGGAGTTATACTAAAAAAGACAACGTTTCCTACAAACAACATTAGGTGTTTGACCATGCATGGCCCGAAACCTACCCGATGTACTTCCCCGAATAAGCTGTACCAAACCTCCTTTCCCTGACCTATTTAGGCCGGTCGGTTTGGCCGAGCGGTTGTAGGCGCTTCAGTCTGGAACAGCCTGACCGCTACTGTCGCAGGTTCGAACCCTGCCTCGAGCATGGATGTATGTGATGTACTTAGGTTAGTTAGGTTTACGTAGTTCTAAGTTCTAGGCGACTGATGACCTCAGATGTTAAGTCCCATAGTACTCAGAGCCATTTTTGAACCCTGACCTATTTAGGTCATACATAGTCAAACCCTATTACGGGTAGCCTATATTGGTGCCAAAGCAACAAGCACGAAATACGGCTACCATTAATACTATCTCTAATCGTGCACAAAACCATTAAGGCGTTGCCGGTCCAGACGCTAGGACAGCTCGACAAAGTGCTACGTGTCAGGAAAGTTGTCCAAGTCACCACCTACGTCATGTATCCCATCCCTGTCCAAATTGTTTCCTGCCCCACCAATTGTCACTACATGGTACTGTTTTGAAAAATCCTTACTTATGGACCCACGTCTTCTGACACTTCACCTAGCACTTCATTTGGTTTGTAAATGCTGATGGCCTGTTACGCTGTCCCTAAGCTTCCCTGCAACTCGCTCATGGTTACTATCAGGCAGCAGAACTTTCTCCCACGTTATTTTGCACTTTCTTAGGCTACCTCGTCTTGGTTGAAGTCTGCTGCAAACTTCCTGCTCATATTTCTACCTGAAGCTCTTTTCTACTTAACAGATAACTGTTTTTACTGCTGACAATAAAAAAATATTTCTTTCTCCCTGCATTTCTACCGGCTGCCAGTTAGCAAGCATCCTCCTCCATCTATTGCCCTAGATCCTGATGAAATCCTTCCTTGCTTCCTCCAGTTGTTCCGAAAGGACGCTGATTTTCCCTTCATGCTCTTCAATTAAAACGTTTCTGCTGCAGAATCTGCTGTTCTAGGAGGGAGCCTGTTCTGTTTAATCAGTATTCGGCCTACTACATATTTCCTGCAAGACTAGCAACAAATCCTGCAACTCACTGCCCTATGACAGCTCCCACATTTCTCATTAATGGTCAACTTCGAAAAAGAGGACTTAAAAGCGGGTATTAAGTTCGGCAAAGGCGCGAGTTTAGCGTACGTAAACGAAAACGATACTAATGTGTTCCGCACAGTTGCCGCTGTTTTTGTACTGATTTACGAGGGTGTTGTCCGCCTCCATAGCGCAGCGGTAGCGTTACCGCCTAGCACACGGGGGTCCGGAGTTCGATTCCCGGCAGGGAACTGGGTGTTATGAGTCCATCATTTTCAGCATCATTGACACGCAAGTCGCCGAAGTGGTGTCACCTAAAACGACTTGCAATACGGCGGCCGAACGCCAAAGGAGATATCCCGGCCAATAAATGCCACATGATCATTTCATTTCATTTACCACATGATCATTTCATTTCATTTACGAGGGTGTACCCAAATACAATTGGCGTATTTGCAAGAGGTGATCAAAGATGTGTTCCGTTCGAGTGCTTTGTTGCAGCGTATATACAACTCAACGAGACTCCGATCCGTATAAGCGCCGACATATAAGAAGGAATAAATGTGGCCCTCGATCGGAAACTTCTGGATCGCTCGTTATAACTGTTGGGTTGGCAGAAGTGCCAACACTGTGTTACGAGAGGAGGCCGAAATGCACGCGTTTTAGCTCACGCAGGCTGGCATGAGGAGGGAAGAACTGACGTGAGGTCTGGAACATGACAAGGAATTAGAATTAAGAAATCGGGCGTAATTAGTATGATACTTAACTTTAATCCATTAATGATGAACGTCGCTCTTGAAGGTACATGATTCACAATATCATCAGTTCAGAATACATTCTTGAAGAATATGGCGCCTTGCTAGGTCGCAGCAAATGACGTAGCTGAAGGCTATGCTAAACTGTCGTCTCGGCAAATGAGAGCGTAGGTAGGCAGGGAACCATCGCTAACAAAGTCGGCTGTACAACTGGGCGAATGTTAGGGAGTCTCTCTAGACTAGACCTGCCCTGTGGCGGCGCTAGGTCTGCAGTCACTGATGGTGGCGACATGCGGGTCCGACGTATACTACCGGACCACGGCGGATTTAAAGGTTACTACCTAGCAAGTGTAGTGTCTGGCGGTGACACTACAATAACTTTATTCGTTTCCATGAGTGTTATTTTCTGTATTTCTTAATCATTTAACATCAATTTCTCTGTTGCGTAAACATTGTAACGACATGTGAGAAATACATTTGTTACGATTGAAACAGTATCTGAAACTGTAAAAATACAATTTTGTAAAAGTTGTAAATTAGGTACATTGGTTGTTTCAGGGACTGTATTGTATCGCGTCCCTGAAACAGAGTTTCAGAAACAAAATCTTCGGAGTGTGGACGCCATAAAGAGATGCGCTTAGAGGAGCCATATATTACGGCAGTATCTGGCCGAAAGAGCATTGCCGATAACATTGATGCAATATGGCTTCAGTAGAAAGTAGTTTTCCAGCATGTCTTGTCAATATTGCTGATGTTGCAGATCGTTGCAGGTAGTTGCCTATGCATTACCGAGAAATGCCGCTGTTGTCCTCCAATCAAGGGTAAAGAGTAATTGCAGGGAAATATTTGTCTCTGTCCTTGTCCGTGAATGATTCCGACTCGCTGTCACCTTCGTTTCCTACTTTTCACCGACAGCACGGAAGTCATGTGTCTGAGCGAAAACAATATCGTTTCGCTTTTGTTCGAAAGTTTGCTCGCGTACATACAGCCATGAGTTTTGCATTTATTCATTGCCGCTAGTTTGTTGTGTGCAGCAATGGAAGAGTGAACAAACGAGAAAACTATGAGTTTTATAAATTTCATTCATCTTGGACCAGAGCTATGGGAGGACATCGAAAGCGAAGAATACAAATACTGCGGTCTGAAAAGCAACACCTGGGAAGCTTTGTCGATGATTTCGGAATCATGCTTGATGTAGCAAACACAAAAATCCTAAGTCTTCCAATCCATACCAAGTGCATAGGACGAGTGGAATCGCAGATGGCTCTTCATTGATACGGTTTACATTTGATAGCATAAGTTCGTACTATCTCGAGACGTGCCTGAAGCTGGAATTAATACTGTAAATATAAGTGGAGAGGTAAGCAAATTTATTTACGTAAACGTATGTATAATAATACAGTACATAGACTTTTTAGCTTACATCTTGCCAAGCTACACGACAACGACCCCTTACGCTTTGGCCCTTGTACTTGCATTCCTGGGTATTTGTTGAAGGCAGCTTTGTCTTACGTTGCTGTTTCACAAAGATTCTTGTAGTATTCGCACTGTCAAAAACCCTGACTTTGTGGATTATGGCGCAAAAATCTGGAGATTGAAATTTCAAGAAAAAGTCTTGCCGCCACAAAAATGCATTTGTTTTTAGTAACTGCCAACAGAATTCGCGTATCATATCCGTGACACACTCTTCCCTTTCTCGTGATAGTGCGGAACAAGGCACTCTTCTTCGAACTTACAAAAGCGATTGGCATATTTCTTCCGGAAGAGGCATACTTTACGCAAATTCTGGAGACTACTCGAGTGGAGCTTGACCAAAATCAGTGTGTCGAAAATCTCCTTCATCTAATATCTCCTCTTCACATCCGATGCGCACATATATAAACAGGTATTGCGACTGTCAACTGCAAATACCGAAAAACTGTTTGCAGTTCTAATACTTACTTCCACTGTTAGTTACGCACGCAACAGATATGTGCTTTTCATCCACGGCATCTACACGGTTAGAAAATGCCATCTATCTGAGAATTCTTGGGAAGTTGCTTTCCTATTGTCAGTAGACGATGGCATCTAGAAAAATAATAGATAACTAAATTGAATATAAAAGTAGTGTGTGTACCAGAAAAATATGATTCAAAAGTAAATTGTGTATATCAGATAGCGTCTGATTATTGCATAGTGTTTTACTCCTAGTATTTACCAATGATTTATATTTTTTCAGTCCCAGTTCGACGCTAACAAGTGGACCGAACGAACTTTCCCAAAAACCGAGTATGAAAATTTCAGGTGTGCTTGTACACTTCGTATGGTCCTTAGCATTTGATGAGCAGCACCTGAGCAAGTAAGCACTTACCTTCATAATCGCGAGGTCTTTGAGTCAAATGTCGCTCCCGACTCTTCTTTCTTTCGTTCAGTGTAGTTCTAACAACAGATGGCGTGGTGCTTGACGACATTATGCGACGACGGAGAAAAACGTTTTTGAGTACAAACCAAGATTCTTTTACAACAGACACATAAAAAAACATGCACATGGAAAAATTCGACTTTCATTACATGTGCTGTATGTCACAATAACTGTTTTCATGTTTCTATGATGAGTAACAACCTGATTATTGTCGTGCTCTATTTAGGTTACGCGTTATACTTTCTCGAATGTAGATACACTAATATAAATAAAGTGACTATAGTAATATATTTGAAATTCCTTGTGTATCCTATTTTTTGTATCCAATCTGGTGATGAAAACCATGTATTCTGTCATTTACAAGGTGAGATTATGGAAATAATAAATGAATCACTAAATATTGATAATTTGCACATTCATAAAAATCTGTTCTTAGAATTACGTAGGAATGAAAAAAAAAGAGTTGCACCGGCAGTGAGATTCGATTCAATGCTATCGCACTTACAAAATTAAGCGGTTACCTTTTTTTTAACTTGGGCAATAAGGGATCAGGTCCTATATTGGTGGAGGCGGAGTGAGCAGTAGTTCGCAACCCGGAGCCTGGCCACCATGTAGCCTCACTACCGTTCCTGAGGGTGTGGTTCAAGGGGATGGAATTGTTTTTAAGTTTTATCTATTTATTTTTTGCGATATACAGGTGCAAAATCACAACATAAAGAAACTAAAGGTACCATTCGACACATCCAAAGGCAAAACGTTTCCTAACGCCGTCTGCATTTAACTAATTCACTAACAAAAAACGGGACCGTACAGTGGCACGGTTGACTTGTGTCCAGGTTGGCTTCCCACTGACTTAAAAATTAGATATATTTACCTGAGTACATCAAGCACGAACGTAAGGTCCTGAACCATGATCTATCTTCTCACTTCAATTCTCGCACTTGGAACGCCTCAGCTAGTCCGAGGGTCCGTGAATAACGAACCCAAGTAACACGCGAAACATGTTCTATATTTATGTCTTGGCTACGGACTGTTAGGCTAATACGGACCGTGCAAAGTATTTAGCAATCAGTAAAGTTTTCAGACTCTTCCCGTCTAAAAATGTTTAAGTCCTGCTCGCCTCTTGCACTCCCCGTCAATTATGGATCACCTTGTGAGCTCATGCCGCCAGAAGTAAACACGTGAAAGGACATCAGACGTGCGAGCAGCAGCAAGAAATTAAAAAATCCGTCCACATAATAAATAATGCCCTTCAAAATCGTTGCAAATCGCCTGAAGCTTTTGATGAACATAGAGCTAACAAGCTGTGTTAGAACACGGGCAGGCATATACAGACATTGTTGCTGCTACTGTCGTGCAAGAAAAAGAATTGTGGCAGTAATACACACACTTAAAATTTCAGTTTTGTTGCGATCTGTATGACATGTGTTTCCTTGTGATCATAAATAAAAACAACATATAAATAAAAATTATATTACAGTCCTTCAACCAGACGATTGTATACTTCTGGTACAAAGAGGCTTCTTGATGTATAGTGCAATTTGCAGATGTACATTAAACTGAAGTACAAATCACCAGTTGCTAAAACTGAAGCCTGATGTCCAGTAGTAGTAAGTCTCATATTTCTACATGTTTTAGCAATTCTCAAACTAGCTGTTTCTATCAGATATCCGAAATAATGGTTCGACATTCTGGAAAAATTCTGGATCACGTATTCACCGCAGAAGCAGTTCAGGAGTATAATTTGCTGGAGCATTCCGCTTAGCACCGTGCAAACACTTCTAGCCCGGAAATGCATTGCCAAAAACATTGTTTGGCAACAGTATTGTAGTACCAAGAGTTTATAATTAAAGTGCACCTACTGACGGCGGTCCAGTGTGGGTTGTAATATTATCGTGCGGCTGCAAATCTTGGCAGATACCTAACGCGTTATAATTAAACCGATCTGTGCTGGAAGAAGAAGAAGAAGAAGAAGAATAAGAAGAAGAAAAAATAGTTCCAATTCTTGCCACCAGGCGCAAATCTGACACTGTATAGCATCTCGTCGTCGATTCCGGTGCTCATATTGAAAAAAGAAATCTGTAAGTGGCCGTTAATAAGAAATCAACATTATTCTATCTCACTCATTTGACCTTTTCTGCCCATGTCCCGTCCCTAATCCATTACATACATTTCTATACGTCTTTCTTGTATTCAAAGGGTCAGATTTGCATATGGTTGCAAAAACTGGAAGTAATTTCGTATATCGGTTTGAAGTTAAAGCCCAGTCCATGTGTCTGTAGTTGAAGTGGTTAAAATGTTGTCGGGCAACACTGACGGGATGTATTGCCGGCTGTATGTAATTTTTTATGGTGTATGTAAACGTACCTTAAGAGAGACTTGGCTTGAATGTAAGGACGCAAGTGTGAGCGGGTCTGCCACAGCGAATGTCTGTGGCTGAGAGTCACTGCAAATAACTTGGGCCATACTTCATTGTTTACATTGTTTTGCAGTCGCGCTTTAGGAGCAATGAAAGGACTGTTTGTGCCACAGCTGGTGTGATGGGAGATATATTCTGGAATTCCTGCTGAAAAGCTACTTCCCACATGCAGCACCAAAAAACTGTAAAATCTAACTACTTCAGACTTTTAACTTCGGTAAAAGCTTACCAGCATTAGAGTTATTTGGACAATGTAATTTTTCTGTGAACTATCTTGTCTTAGTCGCCATTAAATAGAGTCATTACCACATTGGAAAGTATTCACCCCCTATTGTCCTGTGTTCTGAGTCACACTATGAAAGTTAATTTTTGTAATGTTGATAACATTAACTTTGCCAGAAAGTAAAACTAAATTTTCTTTGAGTTTAGAAGTTCAGATCGTTACTAATTAATTAAAATTATTAACTATTAACTTTTGAAGGTAAAACAAGAACTGTTGAAACCATTAAATCTGACAAATCACCGTAAATTTTACTTGTTATTGAATCATATTAATCAGTTTACTATAATTTTGGTAATTTTGTGTATCACTGTCTTGGCTGCCGTTTACCAGACTTGCACTGATCTTTTACTGTTGACTTGAAGAGATAAAGGCTTAAATGAAGTAATTCAGAATATGAAATTTAAATATTTGTGAAATTTTGTTTATTATAATTCGTAATAGTAAGGATTGTAGTGTGCTTAAGTTACGCCTCTGTCACGTTGTGATTTAATGCGATCATTCAGTTTGAATTTTCTTTATCATTACTTTAAACAGTTCTTAAGTTCTGATAATGAACTTTCTTTTAACTATATTTCTTTTGACACTCTGCGGAAGAGAGTTTACTGCCACTCAAATAACGAAAGACGTCATCAGCAGTAGTGTAACTGACTGTTACGTGACCTTAAGACTGATTATAACTAATTGGTTTCAGAAATAAACTGTCAGAGTCAGGACTGGCGACCGAATTATTTTATTGCGTGATTGAAATTACAAATTTTAATAAATGATAAATTCGAGTAACCAATGTAAATTGACCTTTGTAATTATATATTTTTTATTACTCCAGTGCAGCCAGTTTCCACGGTGCTGATTAGTTGTACAGCTTTTCACATCGTTTCGTTCAGACTTCTCGCAATGAATACCTTTGCGACAAATTGGGTTCACGTAACAACGGTCAATTAAAGTGTACATTGTAGGAAGCGGGCAAGTTACAGACGGAATTTCTGCAGTACTGTGTTCTGCCTCTACTATCGTATGGAACTACGATGCTCGAGTCAGAAAACCAAGCGTCGTCGCTAAAGCAGTTTCCGTTCGACTTGTATGACTTTTTTATTGACTTTTGTTTTGTGTGCTCGTTATTTCTATAACGCTTGATTCTTGTAAAGTTTCGGGTTTCTCCAAGACTATCACAGGTACATGTGTCATGCTGCTCTGGTTACGACTCCGAAGCGAAGCAAGTGGAAGACTTCAGGTTCGTCTCCTCCCGAAAAAAAGTGAAGAAAAACGCCAAAACAATATGGATCACATTTTTCGATGTGAGAGGGACTCGTCCATTTAGAGTATGATCTAGAGGGTAACACATTTAACCAGCCTTTCTAAGTAAGTATTTTGAAAAGATTGTGCCATAATTTGCAGCGGAAGAGGCCTGAATTGTGGCAGTCCGGCGAGCGTTTTTTCCTCATCGATAACGCCCCGGTGCACACAGACCCGCCTGTGCGTCAATTCTTGACGATACATGCGATGACTCCTGTGCCCCATCCTCCGTATTCATCCGACCTTGTCCCGTCCGTCATAATTCTTTATTTCATAGAATGAAAAGAGACATGAACATAAAGCTGGTTACCGAAGTTCCTGGGTAGTAGAAGAAACAATGGAGTTGCTGTCCAGTGTCACAAAATCTGAAAAATTCAAACAATGTAATAAAATAATAAGGAATTGTCTGAAATACTGAAGCGAGCTGGGAGTGGTAAGGTGCCAGCCCACATAACATAGCATCTCATCTAGAAATATAACTTTATTTATCAAACAAATTATTCCTTGTTCTTTCAAACACGTAAATACAATACCAAAAGAATGCAGTAAACTCACAAAGTTATTTTATATTTTCAAACTGAGAAACTTTCTGTCAGTGTTCGAGCATGTGAGCTCGCGTGTAGCTTCTCACAAAATAACTCAATACTGTATGGTATGAAATTCTCGCCTGGTGAGAACAAACAGAAAAAAATTGAGTTTCACAATAATGGACAAAAATGAATTGACGTGTTACAAGAAAAGGACGAAATGAAAAAAGAAATCAGTTAATCTAGTTCCAAAGAAAAGAACATCAGTTAGCCGGCCGCTGTGGCGGAGCGGTTCTAGGCGCTTCAGTCCGGAACCGCGCTGCTGCTACAGTCGGAGGTTCGAATCCTGTCTTGGGCATGGATGTGTGTGATGTCCCTAGGTTATTTAGGTTTACGTAATTCTATGCCTAGGAGACTGATGACCTCAGATGTCGAGTCCCATAGTGCTTAGAGCCATTTGAACTTTTTTTAAACATCTGTTAACATTTAATCAGAACGTGAATCGACGTATACCCAGCAATTTCGAACAACCGATAGGCAATTATGAAACGAGAAATTAAGGCTTTCTCTAAGTAAAGAAAATGACTTGACTTCTCAGCCTAGTTCTATGGAAGAATGTGTAATTAAAATTTAACAAGAGAGAGACAAAAACAGTTAACACAATACATTGCTTGACTCTAGTTGAACTTCCTTCGACTATATCCATGAAAGAATGTGCAAATAAAATTTGTATAATATCAGGCAAAAGCCTCAAATAAAACAATAAAAAAGTGAAATGAATCCTAAGTGGAAAATTTTAACGATGTGAGCGCCAATAATATTCCTATGTTAACAGACTCACAGTTACCTGTTTTTGCGATAAAAGGCACACTGGACAAAATAGATTTCTGTAGCTTAGTTTAAGTTTTCGATAGCTGTAGTTATTTTTATTTTTTTATTGTATTATGTGTAAGTTTAGCCGACTAAATAAAAATATTTTTTTTGTTAATAGAAATGCATCATCTGCTACAAATACAAAAGAAATTAGCATTTCTCTTCTAGGAAAAGGCACAGGTTCTATAATGATTGGTCCAGTAGACATTAGAATCACGAACTACCGTGACATAGAGAGAATGTACACAATGTAATGGACTGGTGGACTCGTGGAATAAAGTTTTTATTTCAAATGTAAAAAAAAAAATATATATATTGTAAGAGCTCGTATGGCATCGTAGGTAGTTCAGATGAGAGTTCACACAGTCTGCACGCTGTGTACTCAGTCAATATGTCCAACCACGGCTCAGTAATCCCACTTTGCACGCGAATTCTGTAGCAACAGGTAGCCAATCTAATTCCAGGGCTATTATCCACCAAACCCAAGCGACAAAACACGACATAGTGCTAATCACATTTTGCTAAGTAAAAAGACGTTTATGAAGAAAGCAACGAGACAAAGTACATCAATATATGTGTGCGGTGTACTCAAAAGAAGAAGGATCGGTCACAAGAATACATGGCAAGCTATAAGAGCAGGACACCATGAAGTGGGCTTGTAAAAGCATATAATGTAAAATCACGTTTTCAATAAACAAAAAACCCGCTGTGATGGCAAAGAGGTGCTGAAACATTTTTGGGTAAAAAGAAAAAACAGCGTGTTTGCAAAAATGATGGAACCCATAACCCATAATGTAAGTGCAAATGCGGAACGAAAGGACAAGTGCTACGGATCCAAAAGATGAATATAATCCGAGAGACCTGCTTCTCGGGAATACAAGTTGCCATCTTGGAGAATTATACAGCGGATCCAAGGGATACCCAGTCTTGGAAAGTGCTCATGACTTTCACGTTCCAGATACCTGCCAGCACTTGTCCTCGGATGGCCGTTTCTCGGTGTCGGTGGTCAATCACTCAAGTGCGAGTTAACGCGCCCCGCTGTACTATACTCGGCTCGTTAGAGATAGTGCATCCCACCTAGAGGGCCACGAAGGAGGCACTTACTTGGCTGCAGAGGGAAAGAGGTGTTAGTAAAATCACGCTTTCGATACATGTCGAAGCGTAGCAGGGCATAGAGCCAGTCGAGATTGCATTGAAGGCGGTTGAATTTTTTTTTTCTTTCTTCTAAGCAGCTGAATCTATAAATTTCAAAAAAAAATGATACTAGTCTCTTTTTTGGGTACCCCCTCATGGGATATGGTATCCAGAAGTCCCCAAAATTTTACTTTGTCCTCACATAGATGAGAACAAATGAAATTCCTCTAGGTGTCTGCACACAAATTTTTCTTGAAACCGTGCGGCAAGTTATTAAAGAACATAAGCCTACTGCAATAAAATCTACTCGTGTTTCTCGCGCTTCAGTCCTCAGTGAGGCCGCGTCATTACGCGACGCATTTTCTCTTCTTTCATCTTGTGGTGAGATGGCAGATATTGCACACCTGCTACTTATATAGCCGTCAGCGCCGACGCTGGACGTTTTACTACTACGCCAACGTCCAGTCGGTATCCGCTCCACCCCATTTCCACCGATCCCTCGTGTCCCTGAACTCCAGGTACTTCACCTCGCTTTCTGCATCAATTTACCTTTCCCCAAATGGATCATTTAATAATTTACTTATTTATTTCTGAGACATCATTCTTCTAACAGGTTTGATGTGGGCTCCAGGAATTTCTCTCCTGTTACATCCTTTTCACCTCAGGGTAGCATGTGTAACTTACGTTATCAATTATTACCTGGCTGTATTAAAATCCCTCTCTTCCTGAACAGTTTTTACTATCTACACCTCCCTCTAGTACCTTGGAAGTTATTCCCCGATGCCTTAGCATTGTCCTGTCATACTGTTCCTTCTTATTGTCAGTGTTTTCCATAAACTTCTTTCCTCGTAGAATCTGCCACTAACCTCATTTCTTACCTTCTCAGTCCACCTGATTTTCAACATTCGTCTGTAGCACCACATCTCAAGTGCTTCGATTCTCTTCTATTCCAGTTTTCCCACAATCGATATTTCAATAACACACAATGCTGTACCCCAAAAGTACGGCCGGCTGTTGTGGCCGAGCAATCCTAGGTGCTTCAGTCTGGAACGGCGAAACCGCTACGGTCGCAGGGTCGAATACTGCCTCGGACATGGATGTGTGTGCTGTCCTTAGGTTAGTTAGGTTCAAGTAGTTCTAAGTTCTTGGGATCTGTTGACCTCAGATGTTAAGTCCTATAGTACTCAGAGCCAATTGAACCATTTGAACCCAAAAGTAGGTGCTCAGAAATTTCTTCCTGATATTAAAGCCTATGTTTGATACTAGTAAACATCTCTTGGTCATGAATGCTATTTTTCTCTGTCTAATCTGCTCTTTATGTCGTCTTTGCTCCGCCCGTCATTGGTTATCTTGTTTTCTAGGTAGAAGAATTTCTTCCACATCTACATCAATATCCATACTCCGCAAGCCACCAGACGGTGTGTGGCGGAGGGTACCCTGAGTACCTCTATCGGTTCTGCCTTCTATTCCAGTCTCGTATTGCTCGTGGAAAGAAGGATTGTCGGTATGCTGCTGTCTGGGCTCTAATCTCTCTGATCTTATCCTCATGGTCTCTTCGCGAGATATACGTAGGAGGGAGCAATATACTGCTTGACTCGAAACTTTAACAAAAGCCCGTACCGAGCTACTGAGCGTCTCTTCTGCAGAGTCTTCCACTGGAGTTTATCTATCATCTCCGTAACGCTTTCGCGATTACTAAATGATCCTGTAACGAAGCCCGCTGCTCTCCGTTGGATCCTCTCTATCTCTTCTATCAACCCTATCTGGTACGGATTCCACACCGCTGAGCAGCATTCAAGCAGTGGGCGAACAAGCGTACTGTAACCTACTTCCTTTGTTTTCGGATTGCATTTCCTTAGTGTTCTTCCAATGAATCTCAGTCTGGCATCTGCTTTACCGACGATCAACTTCATATGATCATTCCATTTTAAATCACTCCTAATGCGTACTCCGAGATAATTTATGGAATTAACTGCTTCCAGTTGCTGACCTGCTATTTTGTAGCTAAATGATAAGGGATCTATCTTTCTATGTATTCGCAGCACATTACACTTTCCTACATTGACATTGAATTGCCATTCCCTGCACCATGCGTCAATTCGCTGCAGATCCTCCTGCATTTCAGTACAATTTTCGATTGTTACAACCTCTCGATACACCACAGCATCATCTGCAAAAAGCCTCAGTGAACTTCCGATGTCATCCACAAGGTCATTTATGTATATTGTGAATAGCAACGGTCCTATGACACTCCCCTGCGGCACACCTTAAATCACTCTTACTTTGGAAGACTTCCCTCCATTGAGAATGATATGGTGCGTTCTGTTATCTAGGAACTCTTCAATCCAATCACACAATTGATCTGATAGTCCATATGCTGTTACTTTGTCCATTAAACGACTGTGGTGAACTGTATCGAACGCTTTGCGGAAGACAAGAAACACGGCATCTACCTGGGAATCCGTGTCTATGGCCCCCTGAGTCCCGTGGACGAATAGCGCGAGCGGGGTTTCACACGACCGTCTTTTTCGAAATAAAAAAAAATGGCTCTGAGCACTATGGGACTCAACATCTTAGGTCATAAGCAGCCACCGCGGCCGGCTTTTCGAAATCCATGCTGATTCCTACAGGGTAGATTTCTACTCTCCAGAACTACTCTCCAGAAAAGTCATTATACTCGAACATAATACACTCCTGGAAATGGAAAAAAGAACACATTGACACCGGTGTGTCAGACCCACCATACTTGCTCCGGACACTGCGAGAGGGCTGTACAAGCAATGATCACACGCACGGCACAGCGGACACACCAGGAACCGCGGTGTTGGCCGTCGAATGGCGCTAGCTGCGCAGCATTTGTGCACCGCCGCCGTCAGTGTCAGCCAGTTTGCCGTACCATACGGAGCTCCTTCGCAGTCTTTAACACTGGTAGCATGCCGCGACAGCGTGGACGTGAACCGTATGTGCAGTTGACGGACTTTGAGCGAGGGCGTATAGTGGGCATGCGGGAGGCCGGGTGGACATACAACCGAATTGCTCAACACGTGGGGCTTGAGGTCTCCACAGTACATCGATGTTGTCGCCAGTGGTCGACGGAAGGTGCACGTGCCCGTCGACCTGGGACCGGACTGCAGCGACGCACGGATGCACTCCAAGACCGTAGGATCCTACGCAGTGCCATAGGGGACCGCACCGCCACTTCCCAGCAAATTAGGGACACTGTTGCTCCTGGGGTATCGGCGAGGACCATTCGCAACCGTCTCCATGAAGCTGGGCTACGGTCCCGCACACCGTTAGGCCGTCTTCCGCTCACGCCCCAACATCGTGCAGCCCGCCTCCAGTGGTGTCGCGAATGGAGACGTGTCGTCTTCAGAGATGAGAGTCGCTTCTGCCTTGGTGCCAATGATGGTCGTATGCGTGTTTGGCGCCGTGCAGGTGAGCGCCACAATCAGGACTGCGTACGACCGAGGCACACAGGGCCAACACCTGGCATCATGGTGTGGGGAGCGATCTCCTACACTGGTCGTACACCTTTGGTGATCTTCGAGGGGACACTGAATAGTGCACGGTACATCCAAACCGTCATCGAACCCATCGTTCTACCATTCCTAGACCGGCAAGGGAACTTGCTGTTCCAACAGGACAATCCACGTCCGCATGTATCCCGTTCCACCCAACGTGCTCTAGAAGGTGTAAATCAACTACCCTGGCCAGCAAGATCTCCGGATCTGTCCCCCATTGAGCATGTTTGGGACTGGATGAAGCGTCGTCTCACGCGGTCTGCACGTCCAGCACGAACGCTGGTCCAACTGAGGCGCCAGGTGGAAATGGCATGGCAAGCCGTTCCACAGGACTACATCCAGCATCTCTACGATCGTCTCCTTGGGAGAATAGCAGCCTGCATTGCTTCGAAAGGTGGATATACACTGTACTAGTGCCGACATTGTGCATGCTCTGTTGCCTGTGTCTATGTGCCTGTTTTTCTGTCAGTGTGATCATGTGATGTATCTAACCGCAGGAATGTGTCAATAAAGTTTCCCCTTCCTGGGACAATGAATTCTCGGTGTTCTTATTTCAATTTCCAGGAGTGTACGTGTTCCAAAATTCTACAACTGATCGACGTTATAGATATAGGTCTATAGTTCTGCATGTCTGTTCGACGACCCTTCTTGAAAACGGGGATGACCTGTGCCCTTTTCCAATCCTCTATAACGCTACCCTCTTCTAGAGACCTACGGAACAGCTGCAAGAAGGGGGGCAAGTTCCTTCGCGTACTCTGTGTAAAATCGAACTGGTATCCCATCAGGTCCAGCAGCCTTTCCTCTTTTGAGCGATTTTAATTGTTTCTCTATCCCTCTATCGTCTATTTCGATATCTGCCATTTTGCCATCTGTGCGACAATCTAGAGAAGGAACTACAGTACAGTCTTCCTCTGTGCAACAACTTTGCAAAAAGACATTTAGTATTTCGGCCTTTAGCCTGTCATCCTCTATTTCAGCACCATTTTGGTCACAGAGCGTCTGGACATTTTGTTTTGATCCACCTACCGCTTTGACATGACCAAAATTTCTTAGGATTTTCTGCCAAGTCAGTACATAGAACTTTACTTTCGAATTCACTGAACGCCTCTCGCATAGCCCTCCTCACACTACATTTCACTTCGCGGAATTTTTGTTTGTCTGCAAAGCTTTGGCTGTGTTTATGTTTGCTGTGAAGTTCCCTTTGCTTCCATAGTAGTTTTATAGCTCGGTGGTTGTACCACGGTGGCTCTTTTCCATCTCTTACAATCTTGTTTGGCACATACTCATCTAATGAATATTGTACGATGGTTTTGAACTTTGTCCACTGATCCTCAACACTATCTGTACTTGAGACAAAACTTTTGTGTTGAGCCGTCAAGTACTCTGAAATTTGCTTTTTGTCACTTTTGCTAAACAGAAAAATCTACCTACCTTTTTCAATAATTCTATTTACGGCTGAAATCATCGATGCAGTAACCGCTTTATGATCGCTGATTCCCTGTTCTGCGTTAACTGTTTCAAATATTTCGGGGCTGTTTGTCACCAGAAGGTCTAATATGTTATCGCCACGAGTCGGTTCTCTGTTTAAATGCTCAAGGTGGTTTCAGATGAAGCACGTAAAAACATTTCACTGGATTCTTTGTCCCTGCCACCCGTTATGATTGTTTGAGCCTCCCAGTCTATATCCGGCAAATTAAAATCTCCACCAAGATCTATAACATGGTGGGGAAATCTACTCGCAATATTTTCCAAATTATCCTTCAGGTGTTCAGCCACAACAGCTGCTGAGCCAGGGAGCCTATAAAGACATCCAATTACCATGTCTGAGCCTCCTTTAACAGTGACCTTCACCCATATTATTTCAAATTTCGGATTTCCGTCAATTTCCTTCGATACTATTGCACTTCTTATCGCTATAAACACGCCTCCCCCTTCACTGTGCAGCCTGTCTCTGCGGTATACATTCTAATCTGAGTTTGGGATTTCATTACTGTTTACGTCTGGTTTCAGCCAACTTTTTGTCCCTAGTACTATATGGGCGTTGTGACCGTTTATTAATGAGAGCAGTTCTGGGACCTTTCTATAGACGCTCCTGCAGTTTACTATTAGCACATTAATATTGTTATTTCCTGTTGCATTTTGCCTACTCCTACCTTGCCGCGTCTCAGGAGGCGTCTGGTCGGGCCCAGGGAGGGAATTCTCTAATCTAAAAAACGCCCATGTGCACTCCACACGTACTCCGCTACCCTTGTAGCCACTTCAGGCGTGTAGTGCACGCCTGACCTATTAAATTATTGTTGAATTTCTCCTCCCAATAGCGGAGGTGGAGAAATTTGCACCCCACATCTCCGCAGAATCGTCTGAGCCTCTAGTTTAAGCCTACCACTCAGCTCCAAACCTGAGGACCGCGATCGGTTCTGGGAACGATACTACAAATAGTTAGCTCTGATTCCAGCCCCCGAGCGAGGTTTTGCGCCTTCACCAATTCCGCCAAACGCCTGTACGAACTGAGGATGACCTGTGAACACAAACGGCATGAGTCACTGGTGCTGACATGAGCAACAATTTGCAGTCGGGTGCACCCAGTGTTCTCTATCGCCGCCGGCAGGGCCTCCTCCGCATCTCGGATGAGACCCCCCGGCAAGCAGACAGAGTGAACACTGGCCTTCTTCCCCGACCTTTCCGCTATATCCCTAAGGGGCTCCATCACCCGCCTAACGTTGGAGCTCCCAATAACTAATAAACCCCTCCCCCCGTGTGCCTGTTCGGACCTTGCTGAAGGAGCAGCCACATGTCCACTCACAGGCAGAGCGGGCGATGCCACACGGCCAGCCTCCACATTGACCCTCCGTCTCGTGCGCCGCGAACGCTGCTGAACCCGCAACTCCCCTTGGGGAGAGGGTGGCCCAACCGCGCCCGGTACCCGCGAAGATGTCTCGACAGCAAAGACAGTGGGTGAAGCATTAACACCTGCGGTGTACCATGCGACGCACCAGACTCCCCACTGCCGCTACACTCCGAGGCAGCAGCCTGAAGACGACTGACCGCGGCCATCAACACGCTCAGCTGTTCTCGGACAGTGGCCAGATCCTCCTGCGTCCGTACACAGCAGTCACACATCCTATCCATCCTAAGAAGTCAATTTTCTGTAGAGAGTTAATCAACTTTTAACTAGACTGCTAAATCACTAAAGGCGGCTGATTATTGACTAAACTGTGGTTGCTAGCCACTTCTTGTAGAAAACAATGAAAATAGCACTACCTGTCTCTGGACTGTATTGAAAACAAACACTAGCACTACTGGCACTGTGGCTGACTAAAGACTCTCTGACTGTATTCGAAACAAACACAAAATCTATGGAACACTTTTATTAGCACTCGACAAAGCTTCCTAAAAGAAAAAAAAACCAAGGAAGAAGAAGTGATATGTAAGAAAAATACAGTTAATATTTAAATTAAGGTAGCTCGCTGCACAGCAGACGTGAAGCGGACGGCAGTTACGACGACACTTCATCCACTTCGTGATCGTCAGTCTTGAAGTAAAATTTCTCGCTTTTCTCATTTATGATACTTCTCACAACTTTCATCTTTCTTCGATTAACTCTCAGATCATATTCTGTAGTCATTAGAATCTTAATTCCATTCTACACATTCTACAGTTCTTAAATTTCAGTGAGCACTGCTTTGTCATCATCGAATCTTATCATTGATATCAAACCACTTTGAATTTTAATACCACTCTTAAATCTTTGTTTTATTTCTGTAATTGTTCTTCGCTATACAGATTGAACAGTAGGGACGAAAGAATACATCTCTGCCTTACATCCTTCTTAACCCGTGCACTTCCTTCTTTGTCTCCCACTCTTATTGTTTCCTCTTGGTCCCTGTGCATATTATATGTCACCCATCTTTCCCTATACCTGTAATCTCAAACATCTTGTACCATCTTACATTGTCGATCGCGTTTTCCATGTCGACATAGCCTATGAATGTGTCTTAATATTTACATAGCCTTGCTTCCATTATCAACCGTAACGTTAGAACTGCCTCTCTAGTGCTTTCACCTTTCATAAAGCCAAACTGATCGTCATCTAATACAACGTCAATTTTCTTTTCCATTCTTCTGTACATTATTCTTATCAGCAACATGGATGCATGAGCTGTTAAGCTGATAGTGGGATAATTCTCGCACTTGTCTCTTACTATCCTCGGAAATATGTGGATGATGTTCTTTTCGAAAGTCTTATTGTATATCATCAGTCTCATAAGTTCTACACTCCAACGTGAACAGTCGTTTTTTACCGCTTCCCCAATGACTTTAGGAATTCCTGTGGAAAATTATCTATCCCTTCTACCTCATTTAAGTCTTCCAAAGCTATTGTAAATTCTAACACTGGCTCCGCTGTCTCTTCTATATGGACTCCTGTTTCTTCTTCTATCACGTCATCAGGTAAGTGTTTCCACTCATAGAAGTCTCCAATCTACTCTTTCCACCTATCCGCTCTCTCTCCTGCGTTTAACGGTGAAATTTCCATTGTATTCTTAATGTTACCAGCATTGCTTTTAATTCCATCAAAGGTAGTTCTGACTTATCTGGATGCTGTCCTTCTGACAGTATTTTGCTTTTCGATTTCTTCATATTGTTCGTGCAGCAATTTTGTTTTAGTTTTCCTGTACATATTTATTTGATTCCTAAATGACTTGTAATTCAGTTCTCCTGAATTTCTCTGAACATTTTTGTATTTCCTCCTTTCATCGATCAACAGAAGTATTTTTTCCGTTACCATGGGCTTTATCGTAGCTTCTTTCCTTGTACCTATGTTTTTCTCTCCAGTGCCTGGTATTTTTCGTTTTAGAGATGTCCATTGCTCTTCATCTGATCTGCCTACTGAGATATTCATTATCTCAGTGTCTATAGGCTTAGAGATCTCCAAGCGTATCTCTTCATTTCTAAACATTTCCCAATCCCATTCCTTGACCACATCAACTACCCACCTCTCCTCACACAAACCAAACCACACCATACAATGTACAGCACTCGGAAACTTGTCTGCAATAACCCTATTGATTCCCACCTAATTTCCAAATGTGGTGCGCTGCCAAGCCTCTACAAACACTTGCTTAAATATACTATCGACTCTAAACTCTTCCCATCTATTCCATTTCATATCAGTGCTACCCATTCCCTCTCCATCACATCATTCCTTAACACTTTCATCATCATACTACGCCTCTGCTACTCCCTGTCTGTCTTCTTACAGTCCACCAAACACTTGCTCTCATCTCTGTAGTTACACTCCAAAGGACCCCTACGCTTACACCACAGCCTAAACTTAATGTTTCCTTCTCCAAAGAGTTTTTCCCCAGCACAGATCTCTCAACTTTAATGAAAGTGCAAACTTTTATTAATTTATTTTGTCTTTAACAGTGAAACGGAGGAAATGAAGAGTTTAATTTTTGTAAAAGCATCGTCCATGAAATTCGAGATATTATGAATTTAAAAAAACATGTGGAAACATTTCATCATTTCAACGTATTATTTTGATCAATTTGGATGAAGAGCCGTCCCCTACTCCGCTACCCATATGGACCGAGAGGTATGAAACAGCAGTAAAGTGAAAAAAGAGGATTTCAAAATAATCCCCCCAACTGTCCCTCTGTAACGATTGAGCCACAAATCCCTCTGGATAAAGCTGGCGGACGTACAATTGTGAAAGTGCTTCATACTATTCAAGAATAGTTATATTGCTTACATTGTACTGTTTTGTTGTGAAAGAGGATGTGTCCTCCGAAAGATACGGTACACAGCCATACATTAATGTGACCACCTCCTATGTCGACGTCACCAACTCGGGGAGGGGGCGGGCGGAGGGGGTCGAAGATAAGCGTGCAGCAGTTGTCGTAATGCGGAAGTGGGCGATTTATCTGACGTCACAAGAGCTATGATCATTGCTTTTTGGGCAAAGGGTGGAACCATTTCTGAATCGGCTCAGTTTGTAAGCCGTCCGCATGCCACCGTGGTTGAAGTACACTACACCGTGCGTGGCCAAATGGGCCCTATACGAAACCTGCGCCGAGGCACATGCGGTGCACAACGGACCGTAGATGACAGGAGTGAACAATATATGTAGATATGTGTACAGGAGAATAGATGTACAACAGCTGCGCTACTGGCAACCCAGATGAATCAAGAGGCTAGAAAAGTGTCTCATCGACGACCGTTCAGCAAACGCCGCTGCGTATGGTCTTCCGGAGCAAGTGCCTTCTTCACGTCGCCTTGCTGACTGCTGTTTGTCGGCGGTCCAAAACCAGAGCTGTGGGCGTAATGATTTGGGGAGTGTTTTAGTGACATTTCCTGGATGATCTCGTCATTCTGGAAGGCGCATTTGATCAACAGAAGTATGCCTCTACTCTTGGGACCGGCCGGGGTGGCCGAGTGGTTCTAGGCGCAACAGTCTGGAACCGCGCGACCGCGACGGTCGCAGGTTCGATTCCTGCCTCGGGGATGGATGTGTGTGATGTCCTTAGGTTAGTTAGGTTGAAGTAATTCCAAGTTCTAGGGGACTGATGACCTCAGAAGTTTAGTCCCATAGTGCTCAGAGCCATTTCAACCATCTACCCTTGGGAACCGTGTTAAGCCCTGCATGCCGCCTGCCTTTCCTCAGCACCACAGCATGTAACAGAAGGACAGTGCAACGTGTCACACAACTCGCAATGTACGTTCGTGATTCGAAGAGCACCAGTCTCATCTGGCCACCAAACTCCCCGCATTAAAACCCAATCGTGAATCTGTGGAACCACATTGATCGCCTTGTTCTCGACATGGATTCTAGACCGAGGAACCTAGCACAGCTGTCCACAGAACTAGAGTCAGCGTGGCTCCACATCCCTGTCGGCTCATTCCATAGCCTCGTTGGCTGTCTTCCTGCGCGTCTCGCAATGTTCCGCGCTACAGAAGGTAGTTATTCAGGTGGTCGTACTGATAAGACTGGACAGTGAGGAGGAGTGCTGAATTGCCTAGTACTTAGGTGCAGCAGCATTAAAGCTAGGTTTCAATAGAGGGGACAACGAGGCAAGGCATATTTGACGCTTCTGCCTTCTTTCATATAAATAGTTCCCAAGTTGATATCCATTCGCCAAACAGGGATATAAGTGGTCACATGGTTCTTCCCAGTTAGTATCAACAGTATTTCAAGACAGTATCCTGATTCATCAATAGTCGCCGGCACAAAGAGCCAAAGTGAAATTCTACAAGAGATAATAGTATTTGTTTAATGGATTGTGGATTACACTACCACCACCAAAGACAGACCAATGCTCACGAACAACGAAATGGTGCCACGCACCTTCTTTGCACTATGCTTAAATATTTCTAAAGCTTCTATTGATAAATTACTGCAAGTTGTTGTTTATCTATTTTAGCAACGTTTTTGCCAAAGACGTTGCCTAATCAAACTCAGTTCTTTGGCAAGGATATACTGCTGCTACGTGCAAGCAAGATACGTCATATCAGTAACAACTATCGGTGGTGAAGGGCACTATCTATATATTTATATGTTTGCCATCATGAATATAAACACAACAGATAGACATAACAGAGGCTTGAGTCACCAAGAATATGTTATTCTTTGCTATTTACAAACGTCTGCCAATACTGGGGTAACTTTTGATTCCACGAGTGTAGAAGTCCCGTCATTTTGTGGTGGAGACCTAGTAGAGCCATGTTCGGAGCGCATTTCCATCCCTAAAGGAAGTTCCTTCAAGCTTCTCCTATAGAGAGCGGAATAGATAAAAATTTGAGGGCGCAAGGTCAACTGAATAAGGTGGCCGTGGAATAACTTTCCAATCATTGAATAGTCTTTTTGGCAGTCTAGGAAAATGCGGACAGATATTATCGTGAAATAGCATCACTTCACGCAGTCTTCCTGGTTGTTGTCTTGGAATGTGTCTGCGAGATGTCTCAGTTGTTAACAACAAATGTCAGCAGTAATGGCTGCACCTCGGGCAAGCAGTGTTCTTATTGGTTTGATGCGGCCCGCCACAAATTCCTCTCCTGTGCCAGCCTCTCCATCTCAGAGTAGCAACTGCAACCTAACTGCTCAATTATTAGCTGGATGTACTGCAATCTCTGTCTTTCTCTACACCTTTGCCCTCTACAGCTCCCTTTAGTACCATCATTTCCTCATGTCTTAAGAGATGAGATACTATCCTGCCACTTCTCCTTGGCAGTGTATTCCACATATTCCTTTCCTCTCCGATTCTGCTCAGAGCCGCCTCATTATCCTCTACAGTCACTGCATTGTAATGGAAATTATTCTCTGACCTATCATCCTGTTCTTTTTCTTGTTGGTGTTCCACACATATTCCTTCGTTTGCCGATTCTCTGGAGAACCTCTTCATTCCTTAAATCATGTTGTTGTTGTTGTGGCCTTCAGTCCTGAGACTGGTTTGATGCAGCTCTCCATGCTACTGTATCCTGCGCAAGCTTCTTCATCTCCCAGTACCTACTGCAACCTACATCCTTCTGAATCTGTTTAGTGTATTCATCTCTTGGCCTCCTTCTACGATTTTTAGCCTCCACGCTGCCCTACAATACTAAATTGGTGATCTCTTGATGCCTCAGAACATGTCCTACCAACCTTTCCCTTCTTCTAGCCACGTTGTGCCACAAACTTCTATTCTCCCCAATCGTATTCAATACCTCCTCATTAGTTATATGATCTACCCATCTAATCTTCAGAATTCTTCTGTAGCACCACATTCCGAAAGCTTCTATTATCTTCTTGTCCAAACTATTTACTGTCCATGTTTCACTTCCATACATGGCTACACTCCTTACAGATACTTTCAGAAACGACTTCCTGCCACTTAAATCTATACTCGATGTTAACAAATTTCTCTTCTTCAGAAACACTTTCCTTGTCATTGCCAGTCTACATTTTATATCCTCTCTACTTCGGCCATAATCTGTTATTTTGCTCCCCAAATAGCAATACTCCTAATTCCCGCAGGATCAACCGATTTAATTCGACTACATTCCATTATCCTCGACTTGCTTTTGTTGATGTTCATCTTATACCCTCCTTTCATGACACTGTCCATTCCGTTCAACTGCTCTTCCTAGTCCTTTGCTGTCTCTGACAGAATTACAATGTCATCGGCGAACCTCAAAGTTTTTATTTTTCTCCATGGATTTTAATACCTACTCCGAATTTTTCTTTTGTTTCCTTTACTGCTTGCTCAATATACAGATTGAATAACATCGGGGAGAGCGTACAACCCTGTCTCACTCCCTTCCCAACCACTGCTTCCCTTTCATGCCCCTCGACTCTTATAACTGCCATCTGGTTCTACCAGATGGCAGTTTACCCCTAGTGAGATAAGCCTCTACATCCTTACATCTGTACTCTAGCCATCCATGCTTAGCCATTTTGCACTTCCTGTCGATCTCATTTTTGAGACGTTTGTATTCCTTTTTGCCTACTTCATTTACTGCATTTTTATATTTTCTCCTTTCATCAATTAAATTCAATATTTCTTCTGTTACCCAAGGATTTCTACTAGCCCTCGTCTTTTTACCTACTAGATCCTCTGCTGCCTTCACTACTTCATCTCTCAATGCTACCCATTCTTCTTCTACTGTATTTCTTTCCCCAATTCCTGTCAATTGTTGCTTTATGCTCTCCCTGAAACTCTGTACAACCTCTGGTTTAGTCAGTTTATGCAGGTCCCATCTCCTTAAATTCCCACCTTTTTGCAGTTTCTTCAGTTTTAATCTATAGTTCATAACCAATAGATTGTGGTCAGAGTCCACGTCTGCTCCTGGAAATGTCTTACAATTTAAAACCAGGATCCTAAATCTCTGTCTTACCATTATATAATCTATCTGAAACTTGTCAGCCGACCTAATTCTCAACATTTGTCTGTAGCACCAAGTCTCAAATGCTTCGATACTCTCCTTTTCCGCCTTTCCCACAGTCCATAACTCGGTGCCATACGATACTATGCTCAAAAAGTACAATCTCAGAAATTTCTTTCTCAAATTAAGCCCTATGATTGACAGTAGTAAATTTCTCTTGGCCAGGAATGCCCTTTTTGCCAGTGCTAGTCTGCTTTTGGTCTCCTCCTTACTTCGTCCACCCTGGGTTATTTTGCTGCCTACGTAGCAGGATTCCTTAACTGCATCTATTTTATGATCACAAATGATGATGTAAAGGTTCTCGCTGTTCTAATTTCTACTACTTCTCTTGAATTTCGTGTTTCTTCGATTTACCTTCATTCCATATTCTGTACTCGTTGGACTGTTGATTCCACTCAGTATATCATGTAATTCTTCTTCACTTTCACTCGGGACAGCAATGTCATCCATATTATTGATATCCTATCATTGATATCAGTTCACCTTGTATGTTAATTCCACTCCTGAATTTTTCTTTTATTTCAGTTATCGCTTATTCAATGTACAGATTGAACAATATCGACGAAAGGGTACATTCCTGTCTTACAACCTTTATAATAAGACCACTTAGTTCTTTGTCGTCCACTCTTATTACTCCCTCTTGTCTCTTGTATCTCTTGTATATTATCCATCTCTCCATATAGCTTGCCCCTATTTTTCTCAGAATTTCGAACATCTTGCAACATTTAACATCGTCGAACTCTTTCTCTAGATGACTAATCATCTGCAGCGTGAAAATTGCCTCTCTGGTTCTTTACCTTTTCTAAAGCCAAACTTATTGATATCTAACACATCCTCATTTTTCTTTTCCATTCTTTTGTATGTCATTCTTGTTAGCAACTTGGAAGCGTGGGCTATTAAGCTGGTTGTGCAATATTTCTCACATTTGTCACCTCTTGCATCCTTCGCAGTTGTGTCGATGATATTTTTCCGAAAGCAGATGGTTTGTTTCCGGACTCATAAATTCTGCATACCAACCTGAATAGTCGTTCTGTTGGCACTTCCCCCAATGATTTAAGAAATTCTGGTGGGGTGTTATCCTTCCCTTCTGCCTTATTGCATTGTTTAATTCATAAATTTCGGGCGTATTATAGTATTTGAGAGTTGTAGCATCGCGTTTTAGTGCCTGAATAGTGTAAAATCGCGTAGTCTCCTTCCGCGGCCGAGCAGTGTGTCGGCAGTGCTCAAGTAGCAGCATTACTGCATTTACTAGGCAATCTTGTATTTTAATAACCGTTTAAATTTTGTGTCGATTTGTTTGCGCTCTCTGTAGATTAGTTCAGACGTTCTTTGCACAACAGTTATTAGCATGGATAGGGACTGCAACTGCTGTGATCGGATACAGGCTGAGTTGGCATCCCTTCGCTCCCAGCTTCAGGCAGTGTTGGCTTCGGTCACACAGCTTGAGGCTGTTGCCAATGGGCATCACTGTGGGGGTCCGGATGAGGGTTTGTCGGGGACGGCCAGCTCGTCGTCTCCCGATAGGACTACGACTGTGGCTGCCCGGGATACTGCCCGCATTGTGGCTGATCCCTCACATGTGGTAGAGTGGGAGGTCGTCTCAAGGTGTGGTAGGGGGCGAAAGACATTCTGGAGGGCTGAACGTAAAGCCTCTCCAGTTTGCCTGACGAAGCGGTTTCAGGCTGTGTCTCAGGCTGATACTGATCTTTGGCCTGACATGGCTGCTTTTCCTGTTCCAGAGGTTGCCCCTCAGTCTGCAGGATCCAGGCGATCGCAGAGGGTGGGCTTACTGGTAGTTGGGAGCTCCAACGTCAGGCGCGTAATGGGGCCCCTTAGGGATATGGCAGCAAAAGAGGGGAAGAAAACCAATGTGCACGCCGTGTGCATACCGGGGGAGTCATTCCAGATGTGGAAAGGGTCCTTCCGGAACCATGAAGGGTACAGGGTGCAGTCATCTGCAGGTGGTCGCTCATGTCGGCACCAATGATGCGTGTCGCTATGGATTGGAGGAAATCCTCTCTGGCTTCCGGCGGCTATCTGATTTGGTGAAGACTGCCATTGTCGCAAGCGGGATGAAAGCAGAGCTCACCATCTGCAGCACCGTCGACAGGACTGACTGCGGACCTTTGGTACAGAGCCGAGTGGAGGGTCTGATTCAGAGGCTGAGACGGTTCTGCGACCGTGTGGGCTGCAGGTTCCTCGACTTGCGCCATAGGGTGGTGGGGTTTCGGGTTCCGCTGGATAGGTCAGGAGTCCACTACACGCAACAAGCGGCTACACGGGTAGCAGGGGTTGTGTGGCGTGGGCTGGGCGGTTTTTTAGGTTAGATGGCCTCGCGCAAGTACAGAAAGAGCAACAGCCGCAATGGGTGTGGGGCAAAGTCAGGACATGCGGGGACCAAGCAGCAATCGGTATTGTAATTGTAAACTGTCGAAGCTGCGTTGGTAAGGTACCGGAAATTCATGCGCTAATAGAAAGCACTGAAGCTGAAATCGTTATAGGTACAGAAAGCTGGCTGAAGCCAGAGATAAATTCTGCCGAAATTTTTACAAAGGTGCAGAAGGTGTTTAGAAAGGACAGATTGCATGCAACTGGTGGTGGAGTGTTCGTCGCTGTTAGTAGTAGTTTATCCTATAGTGAAGTAGAAGTGGATAGTTTCTGTGAATTAATATGGGTGGAGGTTATACTCAACAACCAAGCTAGGTTAGTAATTGGCTCCTTTTACCGATCTCCCGACTCAGCAGCATTAGTGGCAGAACAACTGAGAGAAAATTTGGAATACATATCACATAAAGTTTCTCAGCATATTATAGTCTTAGGTGGAGATTTCAATTTACCAGATATAGACTGGGACACTCAGATGTTTAGGACGGGTGGTAGGGGCAGAGCATCGAGTGACATTATACTGAGTGCACTATCCGAAAATTAACTTGAGCAATTAAACAGAGAACCGACTCGTGGAGATAACATCTTGGACCTACTGACAACAAACAGACCCGAACTTTTCGACTCTGTATGTGCAGAACAGGGAATCAGTGATCATCAGGCCGTTGCAGCATCCCTGAATATGGAAGTTAATAGGAATATAAAAAAGGGAGGAAGGTTTGTTTAGCAAGAGTAATACAAGGCAGATTTCAGAATACCTAACAGATCAAAACGAAAATTTCTGTTCTGACACTGACAATGTTGAGTGTTTATGGAAAAAGTTCAAGGCAATCTTAAAATGCGTATTAGACAGGTACGTGCGAGGAAAACTGTGAGGGACGGGAAAACCCACCGTGGTGCAACAACAAAGTTAGGAAACTACTGCGAAAGCAAAGAGAGCTTCACTCCAAGTTTAAACGCAGCCAAAACCTCTCAGACAAACAGAAGCTAAACGATGTCAAAGTTAGCGTAAGGAGGGCTATGCGTGAAGCGTTCAGTGAATTCGAAAGTAAAATTCTAGTTACCGACTTGACAGAAAATCCTAGGAAGTTCTGGTCTTAAATTAAATCAGTAAGTGGCTCGAAACAGCATATCCACATACTCCTGGATGATGATGGCATTGAAACAGAGGATGACACGCGTAAAGCTGAAATACTAAACACCTTTTTCCAAAGATGTTTCACAGAGGAAGACCGCACTGCAGTTCCTTCTCTAAATCCTTGCACAAACGAAAAAAAGTCTGACATCGAAATAAGTGTCCAAGGAATAGAAAAGCAACTGGAATCACTCAACAGAGGAAAGTCCACTGGATCTCTCGGGACACCAATTCGATTCTACATAGAGTACGCGAAAGAACTTGCCCCCCCCCCCCCTTCTAACAACCGCGTACCGCAAGTCTCTAGAGGAACGGAAGGTTCCAAATGATTGGAAAAGAGCACAAGTAGCCCCAGTCTTCAAGAAGGGTCGTCGAGCAGATGCGCGAACCTACAGACCTATATCTCTGACGTCGATCTGTTGTAGAATTTTAGAATATGTTTTTTGCTCGATATGTTGTTTTTGGAAACTCAGAATCTACTCTGTAGGAATCAACATGGGTTCCGGAAACAGCGATCGTGTGAGACCCAACTCGCTTTATTTGTTCATGAGACCCAGAAAATATTAGATACAGGCTCCCAGGTAGATGCTATTTTTCATGACTTCCGGAAGTCGTTCGATACAGTTCCACACTGTCGCCTGATAAAGTAAGAGCCTACGGAATATCAGACCAACTGTGTGGCTGGATTGAAGAGTTTATAGCAAACAGAACACAGCATGTTGTTATCAATGGAGAGACGTCTACAGACGTTAAAGTAACCTCTGGCGTGCCACAGGGGACTGATATGGGACCATTGCTTTACACAATATATATATATGACCTAGTAGATAGTGTCGGAAGTTCCATCCGGCTTTTCGCGGATTTCGCGGATGATGCTGTAGTATACAGAGAAGTTGCAGCATTAGAAAATTGTAGCGAAATGCAGGAAGATCTGCAGCGGATAGGCACTTGGTGCAGGGAGTGGCAACTGACCCTTAACATAGTCAAATGTAATGTATTGCGAATACATAGAAAGAAGGATCCTTTATTGTATGATTATACGATAGCGGAACAAACACTGGTAGCAGTTACTTCTGTAAAATATCTGGGAGTATGCGTGCGGATCGATTTGAAGTGGAATGATCATATAAAATTGTTAGTAAGGCGAGTACCAGGTTGAGATTCATTGGGAGAGTCTTTAGAAAATGTAGTCCATCAACAAAAGAGGTGGCTTACAAAACACTCGTTCGACCTATACTTGAGCATTGCTCATCATTGTGGGATCCGTACCAGATCGGGTTGACGGAGGAGATAGAGAAGATCCAAAGAAGAGCGGCGCGTTTCATCACAGGGTTATTTGGAAACCGTGATAGCGTTACGGAGATGTTTAACAAACTCAAGTGGCAGACTCTGCAAGAGAGGCGCTCTGCATCGCGGTGTAGCTTGCTCGCCATAATTCGAGAGGGTGCGTTTCTGGATGAGGTATCGAATATATTGCTTCCTCCTACTTATACCTTCAGAGGAGATCACGAATGTAAAATTAGAGAGATTCGAGCGCGCACGGAGGCTTTCAGACAGTCGTTCTTCCCGCTAACCATACGCGACTAGAACAGGAAAAGGAGGTAATGACAGTGGCACGTAACGTGCCCTCCGCTACACACTGTTGGGTGGCTTGCGGAGTATAAATGTAGATGTAGATTTGATCTTAAGTCCTCCAAAGCTCTCTTAAATTCTGGTTCTAATCCAGTATCCCCCATCTCTTGTAAATCGAGTCCTGTTTCTTCTTCTATAACATCAAACAAACCTTCCCCATCATAAAGGCCTTCACTGTGCTCCTTCCAACTATTTGCTCTCTCCGCTGTATATACCATGGAATTCCCATTGCACTCTAAATGCTACCATCCTTACTTTTAATTTTACGGTCGGTTGTTTTGACTTTCCTATATGCTAAGTCATGCTTTCGGACAGTCATTTCTTTTTCCATTTATTCGCAGTTTTCATGCGTCATTTCATCTTAGCTTCCCTGCACTCCCTTTTTTCCATTCCACAGCGACTTGTACTTCTTTATTCTTGAATGTCCCTGAAAATTTTGTACTTGTTTCTTTCGTCGGTCAATTGAAGTATTTCTCTTGTTACCTATGGTTTCTTCGCAGTTACCTGGTTTGTATCTATGTTTTTCTTTCCAATTTCTGTGATTGCCCTTTTTAGAGATACCCATTCCTCTTCAACTGAACTACCTACTGAGGTATTCCTTATTGCTGTATCTAAGGCCTTAGAGAACTTCAGACGTATATAGTCATTCCTTAGTACTTCGGTATCCCATTTCTTTGCGTGTTGATTCTTCCTGACTAATCCCTTAAAATTCAGCCTACTCTTGGTAACTGCTACGCTGTGATCTCTACATGAGCTAAGAATAAGCTTTACGATCCAGTATCTGGTTTCCGAATCTCTGTCTGACCATGATGTAATTTAAGTGAAATCTTCCCGTATCACCCGTCCTTTTCTACGAATACCTCCTCCTTTTGTGATTCTTGAACAGAGTATTTGCTGTTAATAGCAGAAATTTATTACAGAATTTAATTGGACTTCTCCTCTCTCATTCCTTGTCTCAAGCTCAAATTCTCCTGTAAACTGTTCCTTTGCTCCTTCCCCTACAATTGCACTCAGTCTCCCATTACTATTAGATTTTCATCTCCCTTTACGTACTGTATTACCGTTCAGTATCCTCATATACTTTCTCCATCTCCTCATTTTCAGCTTGCTATGTTGGCACGTATACATGGACTGTCGTTGTGGCTGTTGGTTTGTTGCCGATTCTCATAAGAACTACCCTATCACTGAACTGTTCACAGCAGCACATTCTCTGCTCTACCTTCCTATTCATAACGAATCCTACTCACGTTATACCATTTTTTGCTGCTATTGATATCACCCTCTACTCACCTGCCCAGAAATCCTTGTCTTCTTTCCATTTCCCTTCACTGACCCAAACTATATCTGGCTTTAGGCTTTACATTTCTCTTTTCAGATTTTATAGCTTTCCTACCACATTGAAGCATCTGACATTCGACGCTCCGATTTGTAGATCGTTATCCTTGTTATCTTTATTATTCAATCATTTTCTCATGGTCGCCTCCCGGAGATGCGAAAGGGGGACTAATAGGAAATTTTTACCAATGGAAAGATTAACACTATACTTTCTTCCGTTACAGGCCGCATGTCCTGTGGATAAACTTTATGTGTTTTTAATGCTCTGTTTTCCATTGCCTTCTGCATTCTCATGCTGTTGATCATTGCTTATTCTTCGGCCTTTAGGGGGAATTTCCCAACCCAAGAACAAGAGAGTGCCCTGAAGCCCTTTCTGCTCCATTGACAAGGCCTTTGACAGAATGAGGGTGTCTGTTTATGCTTATTATTGATTAGAATTTAAGAGGTGGTAGGTTTAGAACCTGGATTAATGATGCTTTCTAATCAAAGGTGGTACCCCTAGACCTTACTGAAGCGTAAAGACACCATTTCTTGTCAACAGTAACGGTTTAGCGTATGAATGACCGATGTTGTTCGCGAATCAGTTGATGATGACTCACCAGAGATGGATGTATGGCGTAGGGCACGCTGTACCCATACTCTTAATATTTGAAACTTCCGCTATGAATGAAAATGTCGCACGGTAGTGGAACGATAAAAGTTAATTACATTTGCCAGTTTCTTAGTACACTGACGTGGATAATTGTGAATTAATGCTTTTAAAGGATTTTCATCAAATCCCGAAGGTCTTTCTGAACGAGGAGTGTCACGAAAGTCAAAAAGATCCCTTCTGTGCCCTGTCCATGATATTATCCCCGTACATGGCACAAATGCTTCTGGCTGCCTACGCTGCAGTCACCCCCCTACAGGACTCAAAACAGATATAGAAAACGATCCGTTTTCTCCACTTTGCAATCGAATTTCTAGCGTATACAGCTCCATTCACTGACTCCAAATGATAATATAACAATATGTAAACTAAAGGAGCAACAGCATTCTACAAACAAAAAATGACAATCGATAAATAAACCCATTGCAAGTCGAATACCAACACGGAAAACAAAAACGCTAGGAACTTAAGCATCACCTTAATATATCCGAATGTCCCTAATGTTGGTATTATGTTTATTAATGATATAGTCTCTGCTAATCCTCGTTGCTTTCGTCTTTCTTCAGTTTACTCTCCAAGTGTGTGTTCATTAGACTGCTCATTCTATTCAACACGTCCTATAATTCTTCGTTGCTTTCACATAGGATAGCAATGTCATTAGCGAAGCTTATGCGAGGCGCGTTTCATAAGTAATGCAACACATTTCTTTCTCGGTCAATTTCAGTTGAATAAATGCAGAATTAGCCGGTGTACATCGTGGAATATTTCCGCTTCAGTTCCCACATGAAGTTCCGGTAGGTGGCGGCGCTATACGAACCCTCGAAAGTGGCGTCTGTGATGGAGGTGCCTTCCGCGCAGTAAGCTGTCATTGAGTTTCTTTTGACTAAAAACCAGAGCATCGCAGATATTCATAGGCACATGCAGATTGCCTACGGAGACCTGGCAATGAACAAAAGTACTGTGAGTTATTGAGCGAGGTGTCTATCATCATCATGGTAAAAAAGTTGTACAAATCTTTGCGGTCACAATCAAACATCTCGCTGCTCAAGTGGACATCTCCGTTGGTAATGCTGACACACGCGTACATTAGTTGGGTTATTCAAAGGCGTGTGCCAGCGGGGTTCCTTGACGCCTAATAGAAGACCATAACGAGCAGCGAAGACCATCTGTGTGGAATTGGTAATTCGTTACGAGGCTGGTCGTGAAAATATTTTGTCGGACATCGTCACAGGCGACGATACACAGGCCGATATCTTCGAACTGGAAACAAAACGGCAATCCATGTAGTGGCGCCTCCTCTAGAGAAAAAATTCAAAGCCACACCTTCAGCTGGCAAAGTTATGGCGACGGTCTTTTGGGACTCTGAAGGGGTTGTGTGTTTGATGTCCTCCCTCATTGTGGTACTATCGACACTGAAGTGCATTGTGCTTCCGTCAGGAAATTGAAGAAACGACTTCAGTATGTTCGTCGACACAGTAATGCAAACCAACTTCCATGCACCACGGCAATGCAATGTCTCACGCAAATACGCGCACCCGAGAGGGACTCGCAAAACTTCATTGGACTGTTATTCCTCATCTAACCTTCTTTCTTCTTTTTTTTAATCATCGGTCTTATGATTTGTATGACGCGCGGTTTGAGGCGTTATCTCACGGACTGCATGACCCTCCCGTCGGAGGTTTGAGTCCTCCCTCGGGCATGGGTGAGTGTGTTGTTCTTAGCGTAAGTTAGTTTAAGTAGTGTGTAAGTCTAGGGACCTATAACCTAAGCAGTTTGGTCCCTTGGGAATTCAGAACACTTTTCTGATTGGTATGATGTGGCCCGCCATGAACTCCTCTCCTGTACCATCCTTTTCATCTCAGAGTAGTTCTTGGATCCTAGGTCCTCAAATATTGGCTGGATATTTCCCAGTCTATATGTTCCTCTACAGTTTTTACCTGCTACAGCTTCCTCCCTCGGGCATGGGTGAGTGTGTTGTTCTTAGCGTAAGTTAGTTTAAGTAGTGTGTAAGTCTAGGGACCTACAACCTAAGCAGTTTGGTCCCTTGGGAATTCAGAACACTTTTCTGATTGGTATGATGTGGCCCGCCATGAACTCCTCTCCTGTACCATCCTTTTCATCTCAGAGTAGTTCTTGGATCCTAGGTCCTCAAATATTGGCTGGATATTTCCCAGTCTATATGTTCCTCTACAGTTTTTACCTGCTACAGCTTCCTGCAGTACCGTGGAACCATGGAAGTTAATTCCTGATGTCCTAAGATATGTGCTATCATCGTTTCCCCCTATTCTAGTCAGTGTTTTCCGCCTATACTGCGGAGAACCTCCTCATTTGTTACCTTATCAGTGCATACAGCTTACAATATTCTTCTGCAACACCACCACTCAAAGGCTTCTTTCTCTTCTGTTTCGGTTTTCCCACAGTCCATGTTTCACTAGCATACAGTTCTGTGCTCGAAATTTACATTCTCAGAAATTTCGTCCTCAAATTAAGACCGATATTTAATGCTAGTAGACCTCTCGCTTACAGGGTTGCTGTGTTTGCCAGTGCTAGTCTGCTTTTTATGCTCGCCTTGCTCCATCAGTCATGGCTCATTTTGGTGCCTGGGTAGCAGAAATGGTAATCATCTACTATAATGTTAAGTTTCTTGCTGTTCTCATTTCTAGTACTTATCTTACGACTTGCATCTGTTTGCCGCAATGAAGAATGCACTGTGCGGGAGGCACTATGCGGACGACGGGGAGGTTTCTGATTCAACAAGACGTTGGCTTGGCCGTTGACCAGAAGAGCGGTTCCACGCGGACGTACGGGCCTCACTAATGAGGTGGCGTAAGGCCGTCGCACTAATGGAGGTGAAATAGGCTTTTGTAGCCAAGGGAGTGGCCAAGACTACTGCAACTGGAGTTCTAAATAAAACCAACCAGCTTTCAGAAAAAAAAAAATATGTTACTTATTAAC
This sequence comes from Schistocerca gregaria, assembly GCF_023897955.1. Classification (NCBI taxonomy): domain Eukaryota; kingdom Metazoa; phylum Arthropoda; class Insecta; order Orthoptera; family Acrididae; genus Schistocerca; species Schistocerca gregaria. The sequence continues at coordinate 496,473,366 of NC_064920.1, read as the reverse complement.
ATCCTTTGTATTTGACAAGCTTCATCCGGAATTTTAGTCCCATTCTTGAAGCTTTCGTCATTGCTTCTTCGATGTGCAGGTTACACAATTGGATCGAAAGAATACATCCTTGTCTGACGTCGTCCTTACTCCGAACACTTAGCCCTTGGCCTTCCCTTCAATGATTGTAACTTGCTTTACCAGTTTTTTTTTGCAAGCGGCGGTCTGGACGTCGGAATTACTTTGTCTGTCTCTGATCGATTTCCTCTCACTTCTGATGCGGGGATGCCGGTGCAGTGACAGCCACCTGCTGTGCAGAAAATAGAAGAGTGTCGCCTCACCGCCGGCATGTACCTGTACGGGCGGCCCACAAAGGCGGCGAGGACGCTGCAGAGCGCTCAGCCCCTGGTGGCCGGCTCGTAAATCGGGCGCGCTCAGACGCAGCACGCACTTTTATTCCAACTTCGCTATCAATTGTGGCGCGCCGCCAGAGAGACGCCAGTCGCCCGTGGAAACCTGCCAGCGCGCCGCGTCGCCCCTTCCTGCAAGCGAAACGCGTGATAAATTTCCTCACCTCGTCGATTCGGCAATAACGAACGAAATGTATCACAAAGACTGCCGCGCCAAACTCCGGCACAGTCGAGAGACGCTACGCGCAAGCCTAAACTGAGACGGAGAAATAAAAGGAGAAAGGCGAGTCGTATTCATCGAGGCTGCGAGCATCACCGCCGAGCGTCGAAATTGGCGATCCAGCAATAGGTGACGTAATCGAGTCGTTTTAGGAATACTTCTCCCTCATTTTTACTTCTAGCATAAGTTATCGACGAGATTTATGCCTCTTACTCATCATTTATCTTAATGACATCTGTGCTCTTCTTTAGTTTTACTTATTTGTCTGTTGGGTCTTTAAATTATTATTTATCTCCGTATCATTCAATCCTTTGTTGGTTTTCGGAATGGAGGAAGCATTAGTTTTTACACGTCTGCACTGGAATCACAGATAGATCTGGCACAAACGAAGAAAGTTTTCTTCACTACAGGAGCTCTGCTGGTGTCATATACTGATGCAGAACTTGTTGAAATATTACACGTGCAGCACAGTATTGAATGGAAGCGAAACGGAGAAGAAGATACAGGAAACATTTGCAATACGATTCTGTCGAGATTTGCTGGAAATTAATTTGATAGATCAGATTCGAAGTGTGTAAGTAAAAAAAAGAAAAGGTGAGGACAGAAATCTATGGAAACACTTGCCAGAAGAAGACGATGCTACGTCATCGAGGAATAGTTACCGCTGGAAGAGGCAGTAGAGCGAAAACATTAGTTACAGACCAAGATTACCAATCGCAAATGTGTGTGTGAAATCTGATGGGACTTATGTGCTAAGTTAACACACTACTTAACCTAAATTATCCTAAGCACAAACACACACATCCATGCCCGAGGGAGGACTCGAACCTCCGCCGGGACCTGCCTTACAAACCGCAAAATACACTCCTGGAAATGGAAAAAAGAACACATTGACACCGGTGTGTCAGACCCACCATACTTGCTCCGGACACTGTGAGAGGGCTGTACAAGCAATGATCACACGCACGGCACAGCGGACACACCAGGAACCGCGGTGTTGGCTGTCGAATGGCGCTAGCTGCGCAGCATTTGTGCACCGCCGCCGTCAGTGTCAGCCAGTTTGCCGTGGCATACGGAGCTCCATCGCAGTCTTTAACACTGGTAGCATGCCGCGACAGCGTGGACGTGAACCGTATGTGCAGTTGACGGACTTTGAGCGAGGGCGTATAGTGGGCATGCGGGAGGCCGGGTGGACGTACCGCCGAATTGCTCAACACGTGGGGCGTGAGGTCTCCACAGTACATCGATGTTGTCGCCAGTGGTCGGCGTAAGGGGCACGTGCCCGTCGACCTGGGACCGGACCGCAGCGACGCACGGATGCACGCCAAGACCGTAGGATCCTACGCAGTGCCGTAGGGGACCGCACCGCCACTTCCCAGCAAATTAGGGACACTGTTGCTCCTGGGGTATCGGCGAGGACCATTCGCAACCGTCTCCATGGAGCTGGTCTACGGTCCCGCACACCGTTAGGCCGTCTTCCGCTCACGCCCCAACATCGTGCAGCCCGCCTCCAGTGGTGTCGCGATAGGCGTGAATGGAGGGACGAATGGAGACGTGTCGTCTTCAGCGATGAGAGTCGCTTCTGCCTTGGTGCCAATGATGGTCGTATGCGTGTTTGGCGCCGTGCAGGTGAGCGCCACAATCAGGACTGTATACGACAGAGGCACACAGGGCCAACACCCGGCATCATGGTGTGGGGAGCGATCTCCTACACTGGCCGTAGACCACTGGTGATCTTCGAGGGGACACTGAATAGTGCACGGTACATCCAAACCGTCATCGAACCCATCGTTCTACCATTCCTAGACCGGCAAGGGAACTTGCTGTTCCAACAGGACAATGCACGTCCGCATGTATCCCGTGCCACCCAACGTGCTCTAGAAGGTGTAAGTCAACTACCCTGGCCAGCAAGATCTCCGGATCTGTCCCCCATTGAGCATGTTTGGGACTGGATGAAGCGTCGTCTCACGCGGTATGCACGTCCAGCAAGATCGCTGGTCCAACTGAGGCGCCAGGTGGAAATGGCATGGCAAGCCGTTCCACAGGACTACATCCAGCATCTCTACGATCGTCTCCATGGAAGAATAGCAGCCTGCATTGCTGCGAAAGGTGGATATACACTGTACTAGTGCCGACATTGTGCATGCTCTGTTGCCTGTGTCTATGTGCCTGTGGTTCTGTCAGTGTGAGCATGTGATGTATCTGACCCCAGGAATGTGTCAATAAAGTTTCCCCTTCCTGGGACAATGAATTCACGGTGTTCTTATTTCAATTTCCAGGATTGTAGTTGATTGGGCGTAAACATTTTTCCCATTACGTTGTGACAGGGTGCTACAGCAACTGGTTTTGAATTATTTAAGAATAAATGCAGTACCGTTTTTAAATTCATTGAATAGGAAAAACGCGCTCCACTCATAGTTTACAGGTGGCGTCTTTTACTAGTGCTCAAAACGGAGTGTCGCCTTGCGCGTCGAGCGAGCAGGTTGTCGTTAACTTCGGCCTGTGCCGCAGCGCCTCTTGTGTCGAAGCTACTCAGTCTTGTTGGTGTATCGGCCGGTGTCACATCGTAGGTTCGTAGCGGAGTTTTTTTGTCGTTTTCCTCTTTTCGGCGGTGTTTTCTGCCATGGTTTTCTGCCACGGTGTCTGTCGAGTCTCCTAAATCTGTTCCTCCTCGAGCTACTACAGTCCGTTTCAGTTTTGACAAGAGTACGCTTCGTGTTCAACCTGGCTCCTTAGAAATTCACGATTGGTTGGCTGATGTTATCCATGTTACACCTGATCAGGTTTGTATGCATTCTTTGTGAAGTTTTATGATCCCGTCCAAGTAGAAAGACTTCTCTCCCGGGTTGGTTCTAAAGTGTTATTTCCACATCGCGATGGTTCCGTTTTGCCGGCCGCGGTGGTCTCGCGGTTCTAGGCGCGCAGTCCGGAACCGTGCGACGGCTACGGTTGCAGGTTCGAATCCTGCCTCGGTCAGGTTAGTTAGGTTTAAGTAGTTCTGAGTTCTAGGGGACTGATGACCACAGCAGTTGAGTCCCATAGTGTTCAGAGCCATTTGAACCATTTTGAACCATGGTTCCGTTAGTCAAGTCTACCTTGAAAATGCGGCACTCGAATATAATCCGGTTGGAATTTAAAACCTTCCTCCTGAAGTGGACGATTCATTTCTTAAAACAGCGTTGCTTCCGTTTGGAGTAATACGGCGTATCCGATGGGAACGCTGGTCAGCACAACATCGCTTCCAGTGTTATAATGTTATCCGGACTGTGCACATGTGCGTTAAAAAGAATAATCCTTCCCACTTAAATGTTTGTGGTTACCGAATCCATGTTACGTATACAGGGCAAGAAGGAAATTGTTTTCTCTGTAACGAAAGCGGTCGTCTCAGATATGATTGCCCACGCCGTACTACTGTTCTGACGTCGTCTTATCAAAAACGTCTTCCTCTAACGTTAGCAGACATAGTAACTTCGAAGTCAGCTGTCAGTCAGTCTCCCCTACTCCTCACTAATTTCCGCCGTTACCGACGCGTACCAGTGCGGCCTCTGCCCACGAGGGGACGACGGCTCCTGCAGCGCACGTCAACCGCCGGCGGACTGAGGACGGTACAGATTTCGAGGACGCTCCACTCCAGTCTCGTTCTCCTGACACGGCGTTGAGAGAGGGTGCACCTTTTGGCGGTAACGCGTTGTATACTGATGTTAATTGTATTTCCGGTATTACCAGAGAGGATGTAGCTGCTTCTGTTGTCGTTGAAATGTGCGTTCAATCTGCGTCCCCCACTTCACCCGTCGACGTGACGGTTCCCGTTGGTTCCGCTGTTCCCGCAGAGACGTAGCCTGCCGGCCAGCCTTTACAGTGTTCTAGTGAAGTATCTGAAAAGGGAAATCAAAAGACTCAGTCTAGGTATAATATGGTCAGAGAAGTTAAATGGAAAGAATGATTTCTGGTCAGATGAGTCTAGTGTAACACGAATAGCGGCAGAAAATGGTACATCACGAGTAGGATTCGTTATTAATAAGAAGGTAGCGCACAGAGTGATAGGGTTATTCACATCAGAATCGACAGCAAACCAACATCGAAAATAAAAGTTCAGGTATACATGTCGACATCGCAAGCTGAAGGTGAAGAGATAGAGAAAGTAAATGAGAATATTGAAAGGGTCATACAGTACGTAAAGGGACATGGAAATCTAATAGTCACGGCGGACTGGTTGGTTGGTACGGGGGAGAGGACCAAACAGCGAGGTCATCGGTCCCATCGGATTAGGGAAGGATGTGGAAGGAAGTTGGTCGTGCCCTTCCAAAGGAACCAAACAAAACGGCATTTGTCTGAAGCGATTTAGGGAAATCACGGAAAACCTAAATCAGGATGGCCGGACGCAGGTTTGAACCGTCGTCCTCCCGAATACGAGTGCAGTGTGGTAACCACTTCACCACCTCGCACGGTTGGCGTACTGGAATGCGCTTGTAGGGGAAGGAGGAGCAGAAAAGTTTGCAGGAGAATATGGGCTTGGTACTAGAAACTGGAGGGGAGAATCACTGTATGAGTTTTGCAGTAAATTACAGCTAGTAATAGCGAATAGAGGAGGAGGTATACTTGGAAAAGGCCAGGTGATACGGGATGATTTCGGATGGCATCACGGTCAGACTGAGATTCCGAAATCGGATACAGGATCGTATGGCGTATCCAGGAACAGCTATAGTTTCAAATCACATTGTAATAGTGCTAAAATGAAAGCTGACGTTTAAGAGAGTAGTCAGGAAGAATCACTGGGCAAATAAATTGGGAAACGAAAGTACTCAGGAATAAGAAGGAACGCTTGAAGTTATCAAATGATGTAGATACTGCGATAAGAAATAGCTCAGTACACAGTTCAGATGAAGCAGAATGGATATCTCTAAAAAGGGCAAGCTGGAAATAAAAACGAGGGACAGGATGTCAGGACATCTGTTAATACGTCACTGAATAACTTTTACAGTACTAGAGGGAGTTCTAAAGGGTAAAAACTGTAGAGGAAGACAGAATTAGAACACATCCAGCAGATAACTGAGGACGTTGGTTGCAAGTGGTACTCTGAGATGACGAGGTAGGCACAGGGGAAGAATGCGTGGCGGGTCGCTGTTTCAAAGCAGTCAGAAGAATAGAAAAAAATTCCTTTTGAGCCATCATAACATTGCCTATGAAACAATAAACGAATGTGTTATGAAAAATAGAGTAAGAGGCTTTATTGAACGACTAGAATCAATGGAAACATGCGTAAAAGTACCTGGATATATAACATAGCTGTCATCAGCTTTATAGTCGTAAAATGAGAGTAACTGGATATGGACATGTATTTTTTTTGTCATAAGTCATAGCTCTTCTGAATGAATCTATGCGGCTACAACGAATTATTCCTCTCTTAGGCCAACCTCTGAATCTAAGAATAACAGTTGCATCTGGTATCGTCAAGTATTTGTTGGAAGTACTCCATTATCTCTCTTCCCCTATAGTTTGTACCCTCTACTGCTTCTTACAGTACCATGAAAGTTATTCCCTGATATCTTAAGAGACGTCCTATCATCCCGTCCGTTCTTCGTGTTGGTGTTTCCTATATGTTTCTTTTTGACAAATTCTGCGGTGAAACTTCTGTTTCACACCTTTTCAGTCCACCTAATATTTGATATTCTTCCATAGCACCATACGTCATATACTCCAACCATCTCTTTCGGTTTTCCTAGAATCCATGATTCACTAATAGGCAATATTGTGATACAAAAGTAAATTCTCAGAAGTTTCTTCCACAAATTAAGCCCCATGTTTGATACTTGTAGACTTCTTTTGACGAGGAATTCCTTCTTCGCTTGCGCCAGCCTGTTTTCAGTGTCCTCTTCGCTTCATTCAGCATGCGTTATTTCTCTTCCAAGGCATCAGAATTTCTTACCTCCTTTAATTTTGTGGACCCTACTGTGTCCTCTGAAAGATACGGAACACAGCCATACATTAATGTGACCACCTCCTATGTGGCCGTCAGCAACTCGGGGAGAGGAAGGGGGGGGGGGGGGGGGTCGAGGAAAACCGTGCAGCCGTTGTCGCAATGCGGAAAAGGAGCGATTTAATTGACGTCACGAAAGACATGATCATTGCTTTTCGGGCCAAGGGTGGAAACATTTATGAAACGGCTAAGTTGGTAACTTGCTCGCGTGCGCCGTGTTTAAGTACAATGTACGAGGAAAATGGGCCCTATCCTAAACCTGCGCCAAACTCCCCCGGATTAAAACACAACCTTGAATCTATGGAACTACATTCATCCCGTTGGTCATGACAAGGATTCTAAACCGAGAAAGCTAGCACAGCTGTCCACAGCACTAGAGTCAGCATGGCTCCACATCCCTGTCGGTAAACTCCAAAGCCTCGTTGGCTGTCTTCCTTCGCGTCTCGCTGTGGTCCGTACTACAGAAGGCAGTTATTAAGGCTTTTGACAGGTGTTCACACTAATGTGACTGGACAGTGAAGAAGATTGTCGAGATGCCTAGTACTCAGGTGCAAATGAATTGAAGCTAGGTTTCGATAGAGGGAGCATCGAGGCTAGGCTTTTTTTGTCGCTTTTGCCTTATTTGATTACAAATAGTTCCAAAGTTGATATCCATTTGCCAAACAGGGATGTAAGTGGTCACATGGTGCTTCCCAGTTAGTATTAACAGTATTTCAAGACAGTATCCTGACTGATCAATAGTCGCCGACACAAAGAGACAAAGTAAAATTCTAGAAGAGATAATACTATTTGTTTAATGGACTGTCGACTACACGACCACCGAAGACAGACCAATGCTCACGAACAACGAACTGGTACCACGCATCTTATTTGCACTACACTTAAATATTTCTAACGCTTCTATTAATAAATTACTGTAAGTTGTTGTTCATATATTTTAGCAACGTTTTTGCCATAGACGTTGCCTAACCATATTCAGTTCTGGGACAAGGCTATATAGCTGTTACGTGCAAGCAAGACACGTCATAACAGTAACAACTTGCGGTGGTGTGGGATACTCAATCTATATATTTATATGTTTGCCATCAAGTGTTGTTAGTAAATACTGGGTACGTCCACAAGCTCGTAGCGTTTCTCCATAACTTTAGGAAACACAACAGATAGACATAACAGAGGCTTGAGTCATCAAGAATATGTTCCTCTTCGCTATTTACAACAGTCTGCCAACGCTGGGATGATTTTTGATTCACGTGATTTTGAGGCGAAGACCTCGTCGAGACATGTTCGGAGCGCATTTTCATTGGGGACGGGAGGTCCTTGAAGGTTCTTCGATACAGATCGGAAAAGGTAAAAATCTGAGTGCATAAGTTCATATGAATAAGGTGGCTGTGTAACGACTTCCTAGGCGCTGTACAGTGTTTTTTGGCAGTCTAGTAAGATGCGAGTAGATATTATCGTGGAGTAGCATCACTTCATGCAGTCTTCCGTCATAAGAAAAAAACAGTATGGAATGGAGAGTGGACCTAGACGAAACAAAAGCAAACCGCAAGTATAACATCAAGAAAATGATGGCGGACTATCGCGTGTTATTTTAAGCACACTAGCTGACTCCGCCATAGCAGCTTTGACTAGGACCAAGCTTACAAAATAAACACTGTACTATCCGCATACTGCACCTTGTCCATTTGGCGCACACACAAGTACTACTATACAGATTGGGCGCAAACACAGCTGTTAGTGTAGCAAGAGGTCCACGTGTGACGCGCAAGGCCAGTGTAAGGCACAGTCACGAAATACAAAAACTACATACAACAAATAAATTACCATGCATGTGTGCTAGACGTTTCAATCACATCAAACCAAAAATACATGCATAGTGGCTCAAAATATGTCATGAAACTTGTGTCATACGGAGCTAAATTTTACATAGTACTGACAGAATGTTTACGACTATGTTCATCGAGGATATGCTAACTAAGAAAGGTCGGTTTAAATAAAATTCAGCGTCTGCTGAGCGTCTTAAGTGAAATGCAGTCCTGTCTCCCACAATAACAAACTTGAGAACGCTACGCCTTGCTGTGAAATTGAGAAAGCTGAATCTTCTCGAGGAACTGGAAGTGGTTAAACATGTGTACGTTGATAAAGACATGTTGCTAAACGAGCAAATGATTAGCAGAAATCACGTACATTATGATACAATAGAACCAGTGGGTCTTTTTTGGCTTTCGGGACATGTATTTGTATTTTGTAAATGTACCTTATCTCTGTCATGCTTGCCACTTTGGCACCTCTTGCTGCGCTTTACGCATTGTTTGCTTTCCGATCTGTCATGGTAATATCTGTGTGAGCGCCGAATGGGTATTTTGCTACATGCGACTCATACGGCGTTTACGGTCATATGCTGTAGTGATAGTGGGGAGGCAGCTGGTTTTCTTAAGGTAGCATGCGATAGTCGGTGAAATTTTCCCTTCACCTTCTTGTACCTGTTAGATGATATAATGGCGGTTTTCTTTTGTTTTAACTAGGTCCACGGTCCATTTTATAGGTTTTTTTGTGATGGATGTGTTACTTTTGCATCTGTTTTCCATCTTATATTGCTTTATGACGGGACTGCTACACATGCAGCTTTAAGTAAGTTTCTATTACTTTTAGTTTATTTTACCTGTTTAGTCGAACAAGAAGGACCATGCTCCTTCCTCCACACGTTTCTAATAGATTTATTTCTTATGATGATGGCTCAAAAGAGTGAAATGCATTACTGATATTAAATAACCAACCAAGATTGTTTTTGTTCCGAAATTTACAGAGCGTTTTGGATGTAGTTCTTGAGATAGAAAAGATTCGCACACGTAAAGAAATGATTGAGAAAAACACCGAACCAATGGAAATTATCGTCCAGATTGGAGTCATGATCATGGAAGAGCCTCCCTTCTCTCCTTCTGTTGTAGGACAAATACTGGTGGTGAAAGTTTTATAATCACCAGGATCAGAACCGGTTACTTCTGAACCGAGAGCCACTGGAAAGAACTGCGTTAGCGAGCTTGAATACTGATGTGGGCTTAGCAAGGGTACAAATACTACACAAGCGACGAATATCCGAAGATATACATATATTTTTAATTAGAACTAATATAGGGGAAACTTATATTTCCATACCCACTCCTAAAGAAACTTTTAATCTGATCGCCCTACCTGATCACCTCAGAAATGTACCCGTTCTTCCACCTTCAACAAAATACCTTCCTTCCTCTTCGTGGCACCCAACATCGTTCCCTGCCTTAACAAATGCTTGGTTTCAGAGCCTCACCCGCAACTACTCCTCCTAGATCCTTTCCCAAACAGTCTCCCTCAAACAAGCATCCTAACCTACTGCTCTATCCATGTAACTCCTGTAATCTGAGGCGCTCTGCTTTTTATGACAATTACCGTCGAATTTCTTTACTTTAACGACAGTATTTTACTTAACACATGAATGTAACGATTTTGAAAACTTGAAGGTACTGTTTTATATTTTTAAATTATTTGGAAAATATGCCTGTATAAAAGCGACAAATTTCGCTGCTAGCTCACTCTCGTCGTGATGGAAACCTTTTTTTAAAAAAAAGGGGAGGAAAAAAATTGCACTGCTCTTCAACGCAGGAAAACTATCACCAGCGTTGCTTATGGTCACGGTGTACTGGGCCTATAAACAAAAGGAACGGATAAGGGACAATGAAATAAGCCATTAATACTAATAAACTAGGTCTGGAAACCAATGGTTTTCCCAATATGACGTGTACGACTGGATACATGAACACCTTATAACAAAGTCCTCATAGATACAAGCTGCAGATACGCACTTGGGAACAAACAAAATGTTCCACTGTGGCTGCTGCGAAAGTAGGCTTCAACAGGTCTCCTCATCAATCCCTGTTCACATTCAAAAATCACAGGCGTGTTCCAAATGTACTGACAACCTTCCGCAGTGCTATACCGGAGTTCATTGGCGCTGTGAGAAGGGTTGTTATACCTCAAAGCCTTTGAATATGCCCGCATGTAAAACTCCAACGGGTTCAAGTCGGGGTCTTGATATTGACGAGCCACGATGTTACACACTTGTCAAAGGTCCATGCTGTGTGTTCTAAAACAAGTACACGAAAGAATGGTGGTGCACCGTCGTTCGCATACCACATGCGTATCGCTTCACCTTAAAGAACATCTTCCAAATAACCAATTATCTTGTGTTGCAGGAAATGGATGCACACACGACTAGTAAATCGGTCAGGAAAGAAAAAATTTTGATGTTCTATGGTAAAGTGGCCTGGGATACCCCACGGGGTAGGTTCATCCGTCTGCCGGAAAAGGTATACTTCGTCTGCGTATATAATGTGTCCCTATAAACCTAAAATGTCTCGTCATAATAATTACCTGTTTGGCTTAGAGTACATGTTTACCCACAGCTCAAAGTAAAGAGCGCTTATTATAGCAGCGTGGCTGCTAGCACTTAATTGTTTTTGCCGGCCGGAGTAACCGTGCGGTTCTAGGCGCTACAATCTGGAACCGCGCGACCGCTACGGTCGCAGGTTCGAATACTGCCTGGGGCATGCATGTGTGTCATCTCCTTAGGTTAGTTAGGTTTAAGTAGTTCTAAGTTCTAGGGGACTGATGACCTCAGCAGTTAAGTCCCATAGTGCTCAGAGCCATTTGAACCATTTTTGAACCTAATTGTTTTTGTAATTCTCTTGCATCTATCTGGATATGGAATTTTATTGTTAGCTTACGACCAAAGGCGAGTAGAACTTCTTCGATTTTGAGAAATCTGTAAACAGTGTTTCCGCTAAAATAATTGCTGATATTATCTGTAAAAAATGGAGGTAAAATATAAATCTGCCGATACTGTTATTATTAGTTACGTAGTTCTCATATTAATTAAATAACTTTCTTATGATTTTCATCGCAGTTGTGTGGAATTGAATTATTTGTGCACTCACGGCATTGTGCTTAGGGACTGCAGTCTTCGAAATGTATTGCAAACATTTTCACCTTCTAAAACGAAAAATTCAAGATGCACATATCGCTGGCTGTTAGCGTGCTGAAGTATCGTAAAGTGCCCTATGTGCGTTACTTCTCCAACCACAGAAGCACTTACACGATGTCTTACGTGACTCCAAATAGTTCATTTTTTGTGTAAGTGGTAGCGTAGTCCGTACTTGCGCATGTTGGCGGGTAGGAAATGCACTCCTGTCAACCGATCATCGACACATACCCAAATTTTAACAGAAAATCTCCGTTGACGTACCCTCTCGTAGGATGTGGGCTCTCCTAAGCCCAAACGTGTGCGCTGTGGATGCTGATAATACGGTCTCGGGCAAAGCACGTTTTGTATCTAAATAACACATGCACAAGGAACAGTGGACCATTCTCACATGTGTCATTGTGTGAAGATTCGTTGGCAGACGGTAACCCTGGCTGGAAACTCAGAAGCGGTCAGTGCTTGCACACTTTGTACATGATCAGAGACCATTGTCCCTCGTCTAAAAGCCGCCGTATGGTGGAGGGCGAAGTGCGTTCTGCTGCAGCAATGCTTCCGGTGCTAGTTCCAAATACTGCATCCACTTGTTATGATATACGCTCATCCATTCGTGGTGTCGACACTATTCTTGGCTTACCAGCCTGTTTGGTTTCTGTGGACCGATCTCACACAAGTGCTGATGGTGCCCATTGAATACGATGCTGTCTGTCCGACTTCTCTCGGAATACGCTTAGTGATACAATCGTGCTGCTTTTCAAGAATTGCCGTTAGAACGCTGGTAAATGAAGTGGTTGTCAGCCACGTCGTCATTTCAAAATGTACGTAGAGTCGGTTAACACTTGAAATACGCTCCTTTTGCTGGTCCGTGGAAACAGATACCTGAAAAATAAGGCTGTTTTGGTGCTGCAGCTTAGCTGCTTGAGTATCACTGGAACGACCTTATACTTAAGCTGTGATTAGTTCCTTTACGATCACTCGTCGCCTTAAACTAACACAGTAGCTCACTCAACTAACCGACAGCGGCAGACGCGCAGCATAAACGTAGCCTTAGACGTTAACAGTTTCGTATCACTCTCTGCACCGTGGATACCGTGTATCGAAGAAACATTTATAAGGATTAGTTGATTGTTTTATTGGGATTAGTTGCTTGTTTTATTGCCCTCTATTCACCCTTTCTTCTGTACCTGTTGCTTGTTTTATTGCACTCTATTCACTCTTTCTTCAGTACCTGTAATAGTCAAACACCTTAAAAACGAGAGAAACATGTAAGAGTGTTATACAGTAGGTTGTGCTGATAAATAATTGTTAAGAATTCGACTCGTAGCGCTCTTTCCAAGTTAATTAGCACTGATTTTAGCCAGTCAAGTCGTTGAGCGTGAAAATTCAAGCAGCTCACTGGATACAGTTAGTGTGATATTTGCAGTGGCGCTCTGTGTACGAGACTTAATTGGCGTCCCCCCCCACACACACACACACTCATCGGAGCAAGGGGTGCTGCACTTTATTGTCGCAGCGCTGCCCATCCGCTCCTCGGCGCCAGGGATACGACACTTTATATACTTGTTGTCTTGGAGACCACTTGGCGTCTCTCTGCTAGTGGCACACCGAGCATGGTAGCCCCTCCCCCCTGTCGCCACCCCTTCCCCCTCCGTCCACCGCTTCGCCACTGGTCAGTTGTTATCATAGCTACATCATACCGCATGAGATTTGCCAGACGTTTGCTTGGTTCTATCCTTACTACCGTCCTACGTCCAATTTTTGTCTTGCTCTCTTGTTTGGTTTTAGGAAACCAAACGAAGAACACGTTTGGCGACACCGTGTCTTGCGGGGAGCTTGAATTTACACGTGCAACGTTCTGAATGGAAAACTTCAGTACCAGCTAATTCGGGAACGGCGCAACTCATCTCTTTTTCCTAACAATTGTTTAGATCACACCCTACTGTAGAACACCCTTATAAACTTTTCAGTTCGTTTCTGACCACTCTCTATTTTAGCACTGGTAGTGTATTATCCATGTCAAGCATCCCGATGGGACCGGAAGGCTATTATACACACATTGTCGTTCGTCGATCACGCTAAACATAGTTTCTAGCCGGGCACTGAAATGGTTAACCTCATTGCACTATACAAACCATTTGCAGCACCACGGTAAATTTGCAATATAAGTATCAACCGTTAGAACACAAAGGTTTACATAAACGTCGTAAATGAAAGGTAAAAACAATTGCGTCGGCTCGTAGTAGTAAAATCAGGCATAATTGATATTGTCGATTACAGCGCCATCTACCACGATTGGAAAATACACTCCTGGAAATGGAAAAAAGAACACATTGACATCGGTGTGTCAGTCCCACCATATTTGCTCCGGACACTGCGAGAGGGCTGTACAAGCAATGATCACACGCACGGCACAGCGGACACACCAGGAACCGCGGTGTTGGCCGTCGAATGGCGCTAGCTGCGCAGCATTTGTGCACCGCCACCGTCAGTGTCAGCCAGTTTGCCGTGGCATACGGAGCTCCATCGCAGTCTTTAACACTGGTAGCATGCCGCGACAGCGTGGACGTGAACCGTATGTGCAGTTGACGGACTTTAAGCGAGGGCGTATAGTGGGCATGCGGAAGGCCGGGTGGACGTACCGCCGAATTGATCAACACGTGGGGCGTGAGGTCTCGACAGTACATCGATGTTGTCGCCAGTGGTCGGCGGAAGGTGCACGTGCCCGTCGACCTGGGACCGGACCGCAGCGACGCACGGATGCACGCCAAGACCGTAGGATCCTACGCAGTGCCGTAGGGGACCGCACCACCACTTCCCAGCAAATTAGGGACACTGTTACTCCTGGGGTATCGGCAAGTACCATTCGCAACCGTCTCCATGAAGCTGGGCTACGGTCCCGCACACCGTTAGGCCGTCTTCCGCTCACGCCCCAACATCGTGCAGCCCGCCTCCAGTGGTGTCGCGACAGGCGTGAATGGAGGGACGAATGGAGACGTGTCGTCTTCAGCGATGAGAGTCGCTTCTGCCTTGGTGCCAATGATGGTCGTATGCGTGTTTGGCGCCGTGCAGGTGAGCGCCACAATCAGGACTGCATACGACCGAGGCACACAGGGCCAACACCCGACATCATGTCGTGGGGAGCGATCTCCTACACTGGCCGTACACCTCTGGTGATCGGCGATGGGACACTGAATAGTGCACGGTACATCCAAACCGTCATCGAACCTATCGTTCTACCATTACTAGACCGGCAAGGGAACTTGCTGTTTCAACAGGACAATGCACGTCCGCATGTATCCCGTGCCACCCAACGTGCTATAGAAGGTGTAAGTCAACTACCCTGGCCACCAAGATCTCCGGATCTGTCCCCCATTGAGCATGTTTGGGACTGGATGAAGCGTCGTCTCACGCGGTCTGCACGTCCAGCACGAACGCTGGTCCAACTGAGGTGCCAGGTGGAAATGGCATGGCAAGCCGTTCCGCAGGACTACATCCAGCATCTCTACGATCGTCTCCATGGGAGAAAAGCAGCCTGCATTGCTGCGAAAGGTGGATATACACTGTACTAGTGCCGACATTGTGCATGCTCTGTTGCCTGGTCTATGTGGCTGTGGTTCTGTCAGTGTGTTCATGTGATGTATCTGACCCCAGGAATGTATCAATAAAGTTTCCCCTTCCTGGGACAATGAATTCACGGCGTTCTTATTTCAATTTCCAGGAGTGTAATTGTTTGAGTTGACCGTACATATCTGTCGGTATATAATCCTAACATGCAATATAAGAGGCAGTTTACATTTTCGCACGATACGTTGTTTTCGAGATATTTAGCTGTCTCAAGTTAAAACAACCACCCTGTAGACACATGTGTGACGACATACGGAAGTTGAGGTCTAAACCTTGAGCCGTGGTCGGGCAGCCTATTCGAAGGCGACCGCTCACGATCAGCAGGAAATCCGGATTCGAGTCTAGGTCCGGCACAAATTTTCGTTGTCGTCATTCCATTATACAACTGATTGTCGTCCATATTCACATTGACGAATACATTTCATATTACAATGTATACTGCTCCCTCGCTCAAATCAGTACCGGCCCCAAGAGAACAATTCTCGGCCGACGTCGTAACAGCTGATAGGAGTAACGCTTTCTAGCTGCTCATCGAGCTGTTTTATTGTGACTTCAGTTTTCGCCGGCGTTGTTCACCCGTTCGCTGCTGCGCAGCCGGAGACTGACGCTGTGGCTGCTCAGCCGTGGCCGCGCGCCACTCGCTACGGTGTCCCAGGCCTCGGCTCCAGCCGCGTGCTCTTCCGACGCCGCGGGTGTTGCGGGACTTGCAAAGCACTGCGCGCGTGGTGGTGAGGTCCGGACGGGAAGTGGGACCTGGAAACCTGACACGCGCAACTGCACTCGAATCTTGCCTCCTTCAGTTTCTGGAAATCTGCAATCTGCGCACGCAGCTCTGTATCAAGCGTCTCTAATCAGACTGCTCGAGCTCCTGAGTCTAAATGTGCGCATGCAGGCTCTTCGTGGGCACACGTACGGTACATCTGATCCCATCTTTGCCTCAATTCATCCAGAACATAGCGCCTTTGTAGCTCCGACATCCCCCGTACGTCACATGCTTCCGAGGCTGACTGGAATTTTTTGCTACATGACCTTTGTGCTGGCACCTGATGGTCCATCCCGCTGAAGCGTGAATTTACTTTCAAAACTATTTCTTAAGAATTTACTTTATTTTCTAGCGATTCATCAAGAACATTAACACATTTAACCACACTATGTGGGCCTGGAAGTGTTTGCCAGTGGGTAACTGATGGAAAACAAATCAAATTTCTTTCAACGAATGGAAATTTTATACCTAAAAGCCGTTTTTTAAAACAGATTTAAAATTATAATCAGGAATGCACCCGCTAAATATCAAGTTACAATTTATTCAGAGGCAGAAAGAACAAATTTCTCACTGTATGAGCTTTCGGGCTGAGAACCTTGCCGCTCCCTTTTGACATGGCCGTAGTCACGACCGCTCACAATATCCTCTGAAAGACTACAGTGGTGCAAATCTGCAACACGCCAGATTACTTAAAACTAAAAATTTTAACAACTCACACAAGCACATTAATTATGCAATGGAAATGGTACAAAACACTAACATTTATAGATTAACTTGACACCGAAGGTGCAACTTGATTTTAAACAAAAGTCTTACGATGGAACGGTGGCAGCTTTATATACTAATATGACCATTTAAATAAAACCCATGAAATGCAGTCTTACATAAAATATACAAGGTTGGTCAAACATACATTACGCACATACCGCCTCTCAAGATGATAGGCAAGATAAAAACATATTTCAGGAATTCGGCCGTTACACTTCAAGCAATAAATTCGTTAACACCGAATCCCACAAACATGACAGAGGCAACTATTAACGTACGCCAGACCGACAGACAGACACAGAGGCACTAACTGCCTAACAGATGCGGGCGGTAGACAGACGAGCAAGCTGGGGACGAGAGACTGACCAAGAAAACAAATAGAATTTAACAAGTAAATGAAACTACATATCACGAATCACTTAACTTCTAATAAACTGCGATGTCTGGCGAAGACCTGGCGCAGCACCCCCAAAACGCTCTGCCGAACCGTCCGCTGCCAGCCGCGTCAACGGACGCAGGAAGGCGCACCGATCTCGCGCCCCACGGCGTCGCAGCTCGCCCCGGCCAGACCGATGTCGTGGGTTTGGCTCCTGTTGCTCTCGTGTCGGCCGCGAAGCCACTACCCCTCGCTATACGGCGCGGCCCACTGGACTGACGTGGCGACCTCACATGCGCCTACGCCCAAGACGGACAAGTCATCTTGTGTCACAGTGCGCGACCGACCAACCGATCGATCCAACCGCCAATGACCATTGCCTGAACAAATTCGAGCAAACTGGCGGCCTAACACATACTAGCTCTCCGCACGACAGACAGACACTGACTGCCCCACACTGACATGCCTGACCAACGGACCGCTTGGCGAGCTCATCGCGCCTCTTAAACGCACGTGAACAGGCAGCCTTTCCCCTTTCCCACCAGAGGGAGACACCAAAGCTGCGATTGCCACAGCGGCGCCACCGCCAGAAACGGAGGGCGACTGCTTCACACTACGCGCTGCGGCGCACTCTTCAAAACTGCAAATTTTATCATGGCTCAACCATCCTGTTCTTTTTTTGTGCCACACCCTACCGCCCCCGACTTGGTACTCATTCGCATTTGGTCGCCATGTCGACACGTCTCTAGCTTTGTGGTTGTTGACTGGGTTACACGTAATCAAGAGACAGATTCCTGGTTCCGTAGTGTAAGCTACAAGTGCTACGCCTCCATTCAAACTCGTTGAGTGAGCTCTGTGGTTCTGGGCTAAAGTTGGTTGGTTGGTTGATTTGGGGCAGGGGAGTAAACAGCGAGGTCATCGATCCCATTGGATTAGGGAAGGAAGGGGAAGGAAGTCGGCAGTACCGCTTCAAAGCAAACCATTCTGGCATTTGCCGAAGCGATTTAGGGAAATCACAGAAAACCTAAATCAGGATGACCGGAAGCGGGTTCAAACCCTCGTCCTCCCGAATGCGATTCCAGTGTGTAAACCACTGTGCCACCTCGCTCGGTTTGTGATAAGATTAACTATTTTTGTAAGATCTGAATGGTTAGCAGGGCTAGCTAGCCCCTGATAACTAAGAAAGATATTATATACTCCGGTTTTTCCACGTAGGACTATGCAGGTTAGTGTCTTCTAAACTTATCATTACAAAGGCTGGTGATGAAAACCTGCCGGCCGGAGTGGCAGAGCGGTTCTAGGCGCTACAGTCTGGAACCGCGCGACCGCTACCGTCACAGGTTCGAATCCTGCCTCGGGCATGGATGTGTGTGATGTCCTTAGGTTAGTTAGGTTTAAGTAGTTCTTAAGTTCTAGGGGACTGATGACCTCAGAAGTTAAGTCCCATGGTGCTCAGAGCCATTTGAACCATTCTGATGAAAAGCTATGGCTGCCCAGTACTAACTTATTCTTAAGTTGCACTAGCTAGTATAAGTAGAGCTTTTACGTTGTGGCTACATATAGTAGCTAGACACAGGCTGTCATTTGATTGGCTGGTTGTCTGTGTATTTGTGTAGCCACATGCGTGTTACTTCTTTGTGTTGTTGAGTATGTCACTTTGTGGCCTAGGCTGAACACGTGCAGATGTGTCATTTAAATGTCTTGTATTGTTAATTAGGTTTTATTTTCAAATTTTACGTGCTACGAAATTTAAAGTAACTAAAATCGTAAATGATCTTATGACATGCGTTCTTGCTTGAGAGTTCTTTTTTAAATTTTTGAAACATTTTAAGACTTACAGTCCATTTTCAATCAATAAAGTTTTCAGGGCTATAAAATTCAGATCTAAATATCGCAATCAGTTTAGAATTTTGAAGTTGCAAAATTGTAATAGTGAATTAGTTAAAGCTATAGAGAGAATTCTTGACAGATAATCCAGAGTTGCTAAATCAGTGTTCTGGCAAATGACTTATGCCCGCCTCAGTCCTGCTGTGACAGAAGCCAGAAAATAAACTTTGGCTGCCGCTGCCACTTAAGAGCCTGGGGGACGGATCTCTGTTTGAGAATACGCTACTGGCCCTTGTCGCAAGAGTCTATTACAGCTGACTGCGTATGGTGCAGTTAGTCTGTCGTTCCTACGTAGAAGAGGCACCAGGAGATCTTCGTACATTTTACTACTGATATTAAATTTCAATAAAGAAAATTCAGCTCAACCATGTCAGTTAAATTAGCCAGGTCCTCGACTCTTTAACAGTATATCGTCGTAAAGGAATTACTGAATTGTCGAGGAAGACTAGTAACCAAATTGCAACATTTTTACATTTGTCGATTAAACTACAACAGCGGACGAATGCTCTTCAAATTTCTGATTTTGTAGTTCTTCAGATCATTTAGCCATTCCCTAACGGCTGGCCGCCATTACTGATCAGGGTTTTCAAAAAATGGGTGCCTTGAGTACATTCCATGGTAACGTTGTTCAGCAAGTTTTTCTGATAGATTCAAAAATAAATTAATTAACATAAATTATCTTCAGTTACAAGATAAGCAAGACGCCTTTGCTAATTATTTTGAGGATATAAGTTGGCCCCAGTTAGCATTTATGGCCAGCCAATCAAATGACAGCCTGTGTCTTGCTAGTATATGTAGCCACAACGTGAAAGCACTACTTATACTAGCTAGTGTAACTTACGAATAACTTAGTACTGGGCAGCCATAGGTTTTCAACACTAGCCTTTGTAATGATAAGTAATCAGTTTATTGATAACATGCTTGAAGGCATGCGACTGGAAGGCTGTCGTGGGAGTATTTGATATAAAACTTGCTCGACTTGGATCTAAATGCATAGGATAAAGAGAGCAGTAGTTTCGCTCAGAGACTCACTGATCAGAAGGCTATATTACCTGGAATCTCTTCTCCTCAACATTACGAGAGTAGCCAAAGTGGACGAGGTCGTGAAAATTGCATTAGGTGTAATAAAACGGAGCATTCTGCTCGATGGTGAAAAGGTAATGACAGATAACGTTTTCAGAAGCATGGCTGGGAAGGCGAACAGAGTAGCCACTCAATGAGTGTAAACAGTTACGTGGAATCAGTAACTCCCCCCTATCCTCTACCTATGCAATCGGTGTGTAGACTCTTGGATTCTGGTACCAAATATTTCCTCGTTTAATTATCCATGATATCTCAAGATTACTAAGATTTTTTAAATTTCCCACTTTAAGACCAATGTATAAACAAGTTCAGACGGTTAATAATCAGTCATTGCCTTTACAGGGGAGCTATAAGTTTATCTAAATCTTCAGCAGTTCTCATGGCCTATTACAATCTTTGTTTCTGAACATTTGTCTATTGGCTTACTATTGGGGCACGATTTCATAGACAAAACGAGTTGTGTCTTACTCTGGAAACAAGATTGTCCTTAAATTCCATCCGAGTGATTACCCGACTACTACGAGGTGCATTCAAGTTATAAGGGCAACGATTTTTTTTCTAATTAACTACTCATCCGAAATCGATGAAACTGGCGTTACTTCTCGACGTAATCGCCCTGCAGACGTACACATTGTTCACAACGCTGACGCCATGATTCTATGGCAGTGGCGAAGGCTTGTTTAGGAGTCTGTTTTGACCACTGGAAAATCGCTGAGGCAATAGCAGCACGGCTGGTGAATGTGCGGCCACGGAGAGTGTCTTTCATTGTTGGAACAAACCAAAAGTCACTAGGAGCCAGGTCAGGTGAGTAGGGAGCATGAGGAATCACTTCAACGTTATCACGAAGAAACTGCATAACGTTAGCTCGATGTGCGGGTGCGTTGTCTTGGTGAAACAGCACACGCGCAGCCCTTCCCGGACGTTTTTGTTGCAGTGCAGGAAGGAATTCGTTCTTCAAAACATTTTCGTAGGATGCACCTGTTACCGTAGTGCCCTTTGGAACGCAAAGGGTAAGGATTACGCCCTCGCTGTCCCAGAACATGGACACCATCATTTTTTCAGCACTGGCGGTTACCCCAAATTTTTTTGGTGGCGGTGAATCTGTGTGCTTCCATTGAGCTGACTGGAGCTTTGTTTCTGGATTGAAAAATGGCATCCACGTCTCATCCATAGTCACAATCGACGAAAAGAAAGTGCCATTCATACTGTCGTTGCGCGTCAACATTGCTTGGCAACATGCCACACGGGCAGCCATTTGGTCGTTCGTCAGCATTCGTGGGCACCCACCTGGATGGCACTTTTCGCATTTTCAGGTCGTCAAGCAGAATTGTGTGCACAGAACCCACAGAAATACCAACTCTGGAGGCGATCTGTTCAACAGTCATTTGGCGATCCCCCAAAACAATTCTCTCCACTTTCTCGATCATGTCGTCAGACCGGCTTGTGCGAGCCCGAGGTTGTTTCGGTTTGTTGTCACTCGATGTTCTGCCTTCATTAAACTGTCGTACCCACGAATGCACTTTCGACACATCCATAAGTCCATCACCACATGTCTCCTTCAACTGTCGATGAATTTCAATTGGTTTCACACCACGCAAATTCAGAAAACGAATGACTGCACGCTGTTCAAGTAAGGAAAACGTCACCATTTTAAGTATTTAAAACAGTTCTCATTCTCGCCGCTGGCGTTCCATCTGCCGTACGGTGCTGCCATCTCTGGGACATATTGACAATGAACGCGGCCTCATTTTAAAACAATGCGCATGTTTCTATCTCTTTCCAGTCCCGAGAAAAAAAAATCGGAGGTCTTAAAACTTGAGTGCACCTCCTATTAATTAGGTTGCCATTATCATCTTCCTTCAGTTAATAGGCTAGATTTCAGCAATTTCCAGTCGGACATCTGACATTTGGGCAAAGGTAAAGCCCAAAAGTCGGTACGTTTGTTAAGCGAATTTCCATACGTTTTGATGGAATAACTGGGTGAAACCAACAAAGTCAGTTGTCAAGTCGAACTCACCGAACAGGTTTCGGTGCGTCTCCTTCCGCTTATCGTCACAAAAATGTACAAGTTATGGAAGATTATGGATAAATTTCTTGGGAGGTGGGGGTGGGGTCATTGGGCCTTCTATCTCTCCGGTTTTGGTTGCTAGAAGCGATGGCGAGGGTTATCAGTCCGTCTTGGACTGCCGGGCGCTTAAACATAGTGTTTGGAATCGCTGCCTGTGTCAGATCTTCACAAGCGATTTACTTGGTTTTCTGGAGCGGACCGATTCACGATTTTGGATCTTAATCGAGTCTACCACCAGATACCACTAACAGAAGAATCCAAACCTGTGACTTCTTTCTGCACGGATTGGAACTTGAGTTTAACAGAGTTCCTTTCGGATTGTCAACTAATTCGCATCTGGCAGATTTCATCTTGGGCGAGATGAAGTTTCGTTTTGTGTATAGTTACCTCAATCCTGTCGTTATTTACTACGAGACCTTTGATGGACACCTTCAACGTCTTAAGGAGGTGGTGTCCCGTCTTAGGGTAATGGGACTAACAGCCAGACCTGCTAAGGTTAATTTTGGTCAAGCCAAGATATCTATTCTGAATATTTAAGTTCAATCAATGGGGTTAAAATTGATAACTGCTGCGCCAGGACCATCTATAACCCGCCCCGCCTCCTCTTCCTACCCCGCCAAGTCCCTGGAGTTAGAAGGGAATTGCAAAGTTTATTGGAATTTTTAACCCTTTCGTGAAGTTCATTCCAAACCGCCCCCCGAATCAACATCGTCAGAGGGGAGAGCGATTTCAGTGGTCAGATACCCAGCAGTCAGCTTCTGATGCACTGAAGCATGCATTCAGTAATGCCCACGTGAAGCCATTCTAGATTTTCAGCGTCAGCTTTTTCTCCATGGTGATGTCTCCAACTCAGGGTCTCTCCAGCCCTGTTACAATACTTTGACGGCGATCAGCAGCCCGTCATGTATGCACCAGAGGTGAAATGATACGTATGCTAGTTGAAAGCGTTGGCAGTCGTATTTGGGCTGGATAAATTAAGTTCGATTTAGAGCATAGATATTTCTTATTAGATAATCGGGCGCTAAGCTGGGTAGTTGCTAGGTCCCTTAAATAGACTTGATAGCACACTAGACAGACCGAATTTTAGGTTTTGCAGTTTACTATGAAACACAAAAGGAAGTCGGACAACCAGTTGGCTGATGCGCTGAGTCGTGTGTTTAGTGGAGATCAGAAATCCGCTGGGACCATGCAGTTGGTATATTGCAGCAGTACTAACACAGATGTCATCACTTTTCGGGCATTTGAAGGGGGACTAGGAGGGGATCAAGCACTGTGGAGATCAAGGATCAGCTCCATAGAGGGAAGCTAGTAGCTGGTTATCATCTTAACAATATCTTCTATATTATTGCACCAATTACCTAAGGAAAGTTAATGATTTGTTTCCTCCAAAATTTAATTCCGGCTGTATTAATGCACTTTCATTATTGATTTGTGGGGTCATTTTTGGTACAGTGTTTGGGAAGAGAGACCGACGGACAAATTGTTTGTGGGTTATTTAGAACCGCTTCCATACACTAAGAGTGGAAACAAGAATTTTTTATTGTGCTGGGTGCTTTCGCCTAGTTTGTGTGGCTTGTTCCAAGTAGCGGTGCGACAATGGTTTTGACAATTTAGCTGCTGGCCCTCACAAGACATTCGTCATTGATAGTGCGCTTCCCTAAACTTCTAGGGAAAGTAGGAAATTCTGGTTTGGTAACACCATATTGCACATCATTACCATCCCAAACTATCCCCAACCGTCGTTTGCTGAAGTTGTTAACCGGAAATTTAAATAGGCGTTAATTCATAAGCTGCGACGTAGTCGCAAATTGAACAGTGACCCGAATAAAGAATAAGTTTCCTTTACTTCACATCTACGGTCACAAAATTTTTGACATTAGATTACCGGTTTCGGTCTATAATGACTCTCTTCAGATCTTTTTTTAAATAAAAACATGTCTTAATATGCTGGAGCATTTCATGACGCCGTTATGGCTTCAGTATATTAGGACGCGTTTTTATAAAACAGATCTGAAGATGGTCATCATAAACCGAAACCGGCAGTCTGATGACGAAATTTTTGACAAAGTAAAGAAATTTTAGGCGCTGCTTATGTGTCATAGTCTCAGAGTAACTGGGATAAATCCATCAGTTCCGTTAATTTTGATTTCAATTCGGCTGTGCAGGACGTGCGTAAGGCCACACATGCGCAATTAATGCTTGTGTAATCGATTAACTGTCCGACATCCAATCTTGGTGCATCAGTGACCTCCTTGCCAAGGAAATTGGTCCTGACACCGTTAAAAGAACTTGGAGCAAGGCGGTTAGTACCACTAGAACAAGGCGAGAGGCCCCGAGATATCACGACCGTGAGCATCCTAACTAGTGAAGAATTGGGTATCTTGTTTTCCTTAAGAATTTCTGGTCGCAGAGCAGGGGAGCATATAGAATTTCTGCCAAGCAATGGCTGTGTTTTGTTGGACCGCGTTATATTCTATAGATGCCCGTACTGGTTAGACTCCTAGTTAAAATTATAGCTACTAGAAAACTCCATAGGGTTCGTCTTAGGTCAAGATTGGCGCTTCTTCTTATAACTGTGAGGTTGGTGGATCTCAATAACAATGTTTGAGTGTTAGGAGGTATGATTAACCAGTGCGGCACTTCAATATCACATCAAAAGCGTTATATAATCTCTTCGCCTTTCTAGCTATGCAACCGCTTCCTTCGCGTTCTGATAGGGGGCATGCGTGCTCTCTACCGCGCCTACTTAATGGAGTTGCTAATAGCTCGCCCTCAACCGTTTTCCATCGGAATTGTAGGATGACCACAAAAGGACAAGGGCTGCAAGTCATGTAGGAGTTGGATGGTGTGAGCATTTGCCGAAGCAGAATATAACTTTTTAGTCGATGGGGTGATTCTCAATTTTACGAATTTAGTATCGCCGAGAAGCACGTCGTTCAGATTTGGTATAAGACGGGCTTGGAAGTTAATTTGATATTTAGCAAATAAATTCGCCAAATATACGTGCAAAATTAAAAGGTTCTTTTTATTTACGCTACCAGTTTCGGCAATGAAATGCATTACATAGGAGCTAGTAGAAATTCAAAGTGGGAAAATTGTAGGTGCTTGTGCGGTGGATGTTTCCATAATGAACATAATGAAGGTAGCCCAAGTGTTTGGTGTTCCAAGAGGCACCGCATCAAAGACTTGTACCGCTTGTAGGGAAAGCGGAAAGATATCTTCCTGCAGGACACAGCGCGAAGGAAATGTGTGTTAAGTGATGATGGCGGACAGTCGTTGAAGAGGATTGTGACGAAAAATAAAGAGGATGACAGCTGCAAAAGTAACTGCGCAACTGAACGTCGCAGCCGCGAACCTATCCAGCGCCAAAGCAACAAGAAGGGCTCTCCAGAAACTGGAAATTGCAGGGCGAGCTGTAAATCCGAAGCCATAACTTACTGACGCGAATGTTCGTAATAGGGAAACTTGGTGTCGAGGCCGTAAAACATGGACCATGGAACAATGGAAGGAAGTCATTTCCTCGGATGAGTCTTGTTTCACACTGTTATCAACTTCTAGCCGAGTTTACGTTCGAAGAGTCAAATGTGGCGGATGTTCGTTGATGATATGGGCAGCCATGTCCTGATTTTCTATGAGTTCATGGTAACTGGACTAGGTCACGTTACTGGCCAGGATTACGTGAGTATTTAACTGAGCAGGTCCATCCCATGCTACAGTGTTTGTTGCCCAATGATGATGCTGAGATCCAAGGCGACAGGGACACTGCTCACACAATTCGCATCGTCCAGGATCGGTTTTGTGAGCTCGAGGATGAATTGCTAAATCTCCGCTGGCCACTATAACCCTCATACATCAATATTATTGAGCCTTTGTGGTATACTTTGGAGAGACCGTGCGCGATCGCTTTCCACCTCCGTAATTGTTACTTGCAGTTGCCAAAATTTGCAGGAGGTATGGTATAAGATTTCCTTGAATACCATACAGCTCCTGAATTTATCCACTACAAGACAACTGGAAGATGTATTTAAAACCAATGTTTCTCTTACGCCGTATTAGGAAAGGTAATGTGTTATGTTTTTGGTGTTACCATATTAATGTGACCCTCTAAATATTCCTTGGCAGGAAAGATGATTCACAGAATGGAACCGGACGGCCGAGATGGAAGATGCAGCTCCACAGAGCGTCCGTGAACTCCATCCCACCAAGGCCTCGAATACAACGCGTGTGAGGATAGCAACGCATAGCGCACAATGCACAACGAGCAATCACTCAGACACAATTTTAGTTTCTCCGAACACATTCCAGAACTTTAACCGCTGACATATACGATATAGAAAAAAATGAAAACAAACATGATATCCGAGTAGACGGTAGTCTATAATCTACAACCTGCATTCACACCGCCCCATCCTCGCTCCCCACCAAATGATCTCTTGTGGAATGGACGTGGGCCAGACGATTTCTGATGTCGGCAGCGTTTCTAGTACGGAAATCTCTACAGGACTGTCCAGAGGTTCACCAAATTTTTCGAGCAACTTGATGATTTAAATGGCACATTTTGATCTACACCTACATCAACATCTGTACTCTGCCAATCTACATATACATCAACATTAATGCTCTTCAAATCTCTGCAAAAAGCATGACAGATGGGTGCTTCCTATTGGACTACTTGCTGTAGCTTCTTCCTGTTTTTGAACCGTCACGTAAAGATGCTGTGGTGTGTGATGTCATAATAAAACAGTATTTACTTTGATTCTATATTATATTTTGATAGGAAGGTTGTGGTGACCAACAGTACGATTTTCCGAAGTTAGGTTATGTTAAAGATGACAGTTTTCTTGTGAGTTGTCGAAGCCAACATATGAGAACTTTCTATAGTGGAAAGGAAGACGAATTTTGCTGGTAATGCCACACCCTTCCCCGTTCTCTCTCGCAAATTATTTTAGCAAGTCATTCTTTCGCTCAGCCTTTCTGCGAACACTTTTATCTAAGTTTTAATGGCTTATTGATTCGAAATGGAAATGAACTATTATTAATTTCGAAAGCATAGAATGCTTTTTACAGTCTGCAATTTGAAAACTGATTCCACGATTTCAGCTCAAGTTGTAAATTAAGGCTACCGGTATTAGAAATCCAGTTCCCTATTATGTGTATAAAACAA
Source organism: Schistocerca gregaria (assembly GCF_023897955.1). Lineage (NCBI taxonomy): Eukaryota > Metazoa > Arthropoda > Insecta > Orthoptera > Acrididae > Schistocerca > Schistocerca gregaria. The sequence goes on along the minus strand of NC_064920.1, from coordinate 496,446,036 downwards.
TATGCAATCTTTCTACTGTCCGTCATGAAGTAGTGAAATCACTGATACTCGCGATAGCACGCACTTCTTTTCACCAGTGGGACCGTCAAAATGCTGGCCATAAGCTACTCGTCCAGACCCAATAAACACCTCCTAACAATAATTATACTCGTAGTTATTCTCATGATGATGGGAATTCCCAGAAGTCCCACTGATGAAAAGAAGTGGGTGCTATCGCGAGTATCAGTAATTTCGTTACTTAGCGACGGACAGTAGAAAGATTTCTAATACCGGTAGCCTTAATTTACAACTTGAGCTGAAATTGTGGAATCAGTTTTCCAATTACAGACTGTAAAAAGCATTCTACGCTTTCGAAATTAATAACGGTTCATTTCCATTTCGAATCAATAAGCCATTAAAACTTAGATAAAAATGTTCTCAGAAGGGCTGCAGCGAAAGAAAGACTTGCGAAAATAATTTGCGAGAGAGGACGCGGAAGGGAGAGGCATTACCGGCAAAATTCGTCTTCCTTTCCACAGTAGTAAGATGAAAGGACAGCTTCGTGCTTTACTTGTGTTCTCCTGAAGATTGTCGGTCAAACGCAAGCATTTTGCTTGAACGCATTATCTGAGGAAACACGACTGTAGAACAGATGGATAAATTTTGTTATGTAATAATGCTATGTAACATGTAAGTTGGTATCTCTTATTATACAGCAAATTAATCACTCTTTTAAACCAAGACACGTACTGTGAATGTTATACAGTGATTTAGCTAGCTTCTTGACTGACTTAGACGTTCCAAGAATAAAATAAATTTCTTCATCAAAGACGAAAAGATACCGGTAAAGAAGTTCCGTCAAAGACATCAGGAAAGCGCAAAACCTAGAGGGAAACGTAATCATTCGGAGTGGAACCAAAAAAATGGTTCAAATGGCTCTGAGAACTATGGGACTAAACTTCTGAAGTCATCAGTCCCCTAGAATTTAGAACTACTTAAACCTAACTAACATAAGAACATCACACACATACATGCCCGAGGTAGGATTCGAAACTGCGATCGTACCGGTCGCGCGGTTTCAGGCTGTAGCACCTAGAACCTCTCGGCCACCGGTAGGGTGATGTTGGGAGAATTTCTCACACTGACAATTGGTCACATATCCAGAAGAACGGCCATGACAACCTCCGCTTAGGTTGGCAGAACACTTAGAAGATGCGACAAACGCACTAAAGAGACAGCCTACATTACGCTTGTCCGTCCTCTGCTGGAATATTGCTGCACGATATGGGATCCTTACCAGGTAGGATTGACGGACGACATTGAAAGAGTGTAAAGAAGGACAACTCGTTTCGTTTTATCGCGCAATAGGGGTGAGAGTGTCACTGATATGAGGCGCGAGTTGGGGTGGCAGTCACTGAAACAACGGCGCTTTTCTTTGCGGCGAGATCTACTTACGAAATTTCAAAAACCAACTTTCTCTTCCGAATGCGTAAATATTTTGTTGACACCCACGTATGTAGGGAGAAATAATCATCATAATAAAATAAGAGAAATCAGAGCTCGAACGGAAAGATTTAAGTGTTCCTTTTTCCCACGCGACGTTCAGGAGTGGAATGATAGAGAAGTAGTATGAAAATGGCTCGATGAACCCTATGCCAGGCACTTAAGTGTGAATTGGCGAGTAACCATGTAGATGTAGATGTGGGAGGTTGTCCTGGCTCGGCATCGTCACCGACCGATATTCTGTCCTGTTGAAAACGGTTAAGCCACTTATAGCAGCACTGCTTGGGACTCGTATAATCATCCCCCTATGGTTGGATAAACAGTTTCAGTTTCTCTGCACGTCTCATTTCAGCGACTATATCTCGTTTACTGACGTTCAGAGCTAAACGCGGAAAACGGCAGTGTGTTGCCTAAACCTTCCGCATCGTGTCTTAAACACCGCACGGCGAGGGAAACGTAACCATTCGGAGTGGAACCAAAAAAATGGTTCAAATGCCTCTGAGCGCTATGGGACTAAACTTCTGAGGTCATCAGTCCCCTAGATCTTAGAACTACTAAACCTAACTAACCTAATGACATCACACACATCCATGCCCGAGGCAGGATTCGAACCTGCGGCCGTAGCGGTCGCGCGATTCCAGACTGTAGTGCCTAGAACCGCTCGCCACCCCGGCCGGCTGTAGTGGAACCACGGAGCGTTAGGAACTGTTGAAGCAGTGAATAAATGTAAAGCGAGAAGGTACGTACGAGCGAAACACTGTTCACCATACTGTAGAGCAATATTATGTGTTTCTGAATAGAAAACTATACTTTAAGAATTACTTATCATTTAAGTTGTGATTAATAGGATAACGTAATATACAGATGAAGAATAAAGCTTAACTGCCGAGGAGACATTCAAATGATAACATTGCAGTTTCCAGATTTACAGAAAGAAATCGGAAATGTATGGTGTGATTGACAACAAGGGATGACTGGTGAATCAGCTGATAGACATGGTTTAAGAAAAGACAACAAGAATATAACAAGAAACGTCTGATCACTTCCAATGAACTGAAGACATTGTAACAACTGTTAGTTTTTCTCAAGTGCTCCAGTAAGTTCAGCTTTCGTTCATTGCTAATTTTTGGATATAAGATGTGTTTGGTTGCTGCAGTCCTCACTCAGTAGATGAAGAACAAGCTTTGAATCATACTTTCACAAACTCTTTCTTAGTTAATGTCGAAGATTACTTGCTGCTGTACCTCCACCAAACTGACCAATATATCGCACCCCAGTCATTAGATGTTTTCTTAATTATTCCAGTACTGTCCAGTCTAAGGTTTCCTGTGAAAATGGGATAGACTGTGGTATCTCTTACGCACTACGGTATTTTATGTTATTTTTGGAAAATTGTTGTTGTTGTGGTCTTCAGTCCAGAGACTGGTCTGATGCAGCTCTCCATGCTACTCTATCATGTGCAAGCTTTTTCATGTCCCAGTACCTACTGCAGCCTACATCCTTCTCAATCTGTTTAGTGTATTCATCTCTTGGTCTCCCTCTACGTTTTTTACCCCCCACTCTGCCCTCTAATACCAAATTGGTGATCCCTTGATGCCTCAGAACATGTCCTACCAACCGATCACTTCTTCTGGTCAAGTTGTGCCACAAACTCCTCTTCTCCCCAATTCTGTTCAATACCTCTTCATTAGTTATGTGATCTACCCATCTAATCTTCAGCATTCTTCTGTAGCTCCACATTTGGAAAGCATCTATTCTCTTCTTGTCTAAACTATTTATCGTCCACGTTTCACTTCCATATATAGCTACATTCCATACAAATACTTTCAGAAGCGACTTCCTGACACTTAAATCTATACTTGGTGTTAACAAATTTCTCTTCTTCAGAAACGCCTTCATTGGCATTGCCAGTCTACATTTTATATCCTCTCTACTTCGACCATCATCAGTTATTTTGCTCCCCAAATAGCAAAAGTTATTTACTAATTTAAGCGTCTCATTTCCAAATCTAATTCCCGCAGCATCACCCGATTTGATTCGAGTACATTCCATTATCCTCATTTGGAAAATTATAGACCACATATTTTTACTATTCCACTAACTACAAAAATGTGAAGAAACATCAGAGTTTGATTCTCTAGTAAGATACTGCCGATTACGACAGGAAATCTCAGAGTACCCAGTTTAAATGGTAGTTTCATACATAATTTGTTGGAAAGGAATAACACATAGTACGCAGAAAAAAATTCAGTGCATTGTAAAGTGGAATGTAATACAAAAATTCTGCGGAATATTTTATGACGATATTTGAAAAATACATACCAAATCAAATGACGATAATGTGATCTTTCTTCTCATCTACGCCTATATGGATCCATAGTTAGCCTTTGCATTCCAGGGCGTCTTATCCCAGACATGCGTCACATTTTAGTATTTGTCTTTCTATGTTTTTACTTAGGAAAAAAAGGCAATAAACACACTTTAAAAATACCTTTGTTATAAACACGTTAATTTACAGAAACCGACACCTTGGACTACGTGACATTTATTTCACTTCGTATATAGCAAGCAGTCGGAAGCTAGACTTAAATACGGAGCCAAGCGACGAAAATGGAGTTACCAAGTTTAGCATGATCATAGACACGTGTAATAAATACGTGGGATGTTCAATTACTAATGCAACAATTTTTGTGATAGCAGGTTGGTTTTATTTAGGATTTTAATTTACGACATTATTCCCCCCCTCTTTTGGCTATAAAAAACCTGCCAACTTACTGGGAGGGCGTGTGTATCCGCATCGTGTCACGCTACTGGTCGGCGTCGCAGCCAACGTCTTACTGAATAACCTCCCCATCATCCACGTACTGCTTCCCTATGGGTGCTTGCTTCACTGGGCCAGACAGACGGAAGCTCTTTATGGTCATCTTTCAGGTGGCGAGGATCCCAGCGGCCACACACGTTCCAGTACCCCAGCTTGGGGGACGAGGGTATCAACGCTACCAATAGAGACGTCCAGTTGAGCAGCAAGGTGTTTGATAGTCATCGTCCGATCACGTTCCAACATGGCAGGAGTCACAGCTGTGTGCAGCCAGCCGCAGGTTTACGTGAACTTGTTGCTATGGTGACAGACGCCTCGCCTTCTATTCCAGCGACTCACTGTGGTTTTGTTCCCTCTCTGGTCTCAGTAGACACACTGTCAGCGCCTATGAATATCTACGATGCTCTGGTTTTCCGCTAAAGGAAACGCGATGACAGCTTTGTTCCTGGAACGCACCGCCGCTACAGACGCCATTTTTAAGGCGAAGTATAGTTTCGCCACCTACCGGAACTTCATGAAACTGTAGGGGCTGAAGTGGGAATAATCCACGATGTTCCAGAACAAATTCCGCAATTTTTCAACCGAAACTGCCCGAGAATAGACGTTTTGCATCACTTATTAAATGTGTAAGTGGGCTGTTTAGGTTTTTATGTTGGTAGCACCAATCACTGACTGTGCTGTGTGCACTATGTAAGTGGGCTGTTTAGGTTTTTATGTTGGTAACGTCACGTAGCGCTCTATATGAAAATCACTGGCTGTGCTGTGTGCTGGTTGGCTTTGTTGGATAATTCGCTATTGTAGCGTTGGGCAGTTGGATGTGAACAGCGCATAGCGTTGCGCAGTTGGAGGTGAGCCGCCAGCAGTGGTGGATGTGGAGAGAGAGATGCCGGAGTGTGGAGAGCGGATGATCTGGACCTGTGTCCATCAGAAGGAGTAAATTTGTAAAACTGGATGTCATGAACTGATTTGCTAACTATGCCTATCAGTAGTTAGTGCCTTCAGTAGTTACAATCTTTTATTTAGCTGGCAGTATTGGCGCTCGCTGTATTGCAGTAGTTCGAGTAACGAATATTTTTGTGAGGTACGTGATTCATGAAAGGTATAGTTTATTGTTAGTCAGGGGAATTCTTTTGTAGATACCATTCAAAGTTAGATTGCGTTGCGCTAAAAATATTGTGTGTCAGTTTAGTGTTGATCAGAATAAGTAAAGAGAGAAATGTCTGAGTACGTTCAGTTCTCCTCAGCAGTTTGAAAATAAAATAACGTAAGGGGTTTACCAGCACAGTAATTCATCAATTTCTCTAAGGGGACGTTTCAAATGTCCTTCGTCGTTTCCCTAAGCCGGATCTTATATATTTGTAGTTAGCACACGTCTCATCCGGCAGCAGTGGCCGAGCGGTTCTAGGCACTTCAGTCTGGAATCCCGTGACCGCTACGGTCGCAGGTTCGAATCCTGCCTCGGGCATGGATGTGTGTGATGTCCTTAGGCTAGTTAGGTTTAAGTAGTTCTAGGTTCTAGGGAACTGATGACCTCAGATGTTAAGTCCCATAATGCTCAAAGCCATTTGAACCATTTTTTTTAACCAGACGTCTCCGTTTACAAAAATAGTAATTGGATACTGACTTATATCGTGTGTAGGATGAATACGGGGTGTTCTAGAAGGAGTTATCGTATTTCATAAGAGCACAACTTCTGCATGAATGAAGACTGATCTTAGGATTAATTACAACTTACGCATCGAAGCTTAAAGTGTGGCACCATTTGTAAGTTTTCGGTTCATGGATGTTAGGGTTGAGTATCCATGACGCAGCCGATTCGCTCGTTCATTACTCAATGTAGGACGAGTCGAAACGGCAACGTCACAGAAATAAGAGGCATTTTGCCTTCACAGTCTCGTTAGGTGCAGTAAAGTTACAACTGTGCGGCATGACTTTTGTCAACACTGCAGCACTGCGCCTGCATTCAATAACGGCACAGGAATTTCGAGAATCTGGTTGTTTATGCACGTGTTTATTTTATTAATGTATGTGGAAGACTCCTTCTATAATCCTCCTCTGCTAACAACTGTGCGTGAACTGTAGTGCCGCATAACAACAGCAGCGAACACAATTACCGCTAGACACATTCGTAAAACTATGGGACGAGTTTCATTGTCGTCTGGATGTTTACCTGAGTCCGGTGAGTACACTCTAAACATTTATGAGAAGTAAATAATAGCTTTGATCCTAAACGTCGTATGTGCAAGCATGGAAAAGTTTTCCCTCTGTACAAACTGAGAGCTATATTGAAAATAAGAAGAAAAACTTCTTATTTCTTTGCGTGGTAATATTTACGCAGGTCTCTAATTTCACTCGTGAAGAAGACGACGTTTTTAGGCAGCCTTTACTATATGCTGTGACTATCTTCCTTCTGTATAAAACGACAGATCGTTGATTGAGAGTGCCGTTAGGTGGTTTTGTCCTACGATAGCGGATCCCAGACACTTCACCTTTCTGTTTAAGCACAGTGCTTAAGTGCACTTGCGAAAAGTTTCAGCGACGACATAAACGAAATTTATATGGGCTTGACAGCTTGTCGGGCGTTGAGCATACCATGTTGTAGAAACTGCACAATATTTCTACGACGCATCTGCTCGTCATCTTCAGGTACTTTACCAGCTCCTTCAACGGCTTTCGCATAACGACAAAAAAGTGTCTGGTACCATATATCTTGGATAATATTAGAAGAAGGAAGAGTGTGGCTTAACTTCCCGTCGAATACCAGTTTATTAGAGAGAGATGCCAACGTCGGATTGGGAACGCTATGGAAGGAAACCGGCCAAGAGCTATCCATCGTAACCATTTGCCTTAAGTGATTTAGGGAAATCACGGAAAATTCGAAATTCGATGAGCGGACAGTTTTTTGAACAGATGTCCTCCAGAATACCTGTTCAGTGTCACAGCACTGCACTGCACCTCCAATAAACAAAGTTACATTTCTCCTTGATTAATATCATTTGATGAAAGCGTCGCTTCGATGTCTCGAAAAGCTCAAGAAATGAAACTGGGGTGTTCTTTTTAATGTGATAACCAAAATATAAATGTGTTTAAACATCGTAATCCAGTATCTAACAAGGCTGTTACCGTTCCAGACCGCATGTCATCATCATCTTAATCTTGCTATTGCTCTACCGATGTCACCGTTTCTCGCCTTCTGTATGTCAGTACAGCGTATGTTTCATCAAATGAAACATTGTGGTTCCAGCGACCTTTTCAAGTCTCAGACTTCTATGACGTATGTAAGTAGACTGAAGTGACAAATGAAAATTTGCACCAAGGCTAGGAGTCGAACCCAGGTCTCCTACTACCTATACAGATCCGCTAACCACTACGACAACCAGCCACAGGGACTTTGCACAGCTGCATGAGTTTACCCTGCCCCCTCTCCCTCCTTCGTATCTTGCTAGTCACTTTCTAGTAGTCATCATGGGTCACATGGCCCAATTTATGACCACTAGAGTCATCCACACTGTTTACTGCATACCAAGAATTATTGGTTTTCAAATACAGACGGTACTGAAAAGTTCCCGATTTGACCTAGTTAATATCACTCGATTTTATATTCATAGCGTTCAAGTTATTTGTAAACTAAGGCACGTCCGCAGTTTCCAATTTAAGTCAATGGGAACCACTTTAAACGCCTACAATCATAGATTTAGAAAGGCTTAGTGTAACGACGTAATTTTAAGCATGCTGCGTTTTACCTTGTTTACTGATCTCTCAGCATGGTGGTAGTGGTAGTGTCCTATGGGACCAAACTGTTGAGGTCATAGGTCCCAAGGTTTACACACTACTTAATCTAACTTAAACTAACTTACTCTAAGTACAGCACTCAGACCCATGCCCGAGGGAGGACGAACCTCCGACGGGAAGAGCCACGCGAACCGCGCAAGGTGCCCCAGACCACGCGGTGAACGCTCAATGCACGTATGCAAACGTTCAGATGAATCTATAGCGGTGTAGCTGATTCTACGACTACATCAGCAAACCACAACAAAAAATATGGCAAATCCTACATTTTATTTATTTATTTACTTATTTTTCCGTGGGACCACATTAAGGAGAAGTCTCCATGGTCATGGAACGAGTCAATACATGAAATTATAACACGTGTGTAGAAACAGCTAAAATGAAATATAAGAAACATATTCAGGCCGCAAGTCGTAAGTTTAAATAAAGAAAATCAACAATGTAACACTGGAATTTACTTAATTTTTTAGCTCTTCCAGGAGCTCCTCTAAAGAATAGAAGGAGTGAGCCATGAGGAAACTTTTCAGTTTAGACTTAAAAGTGTTTGGGCAACTGCTAAGATTTTTGAGTTCTTGTGGTAGCTTACTGAAAATGGAGGCAGCAGAATACTGCACTCCTTTCTGCACAAGAGTCAAGGAAGTGCATTCCACATGCAGATTTGATTTCTGTCTAGTATTAACTGAGTGAAAGCTGCTAAACCTTGGGAATAAGCTAATATTGCTAACAACAAACGACATTAAAGAAAATATATACTGCGAGGGCAATGTCAAAATTCCCAGACTATTGAATAGAGGTCGACGAGAGGTTTTCGAACTTACACCCCACATAGCTCGAACAGCCCGTTTTTGAGCCAAAAATACCCTTTTGAATCAGAAGAATTACCCCAAAAAATAATACCATATGACATAAGCGTATGAAAATATGCGAAGTAGACTACTTTTCGTGTTGAAATGTCACTTATTTCAGATACTGTTCTAATGGTAAATAAAGCGGCATTTAGTTTCTGAACAAGATCCTGAACATAATATGCCCATTCTGTCTGATCAAAATATCAGTTCTTGTTGAATTGTGAGTGAGAAACTGTAAACACTGAGTCTTACTGTGATTTAGCATCAAATTATTTTCCACAAGCCACGAACTTATTTCATGAACTACATTATTTGATAATGTTTCAATGTTACACACAAGATCCTTCACTACCAAGCTGGTATCATCAGCAAACAGAAATATTTTTGAATCACCTGTAATAATAGAAGGCATATCATTTATATAAATAAGAAACAGCAGTGGCCCCTTCACCGACCCTTGGGGAACGCCCCACTTAACAGTGCCCCGTTGGGACTGAACATCACTACCACTCTCAATATTGCGGAGAATTGCCTTCTGTTCTTAAAGTAAGAGGCGAACCAATTGTAAGCTACTCCTCTTACTCCACAATGGTCCAACTTCTGCAGTAATATTTTGTGGCCAACACAGTCAATTATCAAAGAAAACACCCAACGCTCGCAACCTTTTATTTAATCCGTCCAAAACTTCAAAGAGAAAAGAGAATATAGCATTTTCAGTTGTTAAGCCATTTCTAAAACCAAACTGTACATTTGACAGCAAATTATGTGAATTTAAATGCTCCAGTAACCTTGTATATACAACCCTCTCGATAACTTTAGCAAACACCGATGGCATAGGTCTATAATTGTCAACATTATCCCTGTCTCCCTTTTTATAAAGTGGCTCCCTTACCGAGTACTTTAATCGGTCAGGAAACCGACCACTCCTAAAGGAAATGTTACAGATATGGCTAAGTACTGGGCTAGCGTACATAGAACAATACTTCAGTATTCTGCTAGATACCCCGTCATATCCATGAGAGTTCTTGTTATTTAGTGATTTAATTATTAAATCAATCTCCCTCTTCTTAGTATCATGGAGGAACATTTCAGGTAACAGTCTCGGAACACTTTTTTCTACAAGCGCTACACGAGTCCCTGTTGGGACTAGGTTTCTATTTTGTTCACCTGCTATATTCAGAAAGTGATTATTAAATACTGTACATATATGCGACTTATTAGTAACACGGACATTCCCACTACGCACTGATTCTATATCCTCGACCTGTCTCTGCAGACCAGCCACTCCCTTTACGACAGACCATATGATTTCAATTTTATCCTGAGACTTAGCTATTCTACCTGCATACCACATACTTTTTAAGCTTTCATAATAACTTTTTTAAGCACCTTACAATACTGTTTGTAATGGGATGCTGCATTTAGATTGTGACTGTTTCTAACGATTTGATATAATTGCCACTTTGTTCTACAAGATATTCTTATCCCTTTAGTCAGCCACCCAGGCTGCCTGTTTGTGCTAGTACCCTGTTTTGAACGTTCTAATGGAAAGCAAGAGCACGAGCACGAGAAAAGTCTTGAGGAAAGCATTATTTTTATCGTCTACTGTATCAGCACTATAAACATCTTGCCACTCTTGTTCCTTGATAAGGTTTACAAAGGCCTCTACAGCAACTGGATCAGCTTTCCTAAAAAGTTGATAACTATGTTTAACATGTGTTGCAGCACGTAAATCTTTTAGAGTTAAAATTTCTGCCTCATGATCTGAAAGGCCATTCACCTTTTTGCTAACAGAATGGCCTTCTAATAGTCAGGAATGAACAAAATTATTGTCTATGGTTGTTCTACTGTTCCCTTGTACTCTCGCTGGAAAGAATACGGTTTGAATAAGATTATATGAATTTAAGTTAGAAGGCCTCGGGAAAGTACGGGGAGGGCTGCAATGTCAAAGGGTTCATGGCAAATACAGGATGTGCTTGGATCAAGGAACAGTCGGAATTATAGTTGTAAATTGTTGTAGTTGCGCTGGAAAAGTCCCTGAGCTTCAAGCGATAATAGAAAGCACAGAAGCTGATATCGTTATAGGTACAGAAAGCTGGCTAAAGCCTGAAATAAGTTCTGCAGAAATTTTTACGAAGTCTCAGACGGTGTTCAGGAAAGATAGATTAGGCAGAATTGGCGGTGGAGTGTTTGTGTATGTCAGTAGTGGTTTATCTAGTAGTGAAGTCGAAGTAGATACTCCGTGCGAATTGGTATGGGTGGAGGTTATACTTAACATCGGAACTAAGTTAATAATTGGCTCCTTCTACCGACCCCCAGACTCCGATGATACAGTTGCGGAACAGTTCAGAGAAAGTTTGAATCTCGTAGCAATTAAATATCCCACTCATACGGTTATAGTTGGTGAGGACTTCAACCTTCCCTCGATATGTTGGCAAAAATACTGGTTCAAAACCGGTGGTAGGCAGAAAACATCTTCCAAGATTGTCCTAAATGATTTTTCCGAAAATTATTTCGAGCAGTTAGTCCACGAACCCACGCGAATTGTAAATGGTTGCGGAAACACACTTTACCTCTTAGCCACAAACAATCCAGAGCTGATAGAGAGAATCATGACTGATACAGGGATTAGTGATCACAAGGTCGTTGTAGCTAGGCTCAATACCGTTTCTTCCAAATCCATCAGAAACAAACGCAAAATAATTTTATTTAAAAAAGCGGATAAAGTGCCACTAGAAGCCTTCCTAAAAGACAATCTCCATTCCTTCCGAACTGACTATGCAAATGTAGACGAGATGTGGCTCAAATTCAAAGATATAATAACAACAGCAATTGAGAGATTTATACCTCATAAATTGGTAAGAGATGGAACGGATCCCCCGTGGTACACAAAACAGGTCCGAACGCTGTTACAGAGGCAACGGAAAAAGCATGCGAAGTTCAGAAGAACGCGAAATCCCGAAGATTGGCTAAACTTTACAGATGCGCGAAATTTGGCACGGACTTCGATGCGAGATGTCTTTAGTAGGTTCCACAACGAAACATTGTCTCGAAATTTGGTAGAAAATCCGAAGAAATTCTGGTCGTATGTAAAGTACACAAGCGGCAAGACGCAGTCAATACCTTCGCTGCGCAGTGCCGATGGTACTGTTACCGACGACTGTGCCGCTAAAGCGGAGTTATTGAACGCGGTTTTCCGAAATTCCTTCACCAGGGAAGACGAATGGAATATTCCAGAGTTTGAAACACCAACATCTGCTAGCATGAGTTTCTTAGAAGTAGATACCTTAGGGGTTGCGAAGCAACTCAAATCGCTTGATACGGGCAAGTCTTCAGGCCCAGATTGTATACGATTAGGTTCCTTTCAGATTACGCTGATACAATAGCTCCCTACTTAGCACTCATATACAACCGCTCGCTCACCGATAGATCTGTATCTACAGATTGGAAAATTGCGTAGATCGCACCAGTGTTTAAGAAGGGTTGTAGGAGTAATCCATCTAACTATAGACCTATATCATTGACGTCGGTTTGCAGTAGGGTTTTGGAGCATATACTGTATTCGAACATTATGAATCACCTCGAAGGGAACGATCTATTGATACGTAATCAGCATGGCTTCAGAAAACATCGTTCTTGTGCAACGCAGCTAGCTCTTTATTCGCACGAAGTAATGGCCGCTATCGACAGGGGATCTCAAGTTTATTCCGTATTTCTAGATTTCCGAAACCTTTTGACACCGTTCCTCACAAGCGACTTCTAATCAAGTAAGCTCAGTTGTGCGACTTCTTATCAAGCTGCGGGACTATGGGGCATCGTCTCAGCTGTGCGACTGGACTCGTGATTTCCTGTCAGGAAGGTCGCAGTTCGTAGTAATAGACGACAAATCATCGAGTAAAACAGAAGTGATATCATTTGTTCCCCAGGGAAGCGTTCTGGGACCTCTGCTGTTCCTGATCTATATAAATGACCTGGGCGACAATTTGAGCATTTCTCTTAGGTTGTTCGCAGATGATGCTATAATTTACCGTCTAGTAAGGTCATCCGAAGACCAGTATCAGTTGCAAAGCGATTTAGAAAAGATTGCAGTATGGTGTGGCAGGTGGCAGTTGGCGCCAAAAAAAAAAAAAAAAAAAAAAAAAAAACAAAAAAAAAAAAAAACGAAAAGTGTGAGGTGGTCCACATGAGTTCCAAAAGAAATCCGTTGGAATTCGATTACTCGATAAATAGTACAATTCTCAAGGCTGTCAATTCAACTTAGTACCTGGGTGTTAAAATTACGAACAACTTCAGTTGGAAAGACCACATAGATAATATTGTGGGGAAGTCGGGCCAAAGTTTGCGTTTCATTGGCAGTCCACTAAAGAGACAGCTTACACTACACTCGTTCGTCCTCTGTTAGAATATTGCTGCGCGGTGTGGGATCCTTACTAGGTGGGATTGACGGAGGACATAGAAAGGGTGCAAAAAAGGGCAGCTCGTTTTGTATTATCACGTAATAGGGGAGAGAGTGTGGCAGATATGATACGCGAATTGGGGTGGAAGTCATTACAGCAAAGACGTTTTTCGTCGCGGCAAGATCTTTTTACAAAATTTCAACTTTCTCTTCCGAATGCGAAAATATTTTGTTGAGCCCAACCTACATAGGTAGGAATGATCATCAAAATAAAATAAGAGAAATCAGAGCTCGAACAGAAAAGTTTAGGTGTTGGTTTTTCCCGCGCGCTGTTAGGGAGTGGAATAGTAGAGATATAGTATGATTGTGGTTCGATGCACCCTCTGCCAAGCACTTAAATGTGAGTTGCAGAGTAGTCATATAGATGTAGATGTAGATGTAGAAGGAGGTCTACCAGCATCCTTTGCCTTGCACAATCACTTATACAATTAATATTGAAGTCACCACATATATCTAACTTTTTGTATTTTCTGTAAAGTGAACCAAGAACCTCCTCTAGCTTTAGCAAAAATGTTTTGAAATCGGAGTCTGGGGATCTATAAATAACAACAGTAAGAAGTTTAGCTCCACTAAATTTAACCACACCTGCAGAACATTCAAACACTTTTTCAGTGCAGTACTTTGAAACATCAATTGACTCAAATGGGATACCGTTTTTCACATACATGGATACTCCCCCACACCGCAAAGAGCTCCTATAAAAGCTGCCAGCCAAACTGTATCCTGGTAAAGGAAGCCTCTGAATTATCTCCTTCGTTAAGAAGTGTTCAGATATACCAATAATTTCAGAGTCAACATCTATAAGCAGTTCACTAACTTTATCTCTAATACCTTGTATATTTTGATGAAATATACTAATTCCCTCATTAATCGGATACCTAAGCTTTGTCGAAAGTGGTTGCTTTGCTAGAGAGACTTCCCTTAAGCAGGAATACCTATCAGCTGACTTCAGTCTAAAAAAGGTACAGCTCTAACACCCATAACTACCAGAATTTTCTCATGAGTGATCCCACCACCCCCACCTATGCTGTCACCTATAAGCTTTGCCAACCTCCCCTTTCCATACCTGTTGACGTGCAGGCCATGTCTAGTGAAACCCGTCCTGCTGATAGACTCCACCGACACCAGTGAAATGTGACTCATGCCTTCTGTTATCAGCGCACCGCCTTCTGTTATTAGCGCACCCCAAAGTCTCGTGTTATTACGCCTGACGGCTGTATTAAGATGAGACCGATCGTGACGTTGAAACAGTTCCACGAAATGCACATTCGTGTTGCCTGAGTGGCTATCTTTTCCAGGTCACCATCTATGTCATACTCCCCATCCCTGCCAATACTATCACCAGCCCCACCCACAGTCACTACCTGATCCTCTTTAGTAAAATCCCTACATAACCCCCCTATGTTAACAGTCACCTGAGCCAATCCTGCATTACGCTTCACAATGCTGGTAACCTGGTACTCACTCCCCAACACTTCCTGCAACTGCTGACCTACACCTCTACCATGAGAACTACCTAACAGCAGAACCTTCTTCTTTCTCTTAGACTTTGCAACTGTCCTAGCCACCGTAAGTGCTGAGGTCTGCTGCATACTTCCTACATCTACAGCTACTAGAGATTCCTCTCCGCTAGAATCTGACAGTTGGTCATATCTATTACAAACACCAATAGTAAAACTATCTTAAAATCTCCTTCTCCTAGCAGATCTCTTGCCAACAGCCAGCTCCCATTCCCCAAGCCCCTTCTCCCTCCTCATCCTATCTAGCTCCTCTTGTGCGTTTTTCAACTGCACCTGAAGGGCACAGATCTTACGCTCCTGCTCCTCTATCAACTTACTCTTGCTACATAACCTGCAGTTCCAGGAGAGGATCTCATCAGAATGTCACACCGCAATCCACTACTCACGAACCTACGGTAAAGCCCAGACTTCTCACTCATGGTAAGATTTTACAGCTATTGAAATAAGAAAACAACTTTGTCTAAGTTCCGCTACTACAATAAGAAGATGTTAAAAACTGACTACAATAATCACAAACTTGCTCTACAAAGGAAGTAACTACAATTATAGACAGTATTAATCAACAACAAATGAGAATATAGCAAAATACTAACACAGAAAGAAAATCAAACGTCTAATGACACAGTAACGAAACTGAAAGCAGTTCGCAAAAATTTATTTTACAGTTTAGTGTTTTTAGATCCGCTTAAGAATCTAAGTGGGGAGGTATGGTGGCTTATGTGCTTCTTTGGGATCTTCAGATGGCACAGTTTCGACATATACATCTACACCCACACTCCGCAAGCCACCTGACGGTGCGTGGCGGAGGGTACCTTGAGTAACTCTATCGGTTCTCCCTTCTATTCCAGTCTCGTATTGTTCGTGGAAAGAAAGGTTGTCGGTATGCCTCTCTGTGGCTCTAATCTCTCTGATTTTATCCTCATGGATAAATTTTGATGGAAGCGATATGTAGTATAGTGAATAATATTTATTTATTACACCTTGTAAACCGGTTACTGGAAGAATCGAACGCTTTCTGGAGGATAGAAACCCCGAATCAAGGTGGCAGGCTCTACACACAGCAGTTATAACAGTGTTTTGCGTGTCTTATGAGTTACACAAATCCACTTTTTATGTTAAAATTCGAACATATTATTATAGTTTTGAAGCCGACGGTGTGAATACGACAAAAGTTTTTCATTTCCTCCTCCAAGGCGACTGCCTTCCCCCATGTTAGTACACTCAGCCCTAATGTGCGCATTCGGGCTTTGCCGCAGACGCACGACGTCATTGGTATTCATGGAATTCGTTGCCTGGCGATCGAAGAAAGAGTGCTCCAACTTGTAGGAATTATACGAGAGTCGCAGCTGAAGGTTCCCATCTCCTGTTGTATGCGGTGAACCACAAGAGTGAAATGAAATATGTATGTTAGTCTTACATGGGAAGAGATTATTTGCAAGAGTTGAAAACTTAAAAACTGTAGGGTGTTTGTATATCTTAAGTCACGACGCATGTAAGAGTAACAGCATGTACCGAAGCTCCGCTCCGCGTAAGTACAAGAAGAGAGTTCTCTTTGCCTTGCGCGCAGCCCCTATACTTAATTGAACAGAGGACGCGTGTAGTTGGAAAAGCCTCCCATACTTTGAGAAGACGGTAAATTTGCAGCAGTCTTATCCAGTTGCCACTTTCATCTCTCAGGAGTCCATCACGTCGTGTTGCTGGCTTAATATGTTCAGCCGAGCAATCGCCAGTAATCGATATCGGCAAGCTGTTCTGTGGGAGCACAGTCCAACTCAAACAGCAACTGCTGTGTACCGGGAGTCGGCGCAAACATTTCCGCTGGTTTCCTTGTTCTGCTGCGTGTGTGATCAGCGCCTCATTGTGGTAATGGTACGCGATCCGTCTACCTCCCAGTCGGTTCCTCCACCTCAATTACGTTGGAGTAGTCGGGCCCCTACCTGACGAATCCACACAGCAGAAGCACACTATGCTGTATTGGTCTACTGTAGACGTATAACAGCAAGTACTTTAACACTGAACTCGATGACATAGTAACATTAGCTTTTTTGAAGCCTTTGAATGCAAAAAGGAAATAACAGAAGGAAGAGCATGTTTTAATAGAGGTGAGTGACGCTGGGGATAAAGTAATACAAAAGGAAGTTGATCAATTAGTTTCAGGATTTAAATAGATATAAATGAACACGTAATTTTTAATCTTCACGTCTAATACTTAGACCACTTATTTATAATCATTTATTTTATAATGTTTCACACTCTTCATTCTTTTTTTTTTGTTTTTAGAATTCATTTGTCTATGTGGTTGGCGAGGATGACCAATGGTCTCTTCAATGCGGGTGTGCACACCAGGCTCGAACTCTTACAGGAATTGCAGCGAATAATGAGGACAATGGAAAAAAGAAACTACATTAGCAGTCAGAATGAGATTTTCACACTACAGCGGAGAGTGCGCTATTATGTAACTTCCTGGCAGATTAAAACTGTGGGCCGGACCGAGACTCGAAATCGGGACCTTTGCCTTTCGCGGGCAAGTGGTTGTATCAAATTATTATTTTGTTATTATATTTATTGGTTGTGTGTTGCGCTTCTTTGATTTTATGGTGCCAAGTGCCATTATATTTCTCAAAGTTTTTTATATAAATGATTTTAAATTGAAATGCCGAGTTAACTTATTATTGGATCTTGGTCTGTGGACTAAAATCTTTTAAAGCACCTTTGTAATTTGTTCTTGCACAAGAAATTTCTCTTATTTTATGGTGCCAAGTTGCCATTATTATTATTATTTTTAGTTTATTACTGCTCTTAATGATTTCCGATTTTATGGTGGCAAGTGTAATCATCATTCTTAATGGTTTTTGTAATTGATCTTAAGTTGTATTGCCAAGTTAACTTATTATTCGATTTTGTCTCTTGGGTAAACTCTAAAAGCACTATTGTGAAAGGTTCTTTGATTTTATGGTGGCAAGTTGCCGTTATTGTTTTTAAAGCTCATTCTTTTAACCATTTGTTAAGTTCTGTAAGTTATGGGAATTTGTTGTTATTTAAAAGAGTTTAGTATTGGCAATTAGTAAATTGTGACAGAGTCTGTTTGGATATTATTGGGTGGAAATCTTTGGATAGTTGTCCTATAAGAACAACGTTCCACCTTTCATTTGGATTATTGTTTTTTTCTGTGTAATTAAAGTGTCTCAGCCGATTGCAAATGCCACAGACTGTGAAATACGGGCTAATATTCGTGAGAGACGTGAAATACTGTACATGGAAATTTATCGGCAGGTTAGTGAAGCGTATGGAGAAAAATGATAGGAGAGCTAGAAAATGTTGTTGAGCATTAAAAGATGGCCACACGAATGTTCACGATGAAGACGAAGTGGTCTACTGTCCGTCGATACTATCTGTTGCAGAAAGTCGATAAAGAACTGGATAAGGCAGGCGATACACGATTTCTGCATCACGCCTTTCCTCACGTTTGTGGAAGTGTTCGGTGTAAATTATGACGCAACACTTATCCGAGATGGTGACTTGCACGAAACCAATCGTTTAGCCAGTGCATTGACGTTCCTCCAAAGGTACAGTATCGAAGGAAATCTTTTCAGCCAAATTGTTACTCGTGACGAAGTATGGGTTACTTAAGTTATACCAGAACAAAAAACAATAGTCCTTGGAATGGAAGCACTCTGTATTCCTCAAGAATATTAATTTCCAGCAAAAAATTTCAGGGCGAAAAATTATGTGCAACGTTCTGGAAATTACAGGGGGGTTTCGCTTGTCAGTTCTTTTATATATTGGTAGCACAGTCGATCCAAACAGTCATTATCAGATTTTAAAGTAACTGTGCCCTGAAATCGAAAAAAAACCAGAAAAGTTGGATGTTGAATGGAGGGAACGTTTTACTGCTTGATGAAGCGCGAACGACTTGTCTCACACACTCAGGATGCCATTGCGTCATATGGTTGGAGTAGAATTTGAGCACCCTCCATATAGCCGTGATATCACACCTAGAGCTATTTGTTCTTACACTGACCGAAGTACCTAGCGCCTAAGGATTATTTATTCTTGCAGTGACGGGAATCCTTGCTGGTCAGTGCTACGACGAATATGTGATATCTAAAATACAGTATAGGACTGGTTAAAAAATAATGCGGGAGACTACAGTGAGGGTAGATTTTAGAAGCGCACTGAGTGTAATTGCTTTCATATAGGTGGAAAATATATGGTGAAGTACATTAAGTTACAGGCTTAAATGTAAAAACAAAATTGTTGTGATATTGTTTAATATTTTATTTTAAAACGGTTTTTTCTTGAAAAACACCCCTCACACATAATATTTTTAGTATTACTGAATCTTTATAACCCTCATAAATATGAATTAAAATAACTGAGGAGCTGAGAGTACATGTGGTACAAGAGACATTTGACATGAAAATGATCTAACGCACATTTGGATAGCGAAACTATGGATCTTTTATGAGTAAAAGAAGTACCAGCTATTTTCTGCATAGTGAAGCCCTCTTCAATGATAAATTTGAAGCTTAAGACAGTACCTGGACTGAATTGAGAATGCAGCTAGAATACGCGAAATTTCGGGGAAAAGGCGAACTGCTTCTACCTTTAATGAAGGTTCACTTATGTATATTTTTGAAAGTACAGCAATAGCATAATGTGTATTCTTTTAAGAATACTTAAAGTGGTATTTAATGCATTTTTAACAGGCCATACTTTAAAATACCGCTTATACATCTCATCTTGAGCCAAAAGCTGTATGTTGACAACAGATCATAAGGTCCTTGAACCTGGCCATACATGAGCTAAATGTGATAAAGATTTTAGTCTCGCAGAAAAGGTAAAGAAACACTTCAAGCCATGTATTTGTTTCCCAAGATTGGACGGTAGCAGTGAAGCAGCACAGAAGAAAGTTTTCCATAGTGGAAATGAAAGCGGATTTTTTTTTCTATTTAATCCATGGATGAAAAAAAAGAATAAAGATTTTAAAGAGCGAGTTGGAAAGAAAACACAACGGAGGAGTACCAAATCGATTGGAGCCAGCAAAGACTATCCTCTAACAAAGCAGTACAGGTATTCACTAAACCATGATCTTGAGTTTATAGAAGCGGCTTTTAGGAAACCCAATATTCGTCCGCCATCAATGCCTTCACTGCACCCTTTTCAGCAAGATGAATTTGAAACAAAATTTTGAAAAATGGACAAATCCTCATGAGTGAGTTCTGTAACAATGTATTACATTACCAGACAGCTGTTACCATACGTGTAAGAAGGGTGAGTGGAGAAAGAAGAGGACATGGTTAAAGAAAGAGACAAGAGAAATTGAAAAATAGAGAACACTGTGGTAAGCATCACGAGTGTCGTTCACGAAGGACATTCTTCAAAAAATTCCACAGAAGGAAATGATTTAGATTCTACACTCCTGGAAATTGAAATAAGAACACCGTGAATTCATTGTCCCAGGAAGGGGAAACTTTTATTGACACATTCCTGGGGTCAGATACATCACATGATCACACTGACAGAACCACAGGCACATAGACACAGGCACTAGAGCATGCACAATGTCGGCACTAGTACAGTGTATATCCACCTTTCGCAGCAGTGCAGGCTGCAATTCTCCCATGAAGACGATCGTAGAGATGCTGGATGTAGTCCTGTGGAATGGCTTGCCATGCCATTTCCACCTGGCGCCTCAGTTGGACCAGCGTTCGTGCTGGACGTGCAGACCGCGTGAGACGACGCTTCATCCAGTGCCAAACATGATCAATGGGGGACAGATCCGGAGATCTTGTTGGCCAGGGTAGTTGACTTACACCTTCTAGAGCACGTTGGGTGGCACGGGATACATGCGGACGTGCATTGTCCTGTTGGAACAGGAAGTTCCCTTGCCGGTCTAGGAATGGTAGAACGATGGGTTCGATGACGGTTTGGATGTACGGTGCACTATTCAGTGTCCCCTCGACGATCACCAGAGGTGTACGGCCAGTGTAGAAGATGGCTCCCCACACCATGATGCCGGGTATTGGCCCTGTGTGCCTCGGTCATATGCAGTCCTGATTGTGGCGCTCACCTGCGCGGCGCCAAACACGCATACGACCATCATTAGCACCAAGGCAGAAGCGACTCTCATCGCTGAAGACGATACGTCTCCATTCGTCCCTCCATTCACGCCTGTCGCGACACCACTGGAGGCGGGATGGACGATGTTGGGGCGTGAGCGGAAGACGGCCTAACGGTGTGCGGGACCGTAGCCCAGCTTCATGGAGACGGTTGCGAATGGTCCTCGCCGATACCCCAGGAGCAACAGTGTCCCTAATTTGCTGGGAAGTGGCGGTGCGGTCCCCTACGGCACTGCGTAGGTTCCTACGGTCTTGGCGTGCATTCGCAATGTTGCCAACTGTAGAGTAGGGATGGGGATGGGTGGATGGTCTGCCATACTGAATAAATTCGTATCGATGCTGTCTCTTTTTACCCCACTACTCTTAGTTTATTTTTCTGCCTAGGTAGAAGAATTTGTTTTCTTCACTTACTTCGTGACCACCAAACCACATGTTAAGTTTCTTGCTGTTCTCATTTCTGCTACTTCTCATTACCCTTTATTTGATTTACTCTCAATCCGTATTCTGTGCTATTAGACCATTTTATTCAACAGACCCTATAGTTCTTCTCCACTTTGACTGAGGACAGCAGTATCATTAGCAAATATTGTCATTGATATCCTTTAACCTTGCATTTTAACTCCACTCTGACACCTTTCTTTTATTTCCGTCATTGCTTCTTCTATGTATAGTTTGAACAGGAAGAGCGAAAACCTACATCCTTGTCTTACAGACTTTTTAATCCGACTTCTTCATTCTTGGTCTTACAGTCCTACTGTTTTCCCTCGGTTCTTAAATGTATTGTATGTTAGCAGTCTTTACCTGCAAATGTATCACATTTTTCTCAGAATATCGAATATCTTGTACCTTTTACACTGTCGAACGATTTTTCCAGACGAATAAATCCAAGGAAAGTGTCTTGATTTTTCTTCAGTCTTGCTTCCAATATCAATCACAACATTTAAACTGCCTCAGTGATGCCTTTAGTTTTCCTGATGTGAAACAATCCTTAATTTTCTTTTCCATTCAGCTGTACAGTATTCTTGCAGGCAACGTGGATGCAAGAGCTGTTAAGCTCATTGTACGATACGTCTCGCTCTTCTCAGCTCTTGCATTCTTCAGAATTTTGCAGACGATGTTTATCTAGTTGTCTGATGGTATATCGCCAGTCTCATAAATTTCAAACAGCAACGTGAATAGTCGTTTTGCATCCAATTCCGCCAATTAGTTTAGAAATTTCTATGGGATGTTATCATTCTGCCTTATTTCATCGTAAGTCGTCCAAACTTCTTTTAAATTCCGGTTCTCATACTGTATCGACTATGTCTTCCCTATCGTCTCCTCTTTTTTCTTCTATCATGTCATCAGTTAAGTCCTCACCCGCATAAAGGCCTTCATTGTGCTCTTCCCACCTATCCTCTCTCTGCTGTTCGTTTAACAGTGGAATTCCCTTTGCACTCCTTATGTTATCACTCTTGCTTTTAATTTCACTGAAAGTTGTTGTGACAATAATTTTATCTTGGAAGTCTTCCAATTTTGATATAGCTATTGCGACTTTTTTGTATGCTATGCCTGCCCTCCGGGGAACCATTTCTTTTTCAATTTCTTCATATTTTTCACGTAGCCATTTCGCCTTCCTATTTATTTCATCCCTAAGTGACCATGTATTTCTGCTTTCCTGAATTTACATGAACATTTTTGTACTTGCTTCTTTCATCGAGGAACTGAAGTATTTCTTCTTTTATTCATAGTGTTTTCGCAGTTATCTTCATTGTACCTACGTTTGTCTTTCCAGTTTTTTCGATTGTCCTTCTCAGAGGTTTACATTTCTCTTCAACTAAACTGCCTACTGAACATGTCATTATCATCTTATCTATAGCCTCAGTGAACGTCAGGTTTACATTCTTCCTGACTATTGTCTTAAATTTCAGCCTACTCTTCATCATTACTAAATTGTGATCTAGATCTATGTTTGCTCCTACGTACGCCTTACAATCCAGCATCTGCCTTCGAAATGTGTAGCTGCCTATGATGAAATCTTCCAGTACCGTCCGGCCTTTTCCAAGTATATATCATCCTCTTGTGGTTCTTGGACAGAATATTTACTATTACTACCTGAAATTTATTGCATAACTCAATAAGTCTTTCTATTCTTTCATTCCCATTGTCCGCCCCTGGTAGCTGTGTGGTCAGCACGACCGAATGTCATACCTAACGGCCCGGATTCGATTCCCGGCTGGTTCGGAGATTTTCTCTGCTCAGGGACTGGGTGTGGCGTCAACTCGAAAGACTTGCACCAGGCGAACGGTCTACCTGATAGGAGGCCCTAGCCCCACGACATTTCCATTTAAATTCCTACTATCTAGCCCATATTATTCCATAATCGTTTTTCTGCTCCTTTCCCTATAAAAGTAAATGTCGTATGACTAGGGCCTCCTGTTGGGTAGACCGATCGCCGGGTGCAAGTCTTCCGACTTGACTCCACTTCGACGACTTGCGCGTCGACATCGTTACGTATAACTGAACTGCCGTCGTCGGTATTGGTTTGTTGATGATTCGGACGTGAAGAACCCTATCACTGAACTGTTGACAGTAACTCACTCCCTTCCTTCCCTTCTTATTCATAACGAATCCTACTCCTGTAATAGCGTTTTCTGCTGCTGTCGATATTAGCCTATACTCATCAGACCAGAAAGCCTTTTCTTCGTTTGATTTCACTTCACTGACCACCACTACATTGAGACTGAGCCTTACCATTTCCTTTTTCAGATTATGTAGCTTCCCTAAGACTTTCAAACTTCTGAAATTCCACATCCCGACTCATTGAACGTTTTCCTTTCGATGGTTATTCACTTTCTTTTTCCTGGTCATCTTCCCTCTGGCAGTCGCCTTCCAGACATCCGAATGGGAGCTAGTTCGCAATATTTCTCCATCAGAGAGAATTTCACGACATTCTTTCAATTATAGGCCACATGTCCTGCGGTTACACATTGTGTATCTATAATGCAGTGGTGTCCATTGCCTTCTGCATCCTCATGCCGTTGATCATTGCTGATTTTCCCACCTGTAGGGACACTTCGATATCTCCAGGGCTAGACAGTGCCCTGAACCTGTGTCTGTTCCTGACCCCTCTTTGACAGGGCCGTTGGTGGAGTGCGGGTGACCTCTTATGCCGGTTGTCTTTGGCCACTATTGCTGACGATTTATTCTCCAAATTTAAGTAGTGGCAGGGTCGAACTCAGGAGCAAAATTATTTTAAGCACTTATGAAGTACTCTATTCCTATACCATAGGTGCTTGTACGTGACGTTTTTAACCTTGATGTTTATCTCTGAGTGCAAAAGGAGTATTTCTTGGGATACGAAGCTTCTGATGCAAGAAGGGTCACTTGGGTTTCAAAATTTTTAACTCTCTAAGAAGGTTGTGAAAATTATAAACCGAATTTTGAAATAAATATCTCTGAGGTATGGATTTTTACCCAGGATGTTGGTTCTGGGGAAGGAGTCGTGAATTTGTTTCCCGACTGCATTAAAAAAGGTCCATGTGTATTAGACTGATAGCTTCTGGGGCATCCACCAACAAAATGCTGGCCATAATCTTGTGCGACTGATACAGTGCGTGGGCCGCGCATTGGTCATAATTTTTTGTAACTCCATTGCTTTAGCTTCACATTTTGGTTTCAGAAAGTTGGAAGGGAGGGGACCAGATGCTATAATATGATTCCCAACCGATATTGGTCGTGGTGGACCTCAAATCTGTCTGGAAGGAAATGGGTGCACCACTGATTTGGACAGTTAGTAAAAGATTTTCTGTAGAGTATATGCTATGTCTACGTACACTTTGAAACGCATGCTAAACCCGCTGGGCAGAACAGGTGATTTGGATTATGGAAAGGGCCAAATAAGTTGGGGGTCAGTTTCACTTCAAACCTGTAATTTATTGTAATTTAATAACACATTTAAACCAAAAAGGCACATAGTCGAACCTTTACAACTACGAGTTTCAAAATCCAATTACTTCACGGCTGAAGGCCTCCAAACCACAAATCTTAAAAAGAAACAAGATAAATTTCAAGTGGTTGAAGACACGCAGTTAAAATTTCAAATAAAATAGCATAACAGCTCAAGGCAAAAGTGTATATAACAAAAGCATTATTCTCCCTGGTCCGCACCAACCGACCGACTGCCCGCACACACCCAAGCCGGAAACCGTATACACAAGACCAAAGATGGTATACGGTGCAAATATCGATACACATCGCTGCTGCCGCACGTAGAAGGACGAAGAACCACAGCATAACCGCAACAACGGCGGGACCCAAACGCAGATAGACAGCTAAGTTCAAAGAAACGCATAGTTCGGAGTGAGCACGGTTCAAAGTTCATCCACATTGTCTGCCCCACTGCCGTAGAGGTCCATGTGTGTGCAGTCTACTGACATTTTCGAACCTGGTTGACACACTTGGGCTCCATGAACTTCCCACAACAAATGTACTTTGCTCGCCAGTAATGGCACCGGTGCCGCTGTTGACTGGAAAAACGCTGACAGCAGGAAAGAAGCTGCAGCGGATAGCAGTGATTCCCTTTCAATTTACATAAAGTGTTTCACAGCTGCTGTATCTGCGTGGTGTCTGTACTTTCGAAGGAACAGACACCGTGCATTCAAATAATTAACAAGCCTGGTTGGACAATAGATCCACTTTGTTCGGTGCGATTGCACAAATACGTCCGACCTCCTGTGGTAATCTCTAAGTAGCAGGCAGGAGTATAATGGACAGGAAATGCGGATAGTTGGCGCTCAGTGGATCGGCCGTGAGGCACACAGAGATTGTCCATGCAGTTGGGATGACACTGTGTGCCGGATGGCACAGTGGTTACAGCACCTGCCGGGTGCGAATCAAGGTCCGGCAAACATTTTCGCTCGTCGCCGCTAATTCCGTATAATGGCCCTCTGCAGCTGACAGCAGTGATCCCCATTCAATTTACATATAGTTTTTCATAGCTTCTGGATCTATGTGATCTCTGTTATTTCGAAGGAACAGACACTTTGCATGCGAATAAAAAGAGAAACTACAATCATCTCGCCTCAACTGTGGGTTCTTTGATTGCTCTGGGAGATGATTCCTTTTTAATTAAAACACATAAATATTAGTTTACTTTAATACGGAAGCGGTTAAATGATTGACTTAACTTTGACACAGTTATTTTCTACAGGAGTACTGGATAATTTACAGTTCTCTTGTACTAGTCAAGCTTCGCTTAATGTACTAATTTACGAACTTTTCTCTTGAAACACAGTGTTCAGCCTTGGCCAACGTATGTCCGTCTGAAATTTCACAAACGTACGAAAACTGTATTACTCGATGTTGTTGACTGCTGAATATGAGGACTCAAACTGGGGAGAGCCCTTGCTAACTCGACAGTAGTCTGACCCCAGGGTGAGGGCGCTGCAGTGTTCAATGGGGGGGGGGGGGGGGGGGCGGTCTTCAGGAGGGCATTCCACACGTCGTTGCAGTAGTTATCAAAGATTAATAGCACGTCTACTCCAACGTCGACTGAAGCGAAACGTAAAATAAGTCACTTCTCGTACCAGAACAATAATACTTCTGACCGATGAAGGTCAGTTGCATTGTCACTGTGTGAGTTCACCAAACACGTACTTAATAAAAGTCGAAGTTCCGTAGGATGCACAGAGGTAAAATACAAACTGAATGCACAAAATTTTAAGTCATTTAGGGTAGCAGTTGCTGTGGACAGTTCAGTGATTGAGTAGTATTCGTGGGAATCGACCGCAAACCAACACTGACAACAATAGTCAATGAATACACGCCACCGTCGCACAAGTGGAAGGTGAGAACTTAGCGAAAGTATGTGAAGATTCTGAACGGGTAATTCGGTCTATAAAGGTAGACAAAAATCTAATAATCACGAGGGACTGGAATGCGTATGTAGGAGAAGGAGTAGAAGAAAGAGTCATGGGAGGATATGGGCTTGCAGTAGGAACGAGAGAGGAGACAGACTAATTGAGTTCAGTAATGTGATGAAAGTAATAGTGAATACTCTGTTCAAGGATCACAAAAGGCTGAAAGACATGGGAGGCAGAGATTCCGAAATGAAATATTAGATTGTAAGGCATACCTCCTAGGAGCACGCATAGACGTAGATCACTATTTACTAATTATGAAGAATAGGCTGAAGTAAGAGATTAGCCAGGAAGAAACAGTGTGCAAAGAAGGGGATACCGATATACGACGAAATGAGGTGATAGGCCTGAAGTTCTTTGAGGCTATAGATACTGGGATAAGGAATAATTCAGTAGGCAGTTTAATTGAAGAAGAAAGCACTATCATGCTCAAATGTATCCGAACGACCTGAATTACGCTTGGCTTGATTTTCATGCACCTCAAATAACATAACTGTCATGCAACTCCTCTAATCTCATTTTGGTACAGTTATTTGTCTATACAAAATGGTTACCACGAGTGACCACTGGAAAACTCTGCTCTGTGTGACCGTTACTCCAAGTGTAATTGATACCACGGTACTACAAATGTCAAGGGGCACTAACAAAGTCCTTAACGCTTGTAAACTCAAATTCATTATAATAAGTGACGTTTGTAAACTTTTACCGCTCTTATTAGTATCTGACACAAATAAAACCTGCAACTCTAACACACCGATTATTGCGTAACCGTTACAGAAAACGAAATTTGTTTTCGAAAACAAATCACTATGGTTAACCTAAGAATTCTTATTTCTCAAAGATTTTCGAACCATTCCTTAACCTTCCTCCATTTGGCGAGTGTTTTTCCATAAACTGAATAATAAGCTAACGAGTTGAAAAACCCGTGTTTAACAGCGTCAAGAATTGATCCCCATTGCTGACTAGCTTTAAAGAGACGTGATATAATAAATTTTAGCCAGAATCAGTTAGTAAATCTGAACTTTAAATAAAAGACGAAACGTTTTGTACTGGGTCAGGATAACTACCCAGAAACTATTATCTGTGTTAATGTGGTTGCATTCCCAAGTAAGAAACTTGAAATAACATAATATATGCGATGTATGACGATTCGAACCAAGTAACGAAGGCGATTTTTATATAGTCACAGTCAAATTACAGACTCTTTCTCGGAAGTAGTGAGATGCTTCAGCCTGCAGTGAAGAAAAAATTCAGTAAATTCTGCATCCCTGGGATTCGGATCCGCCACCGATCGCCGTTGTTTTCTAGCCACTAATCGACATTATATATAATTTTAGTTCACCAGAAGCGTGATGTGCGCATATTTGAACTAGAAGTGAACTAGAGGAGTGCAGTGCTGACTGGGAATCGAACCCCGCCCATATCGCCTTGGCCACAAGCGAAGACACGTTACCTACAAGATTCTTTTTCACCTGTGGATAGGAGTGGCATGTCTGCAGTTGAAATGATGTGACGGAAAGATCAGTATGTGTCTGAGAGTCGAAACCGTCACATATCGTTATTAAAAATGAACGAAAGAAAGGTTGAAAATCAAAATAAATTTCCATCAACAGTTAGGTGAAAACTGAAATGATATGACGAAATTTTTGTGCTGAAGCAGGAATCGAACCCTGACACGCACCTTCTGTGGAGAACTTGAGGAGTTTGGAACCTCGAGAAAACAACGATCTGATGGCACCAAGTCGGAAGGAAGGATCAAAATGCCGCGAACCCATTACCAATATTCTGAACATTCCAAGCTGAAATAGAAGATAGCATTGGTTGGTTGTTGTTTCGGGGAAGGAGACCAGACAGCGAGGTCATCGGTCTCACAGTATTAGGGAAGGACGGGGAAGAAAGTCGGCCGTGCCCTTTGAAAGGAAAGGTTGCCTGGAGCGATTTAGGGAAATCACGGAAAACAATATAATCATCGGATACAAGTTGACTAATTTGGCAAATGGCAGGTAGAACTGTAATCCACCAAGTGGCTTAATGTATTTGTCCTTTTACACAAGATAAGTGACTTGCGAACATTAGTTTTGACATCTGTGTCATAGGACATTTACGTCATTGTATCTTCAGTTACGGTTTTGTGACAGCGCTACCACACGCAAAAATGAACATGAATCAATGAATCACCTGCTTATTGAAACTACTGGTCAGTAAAATTTAAAAAAGTGAAAAAAACATTGCAATGATTGTCTGCTTCAAAAAAATGGTTCTGAGCACTATGGGACTCAACTGCTGTGGTTATTAGTCCCCTAGAACTTAGAACTACTTAAACCTAACTAACCTAAGGACATCACACACATCCATGCCCGAGGCAGGATTCGAACCTGCGACCGTAGCAGTCTCACGGTTCCAGACTGCGCGCCTAGAACCGCGAGACCACCGCGGTCGGCGATTGTCTGCTTATTCAAATAAGTATTGTCCAGAAAAATTCAGAACAGCGAAAAAAATATTACAGTAAACTTATTATTAAACTTGTTATAACAGACAGAACCTGAACAGTGATTCTTATTTCGGTTGATAACGGGCGACACGATTTGTTTTCGAAATATCAGCATATTTAACATGTTCAAATTAGCAAAAATTGTTAGTGTTCTAGGACGCTGTCTTTAAGTATAGTGTTGTAGTCTCCTTTATAAGAACTATTTATTTGCCAAGGTCGCAAGGAAGGATACATCGATTAATACACTCCTGGAAATTGAAATAAGAACACCGTGAATTCATTGTCCCAGGAAGGGGAAACTTTATTGACACATTCCTGGGGTCAGATACATCACATGATCACACTGACAGAACCACAGGCACATAGACACAGGCAACAGAGCATGCACAATGACGGCACTAGTACAGTGTATATCCACCTTTCGCAGCAATGCAGGCTGCTATTCTCCCATGGAGACGATCGTAGAGATGCTGGATGTAGTCCTGTGGAACGGCTTGCCATGCCATTTCCACCTGGCGCCTCAGATGGACCAGCGTTCGTGCTGGACGTGCAGACCGCGTGAGACGACGCTTCATCCAGTCCCAAACATGCTCAATGGGGGAAAGATCCGGAGATCCTGCTGGCCAGGGTAGTTGACTTACACCTTCTAGAGCACGTTGGGTGGCACGGGATACATGCGGACGTGCATTGTCCTGTTGGAACAGCAAGTTCCCTTGCCGGTCTAGGAATGGTAGAACGATGGGTTCGATGACGGTTTGGATGTACCGTGCACTATTCAGTGTCCCCTCGACGATCACCAGAGGTGTACGGCCAGTGTAGGAGATCGCTCCCCACACCATGATGCCGGGTGTTGGCCCTGTGTGCCTCGGTCGTATGCAGTCCTGATTGTGGCCCTCACCTGTACGGCGCCAAACACGCATACGACCATCATTGGCGGCGGTGCACAAATGCTGCGCAGCTAGCGCCATTCGACGGCCAACACCGCGGTTCCTGGTGTGTCCGCTGTGCCGTGCGTGTGATCATTGCTTGTACAGCCCTCTCGCAGTGTCCGGAGAAAGTATGGTGGGTCTGACACACCGGAGTCAATGTGTTCTTTTTTCCATTTCCAGGAGTGTATATGGAATGACCACCGAAACAAAGCCAACGCCGTTGCCTCGTTGAATACACATGTTGTCATCAGATCATCGAAGTTAAGCAACGTAGGGCGTGACCAGTACATGCCCACTATACGCCCTCGCTCAAAGTTCGTCAACTGCACATACGGTTCACGTCCATGCTGTCGCGGCATGCTACCAGTGTTAAAGACTGCGATGGAGCTCCGTATGCCACGGCAAACTGGCTGACACTGACGGCGGCGGTGCACAAATGCTGCGCAGCTAGCGCCATTCGACGGCCAACACCGCGGTTCCTGGTGTGTCCGCTGTGCCGTGCGTGTGATCATTGCTTGTACAGCCCTCTCGCAGTGTCCGGAGAAAGTATGGTGGGTCTGACACACCGGTGTCAATGTGTTCTTTTTTCCATTTCCAGGAGTGTAGATTCTTCATATAGCATTATAGAAAGCAAGAGTCTACATCGACTACTGGTGCAAGGCAATTTGTAGCTGTCGTGTTTACATGACGAAGATTGTAGTTATGAATATTCGAGTTTGGAGTTGTAAATATCATTGTAACAGAGCGTTGAGTGTCGGTAGTCGATATAGACACTGTTTTCTATTATATGATCCGAAGATGGACATTTTACGAATTGAAACTAGAAATCGATGTATCCTTCCTTGCAATCTTGGAAAATAAAATGTTATTGTAAATAAAAGTACAACACTACGTATAACATACTTACAAGAAAATGAATTCTGTTGTAATTTTAATGGCATTTACAGGGCAACAATAAAGATTTACGTTCGCTAAAGCAGATTATTCAATTTGATGTTATCTTCAGGAGACGTCTTTTAAAATTCAGCGTATTTTCCAGACAACGGTAAACGTTCAATTCCAGAGTGAGCAATATTTAATAGTGAAACAGCGAAGGGGAAAATGTGGGTACACAATAACGTGGTAAACCTGTTACTCTAATCACCTTCACAACAAAATGATGTTAAATATGCTACAGAAAAGTGCATTGATGCTCAATTAAGACTAAAAAGACGTGACATGAACCTATGATTTGTAATTAAAACCGTCTAGTTGCTTAATACAAGGGACATTCGATAATTAAAGAGACATACTGATGTAGTGAAAAACTGTGTGTTTTTACAAACGATACTTTTACTCGTTCTCAATATTAATACACATTTCCCAACAATGAACTACTTTGTATCAACCTAATACAAAGAATACTTTGTCTTGTTGTTTGAAACACTTTCCCGCAAATCATTGTTCCATATTTTGTCTTTTGGACTCTGGTTCAAAATGGTGTATCATAGTTTCATCACATGCTAAAACAATGTTAGAAAAGGGTCACACTGCCTTTCATAGCGTTCTTTTAAATCTGTGCCTTTTGAGTCTTCATTCCTTGTGTTGTTGCATTAACTCTTTCGGGGGCCGTCTTGCGCTTTTTTTGTTTGCTGTATTTCATATTGTTACTGATAACGTTAATAACTATGCCAACACCTACTGGAACTGTTTTTGCTATATGTTTAACTGTAATATGTCGGTCTTCACGAATAATGTCGCCAGTGAGCGGTTTGAAACGAAGGAGTCGACACTTGTACTGACTGGCCAGGACGCTGCTGGTCAGTCACTGAAGTTCGACCGTTTGTGAACCGTTCTGCTCACTTACAGTGATTACCACATTTGATATAACTCTCAACACAATACAAAAACAGTCGAGATTTTAGTCAGTTTTTCACGTAAAAAAATGTGAAGTTTAAACAGCCATGGCATCATTAAATACAATATTGAGGTTATAAACGAAACAATTTCCATCCATCAGCTGTTCTCAGCTGATCTCTGCGATGAAAGCTGAAAGCCATGAAAGTGAAAAATACCACCTACAAACTTTTTTATTACTGGATGAATTTTTCTGTTCACTTACTGAATGTCCCTCGTCCAGATCATTAGTCATTACCTCTTTTCGACTGAAAAAAACTATGTATGAATTCCTTTTAAGTGATGCTGTGATGATGGGCTACGCCCGAAACGTGTAAACAAACAAATTTGTAAGAACAATTAGAGCATTATTAGCAAGCGAATAAGGCAGTGAAAGAAGACATGCCCATTATTAACTACTGTAACTTGGGACTGCGGTGTGTCGATGCCGTTCACACAATGTGAGAAGGTTTGAATAGTAATGTGGTTGACAATGAACTCTGTGAATGAATCCTTACATTTCAACATAATACAACGACAGCTTCTGGATAGTCTGTCTATTTATACCGTGCATCCTATCCCCAGATGTTGCTGTGGATAGCTGACTGTAAACATCACTCCATGATGCTTATTTAAATTCTTTACTTTTAAGGATTTGTGGTCATCGAGCCCTTCACTAGAAGAACTCTACTTAAAATTTGACTAAGCAGTCGATTCTAACAGTTACTTCTCAATAATTCTGGGATGAATATTCTGATAACCTACACACTAATACAGAAATAAAATAATGACAGCTATGAAAAAGAAGGCCACCGATTTCATTTGCACTGCTATAATACATTTTTCTGTTGAGTTAAAAACATTTGCTAACACTTTTTTGTATTTCTGGTATCTGTCGACGTGCAAGACTCATTCACTGCGTGTTTGAAGCGCAAGCTTTACCCGTGGATTGCTAGCCTGCTCAAGAAACTCATCGCTAATGGAATCTTATTCCTTCCAGCTGCGAGGATGATTGGGACTTGGCAACAGTGTAGATAATATCCAGCAACCGACTGATAATCGATGTTCGAGCTTACTGCCTTCTCCCTTCTGTTAAATCCAGAATTATAACAAACCTACGCGCCAACCTCCTTTTTGCTGTAGGTTACATACTCAGTATTCCTCACGTCATATGCTGCGAAAACAGTGCTTACAATGTTTTAGTTAGTACAGGTGTACATACTGTTTATTGAAAATACCTCGCCCTTAAGTACCAACTACTGTATTAAATAGCTTTTGTTTGCCAATGTGAGTGTATGGACGTCCGTTGCAGACCACAGACTCAAGGCGCGAAGAGTCGCGATCACCTGAGCTGACGCGGACTATAGCCACGTGACCAAAGGCTGTTAGAGCGGACACTGTTCTGACCAGCACAGGCAGCCACGAGCTCTTCACACAAGCGTTTCTCCCAAGGTTTTGCAGTTACTGGTGGGTTATAAAATGAAGTGAGTTATTTCTCAGCTTCCAACAGATCGATACTGTTCACAGCACAACGAGTTCTAGTTTACTGAATTGCGGAAGAGTCGGTTTGATTGGCTCAACTTTCGTTTTGCACTCTGCGACGTTGACAATGTAGAGTAGCTTCAGGTGAAGCAACACTTCCTGCGGCAACTTAGGCATCCTACAGTGTTGGCAGTTTGTGTATACAGTCGTTATGCGATTTTATTTCAGTGTTTACAAAGTGGAATGTATGCGCTAGGTAGCTAGGCAGTTGGTTAATGGTGATTACAAAGAGCAGGAAATAATTGTACAAAACCGACTGTACTCCAATCCAGGGAGTCAGGAAAGAAATCTCACCCAGTCTGGCGCACCAGTGCTACGACACAATCTGGACCCAGCCACATGTTCAGTCCATTTTTCTGGGGGATCGGCTTCTGGGTCCACAGGATTTTATCCAATCGTGAATCCAAAGACTCATCAATCCATTGTTTGCTCCAGCTCCTCAGGTGCTCCACATAAGGTTCGTGTTAGATTTCGAATCCTGGTTTAACGCAATTTTTTTATCATGTTCTTTCAAGTTTTAGCATAAGCATTAGTAACAGATTATGCAAATGTATTTTGATTTTTAACGTCATTTCATTCATTGTCAGTAACGATATGTGACGGTTTCGACCCTCAGACAGGTCAAACACCCCACTGCTAGCTATAGGTGAAAAAGAATCCAATAGGAAAGGTGTCTGTGTGTGGTCAACAACGATATAGCTGGTACAGTCATCACTGTACTCCTCGCTCACGTCACTTCCAGTTCAAATATGATCACATCTCTCTTCTGGTGAATGGAAACTGTATACAATGTCCAGTCGTGGCTAGAAAACAACGGCGATAGGTGCTGGAAGAAATTACTCATATTTCTCGTCACTGCAGTCTGAAACATCTCATTACTGCTGAGAAAATCCAATATCTGGGATATGACTGGGACTACACGACAATCGGCTTAGGTGTCAGGTTGAATCGCCATCCAACGTACATTACCTCATTACCAAGTTTGTTACTTGGGAATGAAACCATGTTTAACATCATTCGTGGATAGTTAACAGGGACAACAGTTTCTGTGTAGTTGTCCCGATCGAGTACAAAAACTTTTTGTCATGTAATATAAAGTTGAGATTTGCTAACAAGTACTGGCTAAAAATGTGTTACGCCACGGCTCTTTGTCATTAGTCGGCAATGACGATTAATGTTGTAGTCGAATGAATATCTCTCATTTTTAATATCAGTTTATGTTGGATAACATGTAGGATAGGTGGTATTCGAACTGCTTAAAGATCAATTGCTATCATGAGTACAGTGAAATTACGAGTGATACTCTGTTCTCGGTGAGGTTTCGATAGGGCACTTGCCGCTGTAAATCATGGTTTTTCTAAGTGGTCAGTTTATGCAAAAGCACTCGTAAGTGAACGACGGTTAACAGACGGTTGGGAAGTCCTTTAGCGACCAAGAGTCCAAGAATGACTGATGTGTTAGAGTTACGGTCATTATTTGTGCCAAGTACCAACGAGAGTGGTAACATTTTACAAATGCCACTTATTGTAATAAATTCGAGTTTACAACTGTTAAGGGCAGTCTCAGGTGTTCCCTGATGTTTGTGTTATTTTTGTATTAGTTTATATCCTGCGTTGTCACACGCAGAGAGCAGTTTTCGTAGCAGTCAGTTCTAAAGATTTTGTATCGTCAAATGGTCTCACCGAAATGAAATTAGAGGACCTGCAAGACAGGTATGTTATAAGGGCTGCATGAAAATCAGAAATTCTGGTCATTCGGGTAGGTTGGACCATAGCAGTACATCTCTAAAAATGACAATCACACAAGCTAGAAAGACAAACACAGTAGAACGAAGGTCACTGCGCAGACTCCATAGCTAAGGGAATAAATACTTCAGTTGTACGATGAAAGAAGGAAATACAAAAATGTTCAGGAAAATTTCGGAATACAGAAGTCCAAATTGCTTACATATGAAATAAATAGGAAGTGCAGGGAGGCTAAGGCGAAATGGTTGCATGAAAAATATGAAGAAATCGAAAAAGTAATGACTGACGGAAGGATGTTGCTGGTATAGAAAAGTTAAAACAATCTTCGGTGAAATTTAAAACAATGGTGGCAACTTTAGGAGAGCTGTGGGAACGTCACTGCTAAATTAAAAGGAGAGTGTGGGTAGGTAGAAAGAGTACATTGCAGGTCTACTTGAGGGGAAGGACTTGTCGATCGTGTGAAAGAAGAAGAAACAGGAGTTAACGAGTAAGGCATAGGAGATCCAGTATTAGAATCGCGATTTAGGAAAGGCAGAAAGGAGAGACAAAATTTAGTCGGAATTTCTATAATCGTTGTTGAAAGTGACAAAAAAACGATCATTCATGTTGGTGTGTAGAATGTGTGAGACAGGCATAATGCAACAGACTTTCAGAAAAATATCATCCACACAATTCCGAAGAAAGCAAGAAACGACAAGGATGAGAATTATCTCACAGTCAGCTTAACAGCTTATGCATCCAAGTTACTAACAAGAATAATATACAGAATAATGGAGAAGAGACGACGATCAGTTTGGCCTCAGGAAAGGTAAAGGCACCAGTGTGTCGTACAGCACCGTCTTGCGCACATTTCAAAATCCCGCCACCTTCCGTGCGGGGTGCTGTCTGCGTGACTTCACCGTGTGCAGAGGTATGGGGGTAAGATCTTCTCTCTCGGATCGTACTTCAGAATGGAACTAGATGGTAGTCTTGACCGCCTCGTGCGGTGCAGATCATGTTTTCCTCGTTTTGTCGTCGAGACAGCAGTGCTGTATTTAGCTACTCATATGTGGGAATGTTATCATAACGTTACGGGCAATGAAGTGGACTGGTTAGTACAGTTTAGTATTTATCTTATTAGCTACCGTCAGCTAAGTGTTTTCTCAGTTTCGGTGTTTGAAATGTCCGGTTGGACTTTTATTGTTTATTTATGCGCACTGTCCTAAGAGTTCGTTTAGTCGACGAAGTTATCCATTGGCGGTGCAGTACGCAGTTGAAAGTGGAAATGATTCTGAATTGTTCAATCTTCTGCCACATTATTTGTGGACTTATTTTGAAATTTGGATGTACTGCGTAGCTTTAGTTCAATTAGAGTTTTTGCCAGCGTCTAGCAACTTGTATGCAACTGTCGATGGGATTTTGTGGGATGAATAAAAGCCTTATGTGTTCCTGGTGTATTTTGTATGCTGTGTTCGGGAATCGAGTACAGCCCAATGGGGATTGGTTTCCACTGTGACTTGCGAGGGAGGCGGGGGGGGGGGGGGGGGGGGGAGGGTTAATTGCACGAGACGGGTGTTCGTTGGTCGTTCAACGGCTAAAATTGTTCCTTTGGTCGGCACTTACAAGTTGTCGTGAGAGCCGGTTTATAGTGCCATTGGCAATGATAAATGTCAGGCGTATTTGCTAGTTCAGCTGCATGATAAGATAATGCCGTATAATTAGGCTATTTGTTGTGTTGTAGTAGCTTGTGTTAAGACCGTGCAGCTACTGTTTGAAACCTGATCGATTCAGTGTCTTATTGATAGGATACAAGTAGCGTTTACTGACTAGGAAATAATTTGCACTTTCCCCATAGGATGACCAGAAAGTATCAGCGTGCTAAGCGCAATACTTGTCACTGAATGTCACTGAACTGAGATCAGAGGTACCACTGTTTGTTAGATGTCCTTTTAGCGGCGTGATCTGTGAACATGTTTGTGAGACCTGTGTCTCAGTACGGTATTTGTCTGATTGGGTTTTAGTTTGCTATGATGTTGTTGTTCCTATTTGTAAGAATGTCGGCGTATTTAAGTCTGTCGTCATCGTGTATCCTTGGATTAGTTTTGTGTCTTCCCGTTGTAAATTGGGGATGACTTGATTCTAGTTGATATGTGGTCCAAAATTGTTGTTGTGCATTTTGACTGCTTTTAAAAATGCAAAAGCCTTGGGGCTCGTCGTATGAACACGTTTTATGCTAGTATTATGAGAGTGTCCACAGTTAATTAGTTGACCTTGAGTTGTGCTACGCCGGCCGCGGTGGTCTCGCGGTTCTAGGCGCGCAGTCCGGAACCGTGCGACTGCTACGGTCGCAGGTTCGAATCCTGCCTCGGGCATGGATGTGTGTGATGTCCGTAGGTTAGTTAGGTTTAAGTAGTTCTAAGTTCTAGGGGACTGATGACCACAGCAGTTGAGTCCCATAGTGCTCAGAGCCAGTTGAACCAGTTGTGCTACGGAACAACGCACATGTTTGTTGTTGCCATCGTCCTCGTCTCTGTGGCGGCTAACACGTTCCTTTTGTGAAGACCTGCATCAAGAATTGCTCACCTGCTGGTGAGTAACGTAGAAGTAAATATCCTCGGAGTAGTCAAGCAACTAAAATCACTTGAAAAAAACAAGTCTGCTGGTCCAGACTGTTTACCAATTGGGTTCCTTTCAGACTATGCTGGTGCATTAGCTCCATACTTAACAATCATATACAACCGTCCACTCGACGAAAGACACGTACCCAAAGATTGGAAAGTTGCACAGGTCACACAATATTCAAGAAAGGTAGTAGGAGTAATCCACTTAATTACAGGCCCATATCATTAACGTCGATATGCAGCAGGATTTTGGAACATTATGAATTAACTCGAAGAAAATTTTGACATACAGTCAACATGGGTTTAGAAAACATCATTCTTGTGAAACATAACTAGCTCTTTATTTGCATAAAGTGTTCAGTACTATTGACCAGGCATATCAGATCGATTCCGAATTTCTGTGTTTCCGGAAGGCTTTTGACACTGTAGCACACAAGTGGTTTGTAGTGAAATTGCGTGCTTATAGAATATCGTCTCAGTTATGTGACTGGAATTGTGATTTCCTGTTAGAGAGGTCACAGTTCATCGTAATTGGGGGCAAGTCATCGAGTAATACAGAAATGCTTTCTGGCGTTCTCCAAGATAGTGTTACAGGCTCTTTACTGTTCCTTATCTATTTTAATGATTTGGGAGACAATCTAAGCAGCCGTCTTCGGTTGTTTGCAGATGACGCTGTCGTTTACCGGCTAATAAGGTCATCAGACGAACAAAACAAATTGCAAAACAATTTAGAAAAGATATCTGAATGCTACGAAAGTTGGCAATTGCCCCTAAATAACGAAAAGTGTGAGGTCATCCACATGAGTGCTAAAAGAAACTCGTTAAACTTCGGTTACTCGATAAATCAGTCTAATCTAAAAGCCGTATATTCAACGAATTACCTCGGTATTACAATTACGAACAACTTAAATTTGAAGGAATACATTATAAGATGTTGTGGGGAAGGCTAACCAAAGACTGCGTTTTATTGGCAGGACACTTAGAAAATGTAACGGACCTACTAAGGATACTGTCTACACTACGCTTGTCCATCCTCTTTTAGAATACTGCTGCGCGGTGTGGGATCCATACCAGATAGGACTGACGGGGTACATCGAAAAGTTCAAAGAAAGCCATCACGTTTAGTGTTATTGCGAAATATGGGAGAGATTTTCACTGAAATGAAACAGGATTTGGGCTGGACATCATTAAATGAAAGGTGTTTTTTGTTGCGGCGGAATCTTCTCACGAAATTCCAGTCACCAACTTTCTCCTCCCAATGCGAAAATATTTTGTTGACACCGACCTAGATAGGGAGAAATTGTCACCACGATAAAATAACGGAAATCAGAGCTCATCCGGGAAGATATAAGTGTTCGTTGTTTCCGCGAGTTATACGAGATTGGAATAATAAAGAATTGTGAAGGTGATTCGATGCACCCTCTGCCAGCATTTAAATGTGATTTGCAGAGTATCCATGGAGATGTAGATTTCTATTTTCTTGATAATCTACCCATGGAAATAAAATGTTTTACAGATAGCAGAACTAAGTTCAAATGTATATTACACGTTACTCGACAATTCCTTTGATGCCATAGAGGAATTCTTGAATATAAATAATGCATCATTTATTGAAAAAGAAACTGTAAATTATTGATATTTTTGATATTATTAAAATGTGTTCTATGTTGCCCAATTGACACGTTTCACATCTTAACGTTTATCGTCAATATTATACGTATATAACTGTATCAGTTAGGTTAGATTAGTGTCGTTTAACGTCCCGTCGACAATGAGGTCATTAGAGACGGAGCGCAAGCTCGGGTTAGGGAAGGATGGGGAAGGAAATCGGCAGTGCCCTTTCAAAGGAACCATCCCGGCATTTGCCTGAAACGATTTAGGGAAATCACGGAAAACCTGAATCAGGATGGCTGGAGACGGGATTCCTCCCGAATGCGAGTCCAGTGTGCTAACCACCTCGGCGGTAACTGTATAAGTAACTGCTCGGAAAAGTTCCGTAGCGAAAGACACTAGGATTTTAAATTCTTTGAATAAAACAGATTTCTCAGTGCAAGAGTTCGTTATGAGTGGATGTCACCCATGCTGCCATTTGTTGAAATTTCTATAATTAAACTGTCATTCTGCAGCGGAGTGTACGCTCTAGCGAACGACGTAAAATGTTAACGATTTATGTCATTCCGGTCTCGAAAGCTGCCTTTTGCCTTTTGCGGACAACCTTTGTCCCTTTTACCCAGTATGGTTAGTGGGGAAAGTTTCGTGAAGAAAATAAGAATGCAATAGACGCACTGACGGAGTGAACTTTTAACCGGTCGGTGTTGTGCGCTTGGACGTCTCACATAGCGACACCGCTGCATATGTAAGATAAATTTCTTGGGACGAGTCCACAAACAAACAAGCTCTCTGAATGGATATTACTCTTTTTTCTCCACTGCACTGTATTTGTTATTTTTGTTTATTTGCTAATGATATCGAAATCGACAGCAGATAAATAAATACAATAAATAAAACAGAGTGGTGAATAAATAGTTATCTTTAGTCACCATAGAAAAATAGGAAATATCGTAAAAATTCAAAAAGTATTTGCTGCTTGGCCGTAAGTAGTCAGTAGCATATCAGAGGCCTGCTTCTTGCATCTCTCCCATGCACATATGTTCTCCTCTCGTCTCTCTATCCACCCGATCTCGCCTAATTCACTGTCCATCTCCTCAGCCCCCTCTTCCTCTCTGTTCATCGCCTCCTTTCCCAGTTCTCTGTTCAAGTCGTTGTCCTCATCCCTCACTACACAACTTCACCCTTCCCCGTCTCTGCCGGCCGGGGTGGCCAAGAGGTTCTAGGCACTACAGTCTGGAACCGCGTGACCGCTACAGTCGCAGGTTCGAATCCTGCCTCGGGCATGGATGTGTATGATGTCCAT